>NW_024962252.1:63220786-63554539 GCF_019238085.1 Lagopus leucura | reverse complement strand
TTTTTTTTTTTTTTTTTTTTTTTTTTTTTTTTAAGAGAAGAAATTGGTTTTTTTTGTAGAGTAGATACTTCATTGCTATTTCTTGTGCAGTATTAAAACAAGGTAACAAGGTGACTTTCTTCTTTTTGCCTGTTTCTATGGGTTAAGTGATGCTTCTCGTTATGGAAGTGGAAGGAGTGCAGAATGATCAGTTCAGAAGATTTATTTTTACTTAGAAATCTATCAGAATTATTGTGGGCATTTAGTTAAAATTCTTTTGTTTTTAGTATGATCAGCTAGTGCTTGTGGATGTCAGTTTTCTAGCACCAAATTTGTTTAGCTGACTCTTCTGCCAGTGGAAGGAAGGGGAGTCTCCAATGGGAGAGAATTTGGAAGTACAGCAGTGAAACTCTGCTCCTGGCAACTGTAATGTGTTTTCATCTAGGATATTCTCATGTTCCTACTGGCAGCAGACAGCAGCAGCTGGGATATCAGCATGTTTGCTTTCTTGTGATGTAGTTTATTCTTCTTTTTCAGGAGTATCAGTTTAAGATAATTCTAGTAATTTTCTCCGTATTTGAATAGCCTTTTGCCATTATACACATAGTAAAACAAAAAAAAAAAAAAAAAAAAAAAAAAAAAAAAAAAAAAAAAAAAAAAAGAAAGAAAGAAAAGGCAATGGAATGGAAAAAGCGCTAGTGCTTCCTTTCTAGTTTTGGAAGCTACAGTAGTTAATGTATTTCAGAGTGCTATTTCTTGCTTTTAGTTTGATCAAGCTGTTGATTCTCTCCTTTCCTCTCTGAGTACTGAATTTTGGTACAAAAATAAAACTATCTTCTTCCCAGCTCTATCATTAAACATCAGTGCTTGCCAGTTGATGCAGTGATTTTTAGTACAGGTAAGAACTACTGATGGATAGGAGCTGTCCCAGTCAGACTGTATCAGCCTATGCAGACGTGGTATGGGTTGTGTTTCCTGCAGTGCTTTTGAGTGCTACTGTGTTTAGACACATGGCCTTAGTTTGCACATGTTAACTTTAAGATTACTTGTCTGAATGCTTCATCCAAGAGTAATTTTGTTTGTGTTGGGGAAGTAGCAATTATTGGCTTATATCCATTACAGATGCAAATGCCTTTTAGCATCTTATATTTTGAGTAATTAATCCCTACCATGGTACTGGTAGTCAGATTTTTATATTGTGCAATGACTCCACATCTCAGATCTAGCACCATGCAACTGCTAATACTTGATTCTGTCAATTTCTTTCTGGAATTAACATTCTAGTTCCTGTGCCCGCTTCCGGCAGTAGAGCTGACTTGTAAGATGGTACCCACTTACTTCTTTGAGGACGGAGATGTACAGCAGTAAGTTGTGTAGACTCCAATTGCTCACTTTGTGCTGTGCGCATGGGTTTCTATTCAAATATCTAGCTGCTCTTACTTTCGTACAACTAGAGTAGTTGATCCTTGTCTCCTGCCTTTATAGTCTTCAATTTCATATCAAATCTAAAGAGAATGCCGTTGGTCAAGGGAAGAAAGATCTTTTCAGTTGACAGAGAACAACAGTTCTGGTAAATTCTTGGACTGCAGAACTGGACTTCTCATTTTTTTTCCAATTTGTGTTTTCCAAAGTTGATTAAGTATGAAGTTTCTGTAGGACTTTGGGGTAAAACTTTGAAATGATTCTGTCTCACTGCCCTTGTTTGGTTTCTTTAAGGGTATGAGTGCTTAAGAATGCTTTGATTCAGGTCTATGTCTTTTAAAGTATGTTCTAACATGTGAGCCTCTTATGTGTGTCTGTGTAGTATTTTATGCTACTAAAACTATTCACATTTTGGTAAGACATTCTGTTAAGAGACTTCCCCATAATGTGATTTGTTGCCCTCTTCCGCAAAATAAAAGCAATTCTCCCATAGCTTTGGGTGCCTGACAGTCATTTATTTGATATAGCAGAAAGTATTCTTGGTTTTGCTGATGTCTCTTTATTCTTTGGATTAGACAGAAGACAGGAGGAGAGCTCAAGGTAAATTGGAAATGAATGTGTGCTGCCTCTTAGGCTGTTGCAGACAGTTGTGCTTTTTCATTTGTGAGACTAGTGACCATAACTTATTCACAGAAGTAGAGGCCTGGACTGAGTGGTCAGCTTGCTTTGTGTTTCCTAGCCATTAAAATTGAGGAGGCTCATTTTCTTATATCCTTCTCTCTCACTCCATTTTCTCTTTTATTTGGAAAATAAATGGTCACCACCTTCATGCAACTTTATGTAGTTGGCTTTGTGTAAATGTATTTTAGCTACACTTCAGACTTCCCACTTCTTTGCTGGCATCCAGGTACTTCATCATCCCATTCTGTTTTACTTCTGAAATGTAAGTGTTCACATGTTGCTTCTTTGCAAATCTGAATGTACAGTGTGTCCACGTGTTAACAAAATGACTTGCCAAAGTTTAGGATGTGGTGGTTGCTGGCTGAAGAGAAACAAAATGCATCTTGTCTGAACATTCAATGGAACTGTTTTCTCATTCACTGGGGCTTTGTTGCAGCAAATAGTTGCATCAGCAGGAACATGCTAGTTCCGCTTCTGTCCAAAACCAGGCAGTTTCCTAGGAGGAAAAATCATCTTAAAAGTATCTGGAATGCACCAACACACATCTTATTTGTGTTCTGCCACAGAAATGGGAAAGAGGATGACATAGGCTGCTTCTTTGTTTTTGAAAGCATAGTATCTGTTGTACGTAATTATTTCATCAGTTGCTAACAATGCATCCTGTGTAAGAAAAGGAAGGAATGGGGGCAGATAAGCAGGAGGTCAAAAAGGGGAGAAAGATATCCTAGAGAAGCTCAGCCTTTTGCTTGCCTTCTCTCTGTCTTTGAAAATCATCCCACGCCCTAAGAGGATAAGCGCACTTCATTCTAACCTTACCATTAGCATTGCATTACCCTGCATTACCTGTTTTGTGTATGGAAGTCATAACTGGTTCAACTGAAAAAAGTCTGCAGAGAATACCATGCTGCATTAGTTTGTTTGCTTGTTTGTACTGGCAGAAATGTATACTTTCAGTTATCCCATTAAATTCACTTAGCTTTGAGGTTTACAAAACAATAAATAGTCTTTCTGTGAAGAGCAGCAATGCATTTTTAGAATAAGCTGTTCAGTATGCCTGTTTAGGAAGTTCACTTGTAGACAAATACAAATATTTCCCATTAAGAACAAATATGAGTGGAAAGCTGTTCTTTTCATGTTTATATTTTGTTGTTTATGCTGTTTTATCCCTTTACTTACAGTTTGCTCTCTGCTTGACAGCTTGACTCTGATTTATTTCTTTTTCAGTTATGTTTGGATTTGAGGATTTGAGTGGTGACAATTACATTTTTTTTTGGTAGACTTTGAATACCAAGGACATGGAATTTTTCAGCTGCCTTAGATTAGCATTGATAGAGGAAGAGGCTTTTAGAAGCAGAAACCACATCCATTTTAATATTTCAGAGTCTTCTTGCAGCTATAAAATGTAGCGTATAGAGAGATTAAATATGTGGTCCACAGATATACAAAACTGAAGGAAAATGGTAGTGGCTAGTCATGTTTCTCCATCTAGGATGCTGGATGCTCTGGGCTGTACCACTTATGGGATTCAGCTTTCAGAAAATTTTCAAGCCTTAATGAAATATGAAAGTCAGAATTTTATGTAGCCACCAAACATGCTTCAAAATCACTACAAAGTCTGAGGTAAGTGGGAGAACCTGCAAGCCAAGTTATGGCTTGAACTACAGCAAAACCATGTAGTAATGAGAACCCTTGAAGAGAAGGGTTGATTTCTTCTGTAACCATCACTGGGACTCTAGTCATTGAAACAGTGAATTCAGATTGTAAAGGTAGAATATGTATCTGAAGTATGCCACTTGTTTTTCCATTGATGACTTTCTTAAGAATTTGTAGTAGCTTTTTTGGCAGGTAGTGAATTAGGTTCTAGTGAGAATGGGCCTTCCATGTTTTCCCCTAATTTCAGTGCCTCTGCTGCAAAGCAATTAGAGTAGAACTTGGATTTCACTTTTCCTTTGTTCTTCTGCCATTGCTCCTGTGAGTGAGTGGTGCCGGTGCCAGAAATGCGTATGTCTGTCTGCATGGCTTCAGCTCATTTCAAATAGATCAGAAGGTGTTTTGAGGGATCTGCAATTATGAAGGAGAGATTAAGTTGCCAACTGAGTTCTCTCCCATGGTTAGGTATCTACAAATTTTAACTTGACTACTATTTTAGAATGTTTTTCAAACTTTACTTAAATAGTGGACTTGGTCTATTAGTCTGTATTTCTTATGACAGGGCGCATTTGTCAAGGCTCCGCTTCTCAGCTGCCTTACTAGTGATGAGGTAATCCTGAATGTGTTATGTGCTTATCATCACTTGTCATCCACCTTTATTATTTAAAACAAAACCTATCTTGTCACATTGCTGTAAAAGAAATTAGAATGGAGACTTCTACTATCACAACAAGAAATAAACACTATTTGTTCCAAAGTACTCTTAATATTTGATGAAAGCACTTGATTTGACTTATAAACTGTCTGCGTGGAGTGAAAGTGGAAAGTATTACATATTTCATGAGCAGATTAGCTTTTATTTGATTTTTGCAATGTACTGTTTTACAGGCTTCAAGACTTAAAAATATTGGAGCTTGTTACTTTTTGAGAATGGCAAAATGTTTGATTCCATCTTTCATATCACCATATACTCTATGCTGCTGTTTGAAGCAACAGTCAGCTTTCAGTTCTCTGTGTGACTGGACATCACCATCTTATTTCCTAGATCTCAGGCTCCAGATGGCTGTGGTTGAACATGTTTCCCAAATCAGGGAATGTTGACCTGAAGCATTGTGGAGATATAGGCGTAGTGGTGATTTATCCATGAAGGGTTGATGAAATAAAATCTGTATTAAAAAGTCTTTTGTACTTTATTTTTGTACTTAGACAAAATATTTTTACTGAATTATCTCATGGTGTGGTCACATGGTCATGATTAATGTACAAGTAGACCTAATTGAAATTTTTGATAATATTTTCATTTTTTTTTTCCACTTGCCCTCCTAGTTGTGAAGTGCAAACTAATAGGAATGAACAGCAATCACCTGAATACATACTGGTTTTCTTTGAGAGTTAGAGAAAGTGGGAGCCTTTGGAAATCCTGGAAGAAGCCTGCTGTTCTTCATAACTATGTGGGTCACTCTGAAAGTAATGTCTCCTATTTATTTCCACAGAAACTACAACAGATAGACCACAATAACACTATTTGATGAAGCAAATTCTCAGCAACAAAATATTATTTTTAACACAGTTATCGTCAAGTTGAAACAGATGTTGATTTTCAAGCTGTTACTTAAATCAACCCTCTGTTCAGAGGGTCATTGCTCTCCTAAGGAGCACAGTCAACTCTGTTCTAGGAAAGGGATTTCAGTTTGGTTTGTAAAGATCACTGATGAGCAGCTTGTGTCCTCGCTGGCTTGCTTTGCATCCAATAGTTGTGTTATCCCACTGACTTCTGCTTTCTCCCTTCTATCTGAAACTTCTCTTCTGCAAACAAGTAGCCGTGTCATTTTTGTCTTCACAAAGTTCTATTCTACTGTATCTTTGTATGGAACTATACTGTTTAGTTGTACCAGTCTTTTCAAGTATCTAGGTGTCAGTGGAATTATACCGGACTGTCTATTTTATGATGTGCTTTTTTCCTGATGCAAACCATGCATTTAGTCTCTGATTTCACAGTGGCTGTTGAATTTTGTTGGATGGTGGTGCAGTCTGCTACCCTCTGTATGTGTGCGGGGAGAAGTTGTGTAATAAGTATTATTGTAATTAAACACGAATAGTTTTTCTTCTTGCTTAGAGGATTCTCAAATCAGCGTGAAAGGGGGGAAGTTCAGAAACAAAGAGAAGAAATAACATGGTTGTTTTCCTGCTGGAGGGAAAGCATGACATAGTGCTATGCTGATGGTAATCAGATCCTGAATAAATAAATGGTTTTACAAAAAAGTAGCTCTTCGGACTGTGAGTAGCAGGGGGAAAGTGATGAAGCTTCATTCTACTCTGTCAGACAAACTGACACAAATTCACACTGAACTTCAGTATGAATTTATCAAGGAGGTTTGGTTTTGTTTTTTTTTTTTTTTAATTGAATGAGGGAGTGGAGGGTTAACTTAAAAATGGCTTCACAGTTTCTGCCAAATGTGAACTTGTAGTCATTGCAGGCTTCCTTTTTCCAAAGGAATCTGTTCTAGTAGCATTCTTGGAGTCTGTGTTTGGTATGGCGTAACTCCAAAGCGTTGGGAATGCATTTCTGAAGAGTGGTGATGTAGCTATTTCTTTATTCTACTCGCATACAAAATCAACCATCTTTGTTCTGCTCATTCAAATATATTCATTCCATAAAACCCTCAGTATTTTTCCTTGAACCTTCTCTTGCCTTTGTGACATTTTCAATTGCTTGACTTGAAAAGAAGAGCCGGCTTTTAAACCCAGAAATTTATATTTACTGGATATAATTACATTTCTGCTTCTCCCATGTGAGATTTGTCCGTAGAAGGTACTGAAAACAAAAATACAGTATGTGAACTTAAAAGTAATATGCTCTGTTAGCATAGATTATCAACAAAGTAAATGTATTAACAGAAATTATCACAGTGCAGAACCTCCCCCCTCTCTAATTTAGCCTCTGGCGCCGAAGCTGTACATCAACAGCTAGATGCAGGAGCTGAAACATCGCCTGATGTTCAGAAGCAGTTGAGAACAGCTTCTGGATTGTAAAATCTTATTTTAACATCTTTGACTTTAAGCAAAGCCTTTGTTGCGTGTCTATTCAGTGCAGCCAGTGTAAGCATTTGTCTGAGGTGAGCAAAAGCAATCCATTCAGTGACTTACAAAAAAAAAAATAGACAGCAGCATACAGGAATTCTTCCCTCAATTGTTTCCTGTCTACCCAGGCAGCTGCTCTGAAGGGTTTTTGACAGCTTAATGCAGTTTATTCAGTTGAGAGGTCAAATCTTTCAAGCAGTCGTTCCTTGCCATTGCCATAATGGTGGCATCCTTTGCTGTGCCAGGCTGAGTTACTTTTTGTCGGATCAGAAAGAAAGTCGTTACTGCGTGGCTGCTTATTGGTACAGTGCTGAGTAAGTGGTCTCAATTTATACAGGGGGCAAGTAACTGACAATTGTTTTGTTCATAGGCAGATTACAAATGTTCCTCATTTGCTGTGGTTACCGATGGGCTGGTTCAGTAACTGGCCACTTCTCCAAGATGTGAAGCCAGTGGCCTTAGCCTGCTGGGGAATGCTCCTTGCCTGGAATTCTTGGGAAATGTTACACCATTTATCAAGCTGCCACTGACTCTTAGGGTGATCACACTGGAAAATAAGTGCTTTTAAACCAAGAGCTTTCTAAATTGGCACAAAGTGTCATATCTGTCTTTATAAAGGGGAAGAAACTAAAACTTTTCCTTATCCAGAATTTGATTTCTTAGGAAATGCACACATTGGGGGCAGTGAATTTCTTAAACTGAATCACAGTATTGATGTGCCTGTGTTTTTAAATGTTTCTGGTGGTGTTAACTGTTGCTGTGTTTCCGATGAATGTGCCTGGAACAGCTGAAGAATCTTTCATGATTGTTACAAGACTGAGAATTTTCACTGCATTTGAACTTCTCATTATTCCATACCCTCTTTTAAAAGACAGTAACTGTTCATCTGTACAGGAAATGTTTGAATGAAGTTTTTTCTTTTGAGGAACCGTATTAAGCCCTTTGCATTCTTCTTCCCACACATCTCCTTCCTCTCTTATTTGAAGTGGATTGAATTGATCACTTCTAAGTGATTTTTAGATACGGATCTTTGTATTTTGCTGTGGAAAACAGGATATCAGGAGATCTGAAGAGTATTATTAAGTACAAGGGGAAGTCTTGTGTTAGACTTACTGTATTTTCTTGGTGTGTCTAGATCAGACAGCTGTGCATGATGGAGTGTTTTCACAAGCAACTATGAAGTTCTCTTTCTTTGAGGGGACAGTTGGTGAGAGGCTTCATGGTTGCATATATTCTTTTTAGTGGAAGAGTGTGTGTGTATATATAGATCTACATAGCAAATTTCAAAGTTCAGGGACTAAAGCTGTCATCTAATACTGGAGTCATTTTGACACTTCTGAGGATTCCTCCTGGGTGATCTAGATTTTCTTTTCCCTCCCATTTCAGGGATATGCAGTATGATTGGTAGCATCTTGAACCTCATGTTTTCATCTGCCTGGTTAGGTTCCAACAAACAAGTTGGAATTTCACTATTCCTATTCTTTCACTAGTCCTATGACTTTTATATCATGTTGGAAGGTCTTTTGCTTTGAATTTAAAGGCAAATATTGAAGAAAGTTTTAAAACCAGGCATACAAATATATTTTTTCTTTGGTTCTGCTGTATTGTATTGTAATATGCATAGACTATAGAAAGTATCTCTTATTTTTTTTAAGTTCCTGCTTGTTTAGTTCCTCAGTAATGTGACAGTTTTCCATTTTCCTGTGTACGCTTTGATACAGAGAGACCATGAACTCTCACTTCTTCATATCTGTAACGATTCTGTTGAGTGCCATTGAAAAAGGCTGTTGTGGTTTAAACTGGCAGGCGGCTTAGCACCACTCAGTCATTCACTTACGCTCTGCTGGAAGAGAGACAAACTCCTGCCCTTGCAAAACAACTTCTGCTTGATGTCATATAGCACGGAATATCACTTTGGCTGTCCTAGTTCTATTCCCTCCCAGCTCTTTGAGCCCTTTGCTGGGAATGGCCTTGGCTCTGTACAGCACTGCTTAGCAGCAACTACATACATCAATGTGTTATTAACACTGTTCTTCTCCTAGAACCAAAACTTAGCATACCAGTCCAAAAAAAAACCTGGAAAAAAAAAAAACTGGAAAAAAAAAGTCCATCTCAGCTGAAACTAAGACAAAGAAGACTAAGACAGGTGGAAATCTGTCCAAGTCATTGCTGTTGCTTGCTAATTTGGCTGTGGTTCCTGTGAGAATTTATTGTGGAGTGCAAAACTGAAGGACTGCGGCAGCAGATCCAGCTGAGGTCTTGGAAACCTAACAGCGTGTCTGTCTTGCATTGGAGGTTAGCGCTGCTCTTACTGTTTATGAATGACTGAATGCTGTTGTCCTTGGCTCTCTGAGGTGAGTGGGATATATTTTGCTGTTCTTTACCTCATTTAGATGGATCAGGAATAGGTTTTTAGGACGTGGCTCACATGGTCAAACAAAAGACTGCATTTGGACGAGAGTGTTGCAGAATGAAGTTGTGTGGGGTAGAAAGGAGATTCTGGAAACAAGGGTGTTTGAGGACTATTCATTTGTGGATCAAGTGAATGAATATTGCTATTCATTCAGCTGTGCTCTGCAAGTAGGAAAATGTCCACATACACTGCATAAATTTCATCACTTCTGCTTTTTTTGACTATTGCAATATCTTTTTCCAGTATTATGACCTTTTTTTGCATATAAGAATTCTGCAAAACTGTCACCTTTTCTTGTTTCTTAAGTAAGTAGCAGCTTAAAGAACACAGTATATGGAAAGGTAGTGAGGTAAGAAAGCACTGAATAAATTCCAGAGCACAGTCCATGTGCATGATTGTAGTGCAGTAGGGTGTTCAGTCAGGAAATGTGTTTGGAGATGAGAGTTCACTGTCATTAATCACATGACCACAGATCTGACAAATCTGTACATTTTTGTTGAAAGTTTATTAGTTTATTTTGAATGCTGAATGAAACAGTGGCTTTCAGAGCAGTGCATTTGTATAAATCTAAACGGATATATTCACTCCCACATTATTAGGAAAGGAAAGTGAACAGGAGAGTGCCACTGATCCAAAAGAATGACCAGTCTTGTTAGGGGTCCAGTAAGCACATATGTGAGGCTTATTATCTTAAAAAATGGATTATTAGATAACTGCAAGATAGTGTGACAAGTGAGCAAGCCGTTTTTGTCTTGCCATGCTGTTAAAGCTTTGTTGCCTTACAGCCTGTATCACTAAAGTTTGTATGGTTTTCCAAGAGTATTGAGCCAATCCTTTTATCTTTGTCTATAAATTCTGATAAGGCAACACAATTTGGAAGCAAAGCAATAGTGATAAGGAAGCAATTTTCTTTTTTACCTTGACAGTCAGTCTCTGAAAAAGCAGTTTAGCTCAGGTGACTGTTGTGTGGGGTTTTTTTTGTTGTTGTTGCTTTTTTGTTTTGTTTTATTTTTGCAGGAGCCTTCTTTTATCGCCTTAGTAACACTAACAGGTTTCTGTGGTCTCAGTTATCGTGTATTGATACCTACTTAGCTAGTATAGATAAGTGGGCAGCCCTAATGGGCTAGTAAAAGAAACTTTGCTAGATTCAGCTGTTCTGCAGCCCTAAAGCAGAGAGGGAGGAAAGTAAGAGTTGGGGGAGGGAGGGAGGGGGTGAAAAAGAGGCTCAGAAAAGATGATAAGGTTGAAGAAGGGCGAAAGAGGAAAATAGGAAAGAATGTATACCAGTTGAGTGTCATCAACATAACACAGTCAGAAAGGATGCTCTGCTTTAGAAGAGTTGGCAGAGCGCAGGGAGTGGGCACTGTAGAGATGAAGGAGCAGATGGGTCTTGGTGAAAAGCGGGTAGAACATAGAATGAATGTGAGCATGTTATTTTTGATCTTGTGCCTTTAAAGTGGCAGTGGGCAGACCAACCACCTGTTCTTTATCATCACTTTTTAGAAAATGTAAATAAGCCTAAATGTTAATTCACTACTGAAATTTCATGTCAGCTTACTTATAGAATATTTGCTGGTATGTTTGCTTCACATACAGATGGAGATTTTTGAGGAAAAACTAGAGGTTTATGTGAAGACAAGCCTCCTGACAACTTGCTGTGATATGGGATAAATTAAGTATTAGTTAACTTAAGAACCAATCTAGGTATTGGCATATATGTAGCTCTGATGTAATAAACTGGCTGGGTGCAAGTCCTTTGGATTTGTGTGGTGAGGAGTCTTGACTGCTATGTTCTGTTATGGTTCTGGACTTTTTGTCCACTCTGCATTTTCCCTCTCAGTGAAGTCTGCACTAGCTGTCAGTTCTATGAGTGCACCCCTAGGATGATCTTGCATCTTTGTTAAGATAATAGTGGATAATAGTGGGTGGTGGGACTTGGGCTTTGTTTTCATTCGGAGGGAGAATGCTTCAAGCATACTCGATTTGTTCCTTAGTAGAGGTTGCAAAACTCCAAATACAGACATGACCTGAACTTGCACCAAGGGGTACCTCTTTGGCATGCTAAGTCACTGTTGCTGATGCAGCTGGTGTGAACCATACCCGCTATTTAAGTGTTAATGTTTTCAACCAGCTGTAATCTGCTTACTGAATACTCCACTTGTCCTAGATAAGCAGAACAGGAACATAGGGGACTCTTCAGGAGATTAGAAGCTGTTGTGACACTAACTTTACAGGGTCAGATGTGACATTTTTCAAAGCTTAAATCAAGAGATCAAGATCGTTGGGACCTCCCTTGGAGTTATTCATCTGCAAAAAGTTGATGCCAAAACAGTGTTGCTAGTTAAGCTTAATAGCTGCTTCTGTGCTGTAAAAATACAGGGGTTCAAGTTCAACATTCAGTATTGATCATACTGGAAATCTGCCTGCATTTGTTATGTTGTTATGTCTCTCTAAACCTTATTACGGAATTTCCTTGTTGAAAGGAAATTGCATGACATAAATTTATTCAAGTCCTGGGGCATATGTGTGGTTTCTGATCCAGGAGTAAAGGGCATAGTTGAGAACATGAATCCACTCTGAAGTCACATATGTTCTTAAACTGCTAACCACTTGCTTGTAAAGAAAAGGGTTGCTGAAGTTAAATCAGAAAAATTAAAACACAAATATGATGGCAAACAAATTCCCTGAATGTAGGCTTTGCATGTTGTTTGGTGCCTTTTTTTTTTTTTTTTTTTTTTTGCATCTGTAAGTTTTTTCATTAGTAGTCAGTGTATATAGTTAAGCATAAACCTTACGGATTTACAAGAAGGAGCAAGAGGAGCAAGTATCACCTGTACCTGATTATTTGCATCTTCAGAAACTTCTAGCACTAAATTGTTGTGCTAATTTCTGTAAAATTAGAGCTTTGAGATTTCTATAAGGTAGTGCTAGTGTTAAGCTGTGCAACTTGAAGTTGCAATTTTTCTAATCATCCCTGATTATATCTTCGTTTCTTGCATGGCGGGTATAATTAAATGTTGACTGTACTTCAGATTTTGCTACCAAAATCTGTTCTCGAAAGTGCAAATTTCTGTTCCAGTTAAGTTTTCCAACCTATATTTTAACACAAAATTATCACTTGCAAAGTTGATGTCAAAGCAAAAATGAAAGCATCAAATTTTGCATACATGTAGGCAATCTGAGATGCAGTGAAACCGGCTGTCCCTAACTACAGTGAGCTATAGAACTAGCTGCCCTCAAATGATGGTACTCACTGGGCACGTCTTTCTGGACAGCACTTCTTTTTATACCTGTCAGTTGCTTTTTGGATGTCAGGTGGAAGTTCTTCATAGAGTGGTACAGTGCTGAAACAAGCTGCCCAGAGAGGTTGTGGATGCCCTGTCCCTGGAGGTGTTCAAGGCCAGGTTGGATGGGGTCCTGGGCAGCCTGGTCTAGTATCAGGTACAGAGGTTGGTGGCCCTGGCTGCAGCAGGGGGGTTGGAATTTGATGGTTCCTGGGGTCCCTTCCAACCCAAACCATTCTGTGACTCTACTTTGCTTCCTGAACTTCAGCATAAGAAAAGGATCAGGGTTTTAATTTTCACCAATGGAATGTAGAGTGTCATCTAAGTGGGAGAGCTGGGTGAGATTGTGAGGGTGTCCCTGTTGCCTTTCAGTAGTTTTACAGCATTATTCTTCATCTCCTGCCATCCCAAAATACTAGACATACCTTTTTTTACCTCTCTTAGTGCCACTAAGAGAGGTAGAAAAGACTGAAGTTTTAGATGTAATTATTTTTGTGAAATCTGACTGCTACAACTGAGTGTTTTCTGCAGGGTGCTTAACGACTGAATTCAAGTGGTAGAACGTTCAGTTACGTTTCATGAAACAGAAAATGAATTTGTGCTGTGCAGCAGCCATAAATCAGGTGTCTACTTGCTAGTTAGCGAGGAATCACTGTGCTTTATTGTGCCCAGCAGCTGCCTACGAAAGCTAGCAAACTGGTTAGTGCTTGAGGACATCTATCTGAAATACAGGATGAGCTCATTCGGAAGCTCCTCAGCATTGTAAAGAGTTCATTTTTGGTATGCAAACTGGCTTTAAAAAAGAACTTAAGTTTTAAATAACTTGTGCACCTGAAGGTGAATTTCTAGATGAGTAGGTGAGTTCTGTGTGGGTTCATACCTCTCTTGTTGATATGCTTCTGTAATGTTCTCTTTGTTAATGTGGCACATGCTTTCAGGTGTTAAGGCAAATACTTAAGACATGTCTTTAGTTCCCATAAACTAAAAGTTGTATGAAAATGCAGTTGTCGGTATCTTCTGCAGAATGTAGTGAGTTACCATATTAAAATCATTTTTTAAGTACAAACTCATTATCTCATAGTATTTCTGTAATGATTTCTAAAAAGTTAAATCGTATATAGTCTTACAGAAAAATGTCTTTGCTTACTGTGAATATATAGGGTTCTAATTTTAGGTAAAGAAACATTCTTGACACTTGTGATAATACATTTTTGGTTGACTCGGAAGAGAGAGATTGCAGTAATTTCACTGCAGAACAACTGCAGAAAAGTTATTCTTAGTACTGAATCAGATTTGAGTGTCATCTTTTTGTTTTGCTGTAGGATTTTTACACAAAAAGTTGTAAAAATAAAACTTATCTAGTCAGACTGTTGTGTTAGAGGAGTATTGATTATTCTTAAATTGATTTAGAGACACAGCTTGCTGTGTATGTATGACTACATACAATCTGTAGGTCTGTCCCAAATGTTTTTCAGCATTTGTATCACAGACTCCCAATTGTTCTAATGGCATTGCTGTTTGTGTCCTGCCCAGAGAATGGGCAGTGCTACAGGCCAGCTGAAGCACTGATACAACGCCACCCTTCTTGTGAGCGGAATTTTCAGAGCAACTTTTAATGCTTCTGTGCTAGGCTCTGAAAGCGTCTTACTGCAAGCATAAATGCCTTCCTATTGCTTAGCAGTCTGCTTGTAAAATAGTACCAGTAACATTTTCCTTGTCTAATGTTATACTAAACAGATCAGCTATCTTGTTCCTGCAGTTTCCGAGCTGCGCTTTGTCTTCAACTAATAAACAGTAGAGACACTTGCATACAAGTCTGCCATTTTCTCAAAATTATTTTGACAATTACATTTCAATTTTTGTCTCTGAAGTCAAATACTGTGCTTTTTGTTCTGTTCTAATATCTCTTGAGTGATAAGCTTCGAGAACTTTACTGTTTTATTGTTAAAATAAGAGCCAAGCCCAAATATTTTGTATGGAAATACAGTGGAGCCTTTTTGGTTTGTTTTGGTTGGGTTCTCTGAACTTCGTGGCTTTTAGCTGCAAGATTACGGTTTGCTGTATGTTCTCCAACTTGCTGTCCTGTTGGTAACATCCTGCTTGCTTATATTCTACTTTATTTTTTGATAGGATCTTAATTCTCTTCCTTAATCACTTTGTTCCTTCCTCTGTCCTTCTGCAAGAAAGAGGCCTTGTAGATGTATATGGACCATGTATAGTCTGCTCTTCCCTCTCTTTACAGGTTTTGTTGGCATCCTCCATACTAGGTGTAGAAATACCTGTGTTTAGCCAGGTTCCTGATACTGCTGCTCAGCTTCACTGAATTTTTAACAGATCTTTATGGTTTTTAAGACCTCTCTCCCCTTGCCCCACTAGTGATCAAGCCACTGAAAGAGGGATTAGTGGTTTTTAACCTGGGAAGAAATGGGTTCTTCCCATCACCTGCCTGCTGGCTTTCAGCAGGGTTACTCAGTTACGGTGCTTCTTCCAGGTTCTGGGGGAAGCTGTGACATCCATCTGAACTTCCAATCCATCTGAACAGTGGATGTGAGTGTTTTTTTCGAGGGTACTGGAAACAGGTCTCTAATCTGAAACTCTGTCATTGGTTTTAATAATGCTTTTTAGCAGGCTAGCAGCCAGATTTTGCACAGTTTCCCAGATGACGAATGACAACATCTTTCAAGTCAGTAAATTTGTATTTCTCTAGTGATTCTGGCAAGTTTTGAGTGACAATATTGGGATTTGAGCAGGGATGCTTCACTGTAAATTTGCATGCTGTTAATTCCCAAAAGACTGCATGGAGGAAACAACCACTTTGAAATGAGTGATCCCCAGAAAGATCGAGAGTTGCCCTAAACCCTTTGCCTTTGTTTTAGGTTATACTTCTGATTCTAGCATCCTTTTGTTAGGAATTGTTAGGAATTATGTTAAAGATATTCTTGGAACTTGTATCTTTTGAAGCAGTGAAATCTTCAGTGGTTTGGATTCTTGGTTATGAAAACATTTGTTCAGCGCCTCACTGATAAATTAAGACAAAGCTTCCTCCTTTGGCTTGAACAGGAAAAGAATGCTGTGGTGCACTCAGTGGTAAGGTTAACTGGCCTAAAATGTCTCTTCAGGAATGCTTGTTAACTTTTTGCAAATACTTTTTTTTTTTTTTTTTTTTTAGAATGCATGGTAATTTGTAAGAGCATGATAATTATTTAATGTATTATATACCTTTATAGGTAGCTAATCTATATCGTCCTGGAGTTTAAACAATTTAATTGTTGTTCATCGCTTCTGAACTGTAACTTTTTGTCAAACTCTTATATGTATGCTTAGAAATCTCTGCAGTTAACTGGCCTGTGTCTTCTATGAATCCACTGCCTGATTTCCATATTTTCTTCTTCATTGCGATGATTGTGAATTACTCTGAAGACACAGCAGAGAGGTCAGGTTTTCCCCAAGGCATCCCTGCAGAATTGCAAGCTATTAGGAATACCATAGAGTCTTCAGTATTGCTTCAGCAATTAGGTGGATTTTAAGTGCTCAAAATTCCTTTACCAGTTAATGAGGACAGACTTGTAACAATGTGCATCTCTGAAGGAAGTTTTAGACTAAGGACCTACTTTTTACATGATAAATGACTTCCAACATGCCTGCAGAATTGGTTTTGGGGTTTAATACTTTATATTAAAAGTTGAAGATAAGCTTACACCAAGCAGTCATAATATACAGGGTATTTAAGATTTATCTATATCTATAGTTTATTTCCACTAATTACCAGGCTACAGATATCTTACATTTGGCGCTGATGAGGATCATTTACTGTTGTATTTTGGGTGTATACATATGTACCAGAGATGCTTTACCTCTTTTCCCCCATATGTCTCAGTATTGGCACTTAGTTTTAAAATATAAATAATTAATATTAAAATTAAAATCAGACACCTCTTATTTCACCTGACTTAAGTTTAGCATATTGCATCATGCAGAGAGTAGTTAATCTTTTCAGACTTTAAACTTCTTACTGAATTCTGTTCTTCTGCAGGTCAGTGTGGAAGCACTGCTATGAATTCTGCCCGAAACACAGCCTTTGGGATTAAGAGGAAGGCTACAGCTTATTCATGTCTGTGTTTGTGCTGGCAGACTGGTTAACAATTTAATTCAGCTCTCGCTCTTCATTTAGTGCTTAAGATAGATACAAATTGTGTTGCAGTACATTGCTGTTGTGCCCTTGTTCTGAAGTCTTACAATTGTCTTGCAAAAATACAAATGCCAGGAGTATCTACTCTTTGTGTAAATTTGTGCAATAAAAATAATTCAGAAAATTCTAGTATTAAAATGTGTATGTAAAAATTTCAATGTTGGTAACTTGCTTACGTCCTTGACTCAGTGCCGAGGTAGCCGGGGAGGTAGCCTGTATTAAGTGCACTGAACAGCTAGCTGTTGCTGTGTGTTTGACGGTTCTGTAATACCCTGTTAGCTTTATCTCATGAGCACTTGGAGCAGTGTCTGCAGCATTCTTTCCTTCTGGTGTTTAGGAAAATGTTGGAAGTCCTTCTCTTCAGTCACCTTCTCAAGATGGAAGGAAACACTGCCTAGATAATATTTCTATGTATAAATTAGATAACTCTGACAGACTTGCCAAGTTAATCTTTAACTTTTTCATTAATGAAACAGGATTGTATTAGTAGGCAATGCTTTAATCCATAGACCAAGAGGTGTGTAGCTAGTGAACAAATAAATCTATAGTTAGACCAGTTTTCAGAATGGTAATCTCATGAAACCACAGATATGAATACAGACAGAAACTAGGGTTAGCAAGTTGCAATTTTCCTATCTTAGTTTGATAAAGCACTCTTTTCTTGTTTACATCTACATAAACTTTATCGGTAATGTAATTAAGAAGTCATTTTAGAGATGAAATTTTTTCTTTGCATGTGAGTCATTGGAAGGCTAATACAAGAACTTGATAAGATCATGAGTAGGAGTAAGAGGAAGCCAAACTTGGTTTTCTTGTGCTGCAGCAGAGCTTGGCAGCCTGAGAATTCTAGACTTTGCATTCCTTTATTAATATATTTCTCATAATGGATGACATGCATTATGTTTCTTCAAGGGTAAGAGAAGTATTGATTGCCAGGACAGCTATTTCTCTTTGTTCTCTCTTGTAATTCTTCCTTCCTGTGAAAGGAATAAAGTTGATTACTGTTTTCTGGTTGTGCAACAAAAAAAGATGTTCATCTAATAATTTTTTGTTGCTGTTGACCAGGGATTTTTTTTAGGCATCTGCTGTGGTATTTGGCTTTATTGTAGTAGCATGAGGGACCAACTTTATTAGACCAGCTCTATTAGTCAGTGTGGCAGTGCAAGGAGCTGTATGACATCGAGAATGATTTCTCATAGCCTGTATTAACTTCTGGGAAGGAAGTCTGAGAATGAACCAACTTCTTCTTTCTCTCTCTCTCTCTCTTTTTTTTTTTTTTTTTTTTTTGTTAAGTTCTAAACAGGAATGATATGATGGAAAGCAACGTGATATCATTTTCCAGCAAGTTCTTTCTCTTACAAAACTTTACTGCTTGCTTGTAAGGATGAAAAACCCGTTTGAAACTTTACCCTGGAAAAATGAACAGTCATATCTCAAAGCTTCAGACCTTTTATCTTTTTGTTTTCAGCTTACCCTTTCATTTTCATATTGTTTGCACAAAATCTTTTACATTATTATTATTTTAAATATAGGGCAAATTTCATGTGAAGGCTAACATTCTCTTGAGAAAACACATCTGTTCGTTGGGCTCAGTAGGTATCTCTAAAATGCAAGTGAAATTACTACCAGAATACTGAGGTAACTTACCTTTTAAATAGGTAATTATTCTAATGGGTTAGGTTTTTGTGGCACTGTGTGTATGCCAGAAATAAGTTTGCTTTTCTTACATGCTTGTAGCTGGTTGTCCCAGGATCGTTAGAGAGGAACTTGAAGATTTTTTTAATTGATTTTTTTCAGCTGTAGCTAAAGATACTGCCAATGTGCATTTTTAAAACATCATTTCTGTATGCTGAACCAGTGCAGAAAGCAAGTTAATGCAAGCTGCAAAGTCTCCTGCAAGTTGTGAGCAGGAAAACCTAGTATTTGTGCTGGAAAACATTCCCTTTTGGTTTTAGTCTTTTCATTCACTGAAAACCAAGCATCCTTAGTTTATAATCAGTGTGATTCTGATATTGATCTTCCAGTAGCTGTTTCACTTATGTTGCCTAACACATTGTGCACTTTCTCCTTCCTTCACTTTTCTTTCCTCTGACTACACAAACTTAGTCCTTTAGTGTTTAGAAATAAACACATTATTTTCCTAAAAATTTTACAAGATTTCAGTATAATTTCTAGAAAGGTCAGAGCCTATAGCTTGCACTGGTACCCTCAAAAAAGACTGTTTTCATTAGGGATGCAGTCCTCCTCCTTTTAAGGAGATAAGAATGTAAGAACTCAGCTGTGCAAAAAAGGAAAAAAAAAAAACCAAACAACTGGTATTCTATTTTGTCTCTGAAGGAATGATTTCATTAAGAGAACAAGTATTTATTTTCTGTAATCTGGAATATATATTATTCATTCCACTGTACTGTCTACTTTTTTTAGATATTATTAAGATTTGTTTTGGGCTTCAGAGCAGTTTTTTTTCTTGGTAGTTTATTTCTACTGGTACAGAACTTTAAGTTCCTTTTCATTTTGCTGAAGCATGATCTCTGCTGCTTTCCAAAAGTAGAAATAATTTTAGTATGTGTTTATTTTCCATAATTAAACCTGAGGGTAGAACTTCTTATTTGTCCTTCGGTGTATGAATTCGGGATTTGTTTAAACTGTATTTTATCTCTTCCTTCCCCCAACCTTATCTTTCCTCTAGTGTGTTCTAGTAGAAGCCCTTCTGAACAATCTCAATGACATACATCGGTTTTGCAAGTGCTGTGTTTTTTTTCCTCACAAATTCCTTCATTTTCACTGTCACTATAGACATTTCTAGAACTAGACAGGTAAAGGGAGATGCAAAGGAGTAATTTGGCTTAAAAAGTGAGAAACATAAGTTTTTATCAGAATACAGTGCTCTTTATGTCATATGTGAGGGCTGATAGGTTACGTTCTGCAGATCAGCTTTTGTAAAGGATTTTTTATCTCCCTCACCCTCTCAGCACTGTTCACCTTCTTTGTTCTGACTGAGATCTCCAGTATGAGGGGGATGGTTTTTCTTGGTGAATGTTGTCCAGAATTATCCCCAGAGTTGCCATCAGGTCTGTAAGCTGTTTGTAGGTACCGTGTGTTTTTCTATAGTACAGAGGATGGCAAACAAGAATAAGCAGGCATGTGAAATGAAAAGTTCGGGGATGATTTTTTTGTTGTTGTTGTTTTTTGTTTTTCTTTTCTTTTTTTGGCCACACTTCTCTGTGGAGTGATTTAGAATCACAGAATAGCTTGGATTGGAAGGGAGCCGAAGGATCATCACGTTTCAACCCCTCTGCCAGAAGCGGGATGACCAGCCATCTAGATCAAGCACTAGATCAGGTTGCACAGAGCTCCATCCAACCTGACCATGGACTCCTTCAGGGATGAGACATCCACACCACTGGGCAGACTGTAACCGCACCTCACCACATTCTCAGTTTAAAAAACAAAACAAAACAAAAAACCCAACAAACTTCCCCCTGATATCTAATCTAAATCCCCCCTCCTTTAGTTTAAAGCCATTCCCACTTGTCCTATCACTATTTATCCCTGCAAAATATTGGCATCCATCTTGTTTATAAACTCCCTTTAAATACTGGAAGTCCACAAGGAGGTGTCCCCACAGCCTTCTCTTCTGTAGGCTGGGCAAACCAAGCTCCTTATCCTGTTTTCACAGGAGAGGTGAAAACAGTGCTCCGAGCATCTTTGTGGCCCTCCTCTGGACCCTCTCCAAAAGCTCTTCATCTTTCCTGTGCTGGGAGCCCAAGACCTGGACACAGTACTCCAGATGTACTCACAAGGGCAGAGTAGAGGGGGATTTACTGGCCATCCCTCTCCTGATGGACTCAGATTACAGTTGCCCTTCTGGGCTGCGAGTGCAGACTGCTTACTTATGTTAAAGGACACCAGGAAGTACAAGGTGCTCTTCCTCATTGGGAAGGCTCTCAGTGAGGTTGCTAGAGAACTAGTTCTGAATGCTGAAATTACTTAGACAAGACTTGAATAATTACAATACCCTATGCTCAAAAAGTCAACTTTGCTCCTTGTTTGCAGTGTTGTCAAGCCCATAAATATAGTTCTACTTTTTGTTAAAACATTTCTGGAGAACAGTGCAAAAGAATATATGAAAATCTAAAAACAAAACTGCCTTGTTTATACTCAGATATGCTAGCAGCACTTGTTCATAGTTAGGGGAATAAAATGGGATTTATTGACAGAGTCAGTAACTTCTCTTGAAGTGTGAACTGCAGTATACAAATTTTGGTGTAAGTTCCTTTGCCTCAAGTTGATTTCATAAATACATGATCTTCCTGTGTCTAAAACTAATCAATAAACCTGAGTTAATTGCTTTGCACACTAAAACCGAGGTTATTCTCAAGGCTATCACTTGCTGTTTTGTGTTTAATAAGGCATTCTTACTATCATATATGAAATGCATTTAAGCTAATAGCCTGATTAAAAAAAAAAAAATCACTTTCTTACAATGGTATTCAGAAACAGAAAACCTATTGTAGGTTATCAATTTTAACATATTAAATATTTTAATTGTTTCCACCTCCTCAAATAGAGTTCAAAAATCCTAAAATTCTCACTTATGTCTGACAATTCACATCTGCCATCTCCTGAAGTTGCTGTTTTGAGCAACTCCATTCGAAAAAAAAAAGATTCCCTTAGTGGTAATGAAAGCAGCTGATAATGGAATAAACCCGATAATAATATTGTACAACAGGTGTTCAAAAGCAGCTTAGAATTCTTGCCCTTTTGAAGGGAAGCTGTTGTCCAAGATGTGTACCAGATGCTTTAGTCAGGAGTATTTCTTCCTGTATGAGAAGACTTAGAGACTAAATATGTTTTAGATAAACTCAGCATTGCCTCTAAGTATGTGTCATTGTAATTGAAGGTTAACGTTGGGCGTGTAGCTGATAAAGGACTCGAGGAGTCCTTTGCCTTTAGTGCAGATGGTAAAGGAGTCACCAGTGCAAGAAATAGAGAAATTGGTGGCTGCTGAGTGCGTGACTTCAGAGCAGCTTAGAAAACAAAAAAGAACAGTGCTTAACACTTGCTTTTTCTTAGAACCATGGCCACAGTATGTAGGTTTTTCAGGTGCAGCTATTGCTGACGGTATGCAATCCCTTTTAGTGATGCAAGCAGTCAGAAAAGTTTAGAAAAAGGTGAAGGGGCAGAATGAGAACATAACTTTGATGTTAGGTTGAGGTGGTAGAGCTGGCAGCTTTCAAAAGCATTGTGAGAAACCACTGCTATAATGGGCTTGTATTTTTATTGTAGCTTGGGTCAGGGGCGTGTGATCAGTTTGAGTATCCAGCAACTCCAGTTCTAAAGACTGGTTCATCCTCTTGGAGGGAGTTTGTGTGTGCTTGCATGGTTGAGTGAGAAGAATGAAAAATGTAGAAAAAGCTGGAGTAACCAAGTAATATTCCTTGGCTCTGACAAAAAAAGTACTTGAATTTGGCTTTTGGAAATTAGCATTCAGTAGCTGGAGAAATTAGCATGGTGTATCAAGTCCCACGTTCACCCATTCCCCTCCTCCCTCAATCTTTTAATTTTGTGAATGTATCTTTTAATGTTTGTGTAGATATAAGGGGTTTTATCTCAGAATTTTCTGTAGCTCTTCATTTTTTTCAACTTTAATCTAAGCACATGATGACTATCCATCAGCAGAATGGCACATGCTTTAAGAGCAGGTGACCTAATCTATGTCTCTGTCCCTTATCTTAGTTTTTCTGCAAGTGTAAAATAAATGAGTTTTCAAGGGGTCTATCTTTTTAATAATAAACCTTTTAAAGTCGCTTTTATCTGAAAGGTGTGTATCCAGTATTGAGAATTAAATGTCAAAGAAACATTTGCTTTGAATTGCTGCTTGATGGTTCTGAAACTTTTGTGTATTTTCTCCAGGGATTCTTCTGCATCTTTGTGTATTTGGGTATTTATTAGTCTACTCTTCTTCCCTCAAGAAAACTCTTTCAATGGACTCTTTCTTTCTTTCCTTGTTCTTCTTTCTCTATCTGTTTTTGAATCTACTGTTCAATTTAAAATAAACTTCAATATTCCATCTTGTCCAGTTTCAAAAAGCTTGATAAGGGTTGTAGATAATTGCAAATGGGATTGTGACTTTTCCAAAGGAACAGCTGTATCGTGAACCAAAATATTTGTAACTCCTTGTGGGCTAAGATCACAGAGCCTGATTTCTCATGGCCTTAGCATTGTAAAATACTGACGTTTATGTAGTTTTTTCTATTCTAGTTCAATAGAAGAAATAAAAGTAAAGTTGCGTTTCAGACTACATCTCAACTATTTATATATATGTATCAGAATCTAAGAAATGTTGACAGATTGGATTTACTCATTAGTTTAGAAGCTGCTTTGAATTATTAGTCTGGGTAAATGAGAAGCATGGCTCTACTATCCCTCTGATGCATGATTTCATTTTGTGTGCTGTGACTTTGTTGTGCTTTTTTTAGATGCAAACATAATGTGGTTTTTTGTTTTTCTTTTTAAAGAGCAGTATGTGTTGTTTTTAAATCTGGCCTAAAAATTGAAGCCAGTCAAGTCTACCTGTTTAATTTATCTGCACTATTCAAAACAATTCATCAGGAAAATAGGGCTATGTCTGAGAATTTCTGACTCATGCAGTTTTATTCAGTCTGAGTTTGATGAACAACTTGTTTCTTATTCTGTCTTCTAAATCTTTCAGGTGAAACAAACTGTTCTAGGACTTGGGAAATATACAGAAAAGATTGTCGATTTGAAGAGTGTTATCACTTGGCCTTGAAGTGAAAGAACTGGTTCATCAAAGCTATCACTTCAAAGGCCTCATTGTAATGAGGAGGAGTTACAGATGATTCGAAAGAAGAACGACAAAGTAGATTAAAAAGTAAATGAAGCAAATGTCTCAATATCTACATGTATTATCTAATGTTACTACCTGTTTCCTTTATTCCTCTCTTGTCTTAACTGTTGGAGCTGAACAGCTGTTCAGTGTTTGTAAAGAATGAGACTGCTTAAAAATCTACATAAAATGAGTTTCTGTATAAAACCGATTAAACTCTACAATCAGTAAAAGTGGAAAAATACCATATCAATCTGACTGCGCAATCTAGTGTTTAAAATCATTTCATGTTCAATTTTTTCTGATGAGCTGTCTTTGATGAAATGCCACTGTGTTGACTCAATTTATAGTGGAGGGACTTCTCTAAAGACAGTCACCTTTTTAGTCAGAAAGAAGGTTGCTGTCCAATAGAGACAATAATATAGTTGAACAGCAATTGGGAGAGGCCAGAGGAGTAAGATTTCTCGTTCCAGTGAGGTTACTGCCGCGCAAAACAGAAGGCTGCATCTGCAGTTAGTGAAGGCATAAATAAAACCCACTTCAGACTAATGCAAGAAGAGAAAACATCACTCAAATAATATTTTTAAATTGAGTATTCTTTGGAATAACCAGTACTAAAATAATCCCTAGTCCTTTTCTAGCACATCAACTATTTCATTCTGCCAGTTCCCTTACTGCTTTAACTTACAGAAAATAAGTGAAAAACAATGAGAAATAAGGAATACGCTATTAGTGAAACATGAATTTCTTACCATCATCAGAGCTGTGCTGCTTTTAAAAAATGATTTGTAATATAGATATTTATTGCATTACTTGATTGTATATGTACTTGGTTGACTAATAGCGTATGAATAAATTAGTAAGTCGATGTTATTTCACACATTCATGGCAGAATAGCTACAGCACTGCAGTGATCTTTCTGGAATATGAAACCTTCTGTTCAGTAAAAGCATCAAATTGATGACTGTATTCTTACTGGAGCTAATTTATTTGGAGCTGTTTTATAGTGTAAAAACAGTTTTTCCTAGATATGATGTAGTCCTTACTCTCTCTTTTTTTTTTTTTTTTTTTTTTTTTTTAGCACTTTTCTAAAACCTTGTTACAGTGGTTTGGTTTTTTGTTTTTGTTTTTGTTTTTGTAAGCTAGTGACATTCTTGTTTTATTGGTTAAATTTGAAAATGATACTATTGTTTAGTTTGAGACGGTTGACATTACTATCTTGATTTTTTTTGTGTGTGTGTGAAATCGTTTTACCCTTATTTTTGTTTTTATCTTTGAGTAGCAATATGTCTCTTAATTCTGTTACTATTCTCCTATGGTTAGGATTTCAATTCTACCTCACTTCCAGAGAACAAGTAATTCTGTAGTTCAAATTACTCTTCAGGATTTCTGCTGCAGTTTTAAAAATGCGTTTAGTCTGTGTGTATGCATGAACTTATAGAGTTAAGGACTGTTTCTCCTGAAATCTTGTTTTTATAACTTTGGGATGCTTTCTGTCTCAAATTTCAATATACATCCATACCATACAGAGAGCTCACTGCAGAATACGGTGTGGTATTGGTATTATGGAAATGGAAGATGAGAATGACATTTTTTACCTTTTTTTATACCATTCACGAGTTCCAAAACAGATGATAGCTTTGACTTCGTATTCATTTCTAATGTTAAGGCTAATATTCTGTTTCTAATTTGGTAGTGAAAAACATTTGATGTAATGAATCCTAGAAAATGGTAACTCATAAAATCCTACAGAAAGATTTAAATGTAAACATTGAAACTTTCTAATAAAGCAGTTGTTCAGCAGCTTTAGAGTAAAATCTGCAAGTATGAATCTTTTCTGTTGCAATCTTTTGAGTTGCTAAATTCCAGGATACTTGTTATTGATGGATTTGAGAGCAGCACAAAAGCTTTTCTGTGTTGCACCTGGTTTATCCGTCATGCTTGGATCAGTCTTTAGTTCTGTTTTATTTCCTTCTAAGGTCAATTTCTATTATAAAGCTTCTTTTGTAGAGTTAGTGTGTGATTTCATTGAAGAGCGCGCAGTTGGTGACCTCTCCTGAGGGATTTTGAATGAATAGGTCTTAACTTGTGCAGACTTGAGCTCCCATCTTCTTGCTAGGCCTTAGCATCCAGGTTTCCCACCACTTTTTAGAGTCAGATTAATTTCAGCACGAGTACTTAGTGTGAAGCTGGCTTCTAACTTGATGCTTTCAGATGCACAGGATTCTTGGGATGCTTCAGTAAAGGAGGTAATGGAAGCATCTGGGAGCTAATATTCTTGCAGGCCTTAGAGATGCATTAGATATGCTGTGGAAAATGGAAGGTTTTGCACACAGACCTAAACTATTTCTCCCTTTATAGAGTTCCTATAGAACTAAGCTGCTTCTCTGCTTTGTGCTTTGCTATCTGTTTGTACAGAGCCCAGAAAATGGGGCTCCATCTGGAAGAAGTGCACTTTCTCAGAAAGCAGGGGCAAACTAGTGAAGCAGAGCTCAGTGGAAAAGCAGCACAGAGTGCTAAGAGCAGAAACGAGAAAGAGAAAGAGCAGTTATCTGAAGTAAGTGGTTTCCTGCCTTAAAGGATTGGGTCTGTATGTGCTTTAAATTTTACTTAATTGTGATTTTTGAGTTTCTTATAACAGTTCACACCCAAACTGATCTCATGCATAGTAGCAAAAAACGAAACAACAAAAGACAAACAAAAAGCCAACCCACAATAAGTCCTTTTTTTTCCCCAGTTGGTACCTTTTTGCAGAATGGTTTTATCAGAGGTATAACGTTGTATACTTTTGTTCTGTGTTGTGTAGGGTTGTAAAGCTCTACCTACTCCAGATGCAGATCATAGTACTAAAATTTGGCAGAAATAATTTAATGGAGGGAAGGGAAGGATAGATACCCATTATCTCTGTGGAAATTCATATTTCTTTATCCTGATGCAAGGATGCACTTTTCACACTTGGCATCCGACTTGTAATAGACACTTGTCTATTGACTGAGCTTTAATTTAATAGAATCATTTGATTTGAATGGGACCCTTAAAGGTCATTGAGTCCCACTCTGTTGCGATGAACAGGGATACCCTACAGCTAGATCAGGTTACTCTGAGCCCCATCCAGCCTGACCTTGATTGTCTTCAAGAAGGGGGCATTCACCACCTCTCTGGGCAACCTGTTCCAATACCTCATCATCCTTACTGTAAAAACTTCTCCCTTATGTTGAATCCAAATCTTCTCTCTTCTAGTTTGAAACCACTTTTTGCGGCACTCTTTGCACTTGGGTTTGCTGAACCTCCTGAGGTTCTCCTGGGCTCGCTGTTTGAGCCTGTCTCTCTGGATGACATCCCATCCCTCATGTGTGTCAACTATATCAGACAACTTCGTCTAACTGATGAAGATGTTACACTGCATCAGTCCCATCACTGACCCCTGAGGGACACCTTTTGTTACAGTTCTCCATCTAGACACTGAGCCATTGAGCAACAGTCTCTGGATTCAATCCTGCAGCTGATTCTTCATCCGTCTAATGATCTGTCCAATTTAGTAATCCTAAGTGTTTCAGATGAACAACTTTGCCTAGATCTGGCAAAACTGAAAGATGTTATTGACAGTTTTGCATGAAATTCGTAATGTGGGGCCTTTGATGTTTAATTGCATTGGTGGATGTTGCTTATTGGGTGCAATTATTGTCAGAATTCTGGAACTATACTAACACTGAATGTGAGCAGTGTTTTTCATTTTGACTTTTAATTAGAATCTGAACTCTGCAGATTCTTAATAGTGATACTATGAGTACTATATCATGTGTCGAGAGTTGCAGTCGTTTGTAAATCCTAATGTTAGGATGGAAGGGAAAAATGTAGAGAACTGTTGAAGGCAGAAGCCATTTGTCAAATGCTAGCTTGTTACAAATTTATTTCAGTAAAGAAGTTATGAAATTCTACAGATAAAACTTTTCCCATCTGTGTTCAAAAGGTGTCCTTGAAAGAAGTAGAAAGAAATTGTGGAAAAGTAGAAAGAAATCGTGGTCAGGCACTGGAATGGACTGCCCAGGGAGGTGGTGGAATCACCGACCCTGGGGGTGTTCAAGGAAAGGCTGGATGTTGTGTTGAGGGACATGGTTTAGTAGGAGCTATTGGGAATAGGTGAACGGTTGGACTGGGTGATCTTTTAGGTCTTTTCCAACCTTAGTGATTCTATGATTCTATGATTCTATAAATCGTTCCCATATTCTTCAGGGGCTCAGTTCCCGAACCTGAAAATGAACTTTTTGCCATCCTTTTAAAGTCCCTTAGACATTACAAAAGTACTTTTGCATGCTAAACAAATGATTTAAGACTGGTTAAGATAAGGTAATTAAAGTTGCTATCTACAGTTTGATTCTGTACCTGTTTTAACCTACTGTTACATCTAAGAAAATGTTGTATAATGTTTTGTTTCTTCATTGCATCATAATACTGCAGTTCCAATCCAGCAAAGCACTCAAGCTGTCAAATGCATTTTTTTTTTTTTCCTTCCTCTCCACCTCCCCCTCCTGGAATAGCTCTCTTGGATCCTATTTCTGTGTTGGTTTGTTGCAATAAGTCACCTTGCTCCCTTTACTAACAAACCACAGACGTGACTGCAATAGCAGTTCTGCCTTTAGATATACTTGTATATCTCATAAATGTATGTATCCTTTTGACCTCAGTTATATTTGCAGGCTTAAATATTTATAAAACAAAATTAAGCTGAAAAGTGTATAGTTCTTATTGTGCTCCTTCGTTTCAACTTCAAGATATGTGAAAGGCATGAGAATTTTTCTTCTGTTCTTATTTTCTTCCCAGCTGTTTTATGTATTGCAGATGAGGAATTGCTTTCTGGTTCCTTCAGAAGTATACAGAATGAAAATTGGAAATACCTGGGTTATTGAAATAATTGTTATTGGATTCACACTCTGTAAATTGAGATCTACCTACTTATTCAGTCCTTAGCTTACTACTCGGAAGTTCAGAAAAAACTGGAGTTATTAACTGAAAGAAAAAGAGGCTTTCTCATGTGCAGAAATAATAAATCAAAACACCACACGCATTGCTTTCTGTGCTCAGAGAAACCTTTTTTCTTCCTTTCCCTCTCCCCCCCCCCACTTGGAAGAAGTTAGTCTTGGAGGTAAGAAGGAGCAGTGAGTATTTGTATTCAAAGAGGATTAGAGACAGGACTTTGGAATGCACACTAATTCATGGGGCATTTCTGATACTGTAGAATTAACAAGAGGTGGCATTAAATTGTGCCTGAACATTTGTTGGGTAATTGTGTATTTTTCTGCTTGAAAGCAGGCAGTGGTTTTGAGTGATGGGTGGTTTAATGTTGTAGCTAAACTTTTAATCCCTTACTCGTGCTGAAAAGTGTATTCTCATCACCCTTTTCTCAGCTACTCTGCGTGCACACTCCTCCAGCTGCTGCCCTCCATCAAATCACATAATTCTGTAGTTGATATGGTGGTTCAAAAAAAGCCCAACTGTTGAAACAATAGGTACACGTGTACCTCTCTGCTCTGGCCCAAAAGCTCAGTGCCAGGTCTGCTGAAGGAAGCCGGTCAACAAAGCTGAGAACAGCATCTGTAAGGGGAGAAGTGGGGACCATCAGCAGTTGGTGCAGGGATGTCAGGAAGAGCTGCCTCAGCCACATGCTCGCTTGCAGAGCAGGATGGCAGCTGAAGGCTGTATTGTCATTGGGTTTCTTCTTGTCTCTAGAGTGCTTGTTCCATGGGATCTCTTTGATCTGTGGGACAAGCAAATCAAACGGGTTTTGGCATACCTGGTAAATTTTTTTGAATGATGAACAGGCCCATTTAGATTCCTTGGATCTAAATTGAAGCACATATACTTGTGTTAAGCTACTTGAATGTTTGGATTTCACCTCTTGCAAATCTCTACGGTGAAAAGCAGAACATGTGCAGTAATGCTCAAACGAGCATGATGGACTTGGAAAGCAGCCTTTCAATGCTTCCTCTGTAGTGTTTCTGCTGCATTAATGGTCTTTCTGGTGTATGAGACTTTCCCCTCACTTCAGCTTTCTAGGGAGAGATAATTGTCTCTCCCGCAAGTTGGAGTGAGACTCTGATTAGCCTTGTGGTCTTTGGGCACTTCACAGCAAGTGCCATTTGTGCTTCTGTCTTAGGCAGGCTGTGCTGAGGTTTTTTCTTGGTTGGTCAGACTGCTTTAGGCAGGGTAGATTAAGGTTAGCTGATGTTACTAGAAGTAGCCTCTGATAAGAAGGTATGTTCTTATCTACTGTTAGTTTAAATGAGCGAGTATGTTTATATTATTGCCCTTTTTTGGCTGTCCTCTGTTAGAGGACTTTTTCAGCTGCAGAGTGAAAAAAGTAGGGTTTGTTGTGGTCTTTGACTTGTGATTTGTCTGGGTTTTGTTTTTTTTTTTTTCTTTTTTCTTTTTTGTTTGTTTTGGTGGAAGGCAGACAATGCTTATTTTTCTTCTGATAGATAAGGTTGACCACTTAGTTTTAGACTCTTGTTACTGGAGCTGATGAAATCTCTATGCAAGAGAATATGGCTTATCAGAGAATCGGCACTGTTCAATGTCAGATGCTTATGGAAGAATTTACCATTTGTTATAATATATTAAAATATAATAAAAAACTGCGTAACATTTACATGCTATTCAGTTAACCCAATGCAAATTAAACCAATGCAGGGATTTGAGAGTTAAAACACACATTTCATTTTAGGCTATCTTCAAATTCATTTTGATTTTTTTCCTCAAAATACACAGGAATGTAAATCTTTGTATTAAAACAATTTACCTACATCTAAAGAGCTACTCTGCCCTGACCTGAGGGTTTTCTGTACCTGTTGTCTCGTTCAAGTGGAATATGTTTATAATGCCCAGGAATATTAGATTAAGCTTAACTGGAACTTCCAGGTTTTGCCATTTGCTGTACAAATAAGTTTTCCTCTGCAAAGTTGGCTCAGGCTGTCCTCAGAGAATATGCGTACGTATATGCCAGAAACTTTAGAGAAAGCATTATTTTTGTCTAACTTGATCTAAGTTTATGAAATGTCATGTCAGGTTTTATAGTTGTTCTGGCACTTCAGATAGTGCCTGTAAGCACTAAAATATGTGCTTTGTCCTAACTAAAGGTAAACTTTACAGAAAAGTAGGACTCAAAGGTACTTCATTTTGTCTGGAGACTGCAGGTTATAGTAGGAGGCACTATCAAAATGCTTTGTGTATATTCACTGAGACTGGATCTAAGCATGTGGAACTATCAAATTATAATTTTGATTACTTCATATTTCTTGAGAATTTGAAATTTCCTTCTTGTATGTGTGTGTGGTGACTGTGTGTGTTTTTATTCTCCCTTAGTGGAAACTTCTATTTAACTTAAAGTATTCAAACGTATGAGAAGAATGTACCTTTGGCAGTAATTTACTTTAAGTAAAGAAGGAATTAAGAGAAAAATAAATCTTTTGCTGTAATAATATCAGACTACTTACAAATATGTAATCAAATTTTGCAAGGTGTTTTCAGTGCTTTTTTGGTTACTCACATTATGCTTCGTGATGTACTTGGAAATAGTTTTGCTAATGCTAAGTAATTTGGCATCCACAGAAAGTCAGCATTTGCTTACAGGATATTTCCTGCCTGTTTTGCCTGTAAGAATCACCATTCTAGGCATTACTGAAGTATGCTTTGTCTGCTTCATACAAAACGTTTTTGCTGACAAGGGAAGACATGGATGCCCCTTAATGTAATTAAATTAAATTGCTAGAGTACTTGTCTGGCATGTAGGAAAACTGATCTCATTTACCACAGGAAGAGACTTGAAGTCTTATTTCTTGAGGCATCTTCTTGGATGGCAACAAATTGGAAAGCAAGCAGGTGAGTTTGATTCTTCTTGCTTAAGTTTCCCTAGGACTAGGAGATACTTGTGCTTCAGAGCCTGCATAGCTATTCTATAAGCATCTCATGTGATGTCTGTTTATAAGCTTGTAAACTGGGTAAGGGAAAAAAGAAGTAGGAAACAAGACTGGACTTTTACTGTATCCATGCATAGCCAGCTTTGAGTCCTTTCTCAGGTAACTAGCTTCTGCAGGGAGCCTTGGTCCTTGGAGAGGATCTGAATCCTAGCAGGCACTGAGCTGTTGCAGTGCCAAGTACTAAGCTATGTAACGCTGAGGTGCTTATGCGTATCTAGTTCCAGTGCACCACTGGAGCAGAAGTATATGGAGTGTTGAGAGAAGTGTCTGCTTCAGTGAGAGCACCTCTTCCAAAATCAACTAATTTGTCTGATCTGTACTGTGCAGTGCAGAAAAGCCTTCTATTAGGCTGGCTGGATCAGATGACACTTTGAGGATGCTGCCAGTATTCAGTTTCCTTTTAGAAAATCTTCAGTAGAAGGAAATTTGCCTGCAATTGGCCCTTGGCCAGTGTCTTAAAAGCAAGTAGCATAGCCAGTACTAAGCTTTAGCACGTGTTTTGTCCCATCGTGCCTCTCTTCTCAATTATTCTGTCTTAATGTATGTTACCAAAGGAGAGCTTTCTATTTTAATCCCATGCTTTGCATTCTGCATGGACAACATTGAAATGTTGCATTTCTACACAGTGATGAGCAAGAGAGGTCTTTTCCACATTTGACATGCATCTAAGCTGGCTGGATGGCATTAGCCCATGGGATAGTGCTGTGCGTTCACCCATGAGGTGTTTTTATCTACCTTGCTGCCGTTCCCATCCAGGAGACAGTGAGCAGCTGTCCTGGTTGTGTGTGGTGCAGTCATAGCTCCCAAACATCTCCTGTGCCTTAATGTTGTGTGGTGTTCAGCATCAGGGTCCACAGTGTTAGGAAAGACTGGAGTTGGATGCATGTTCAGCTTCCAGTTGATGTTTTTAACCACAGGAGTTCTTCTGTAGTCTGTGTTGACTTGCCACTTATAAGGCATATGAGATCTTGATATATCTAGCAATGTTACACATTGGTAAATTGTTCTCTTGGTGATGGGAAGTCAGTGTAGGATAGAAATCCTATAATGAAGTCTAATACATCACAGCTAAATGTCAGATCCATGGCACTCAAAATGTGAGTTTAAAAAAGAAAAAGACGTAAATAGGAAAAACAGTAGTACATGTATAGAGCAGTAGTACCTAGGGATTTGGATTAGTTTAATGTCTTTTTTGTGCCAAGTGAAATAACAATCAGTGAAACACTAATTGCTTTGAAACACTTCTAAGGAGTATAGCAGTAGATGCAAATAAATATACCCAAACCAGAAGGGGAGGCAGTCTGGATGATCTAAGTAATGCTAATGAAATGATCCAATAACGTATGTCTGTGTGTAATTACAGCTTTCTAAACTGAAATGGCACTTATCTTACATTTCTTGCTGCAAATGATGACATCTTGCAGTAGATGTGTAGAAATGCTGTAAAAATGAGTTTGAATCTTTCTTAGAATTTTTATTAAGTGCCTCATCCTCCTTTCCCACCCACCACTCAATGCACTCTTAAATGTGTAACTAATCATTTGATGAAGGTTTTTTTTTTTTTAAAAAAAAAAAAAAAACTCTGTAGAAATTAGCTGAGAGTCTGAATCCTGAAGCTGAAATCTCCTCCTGCACCATTTTTCTTATCTCAGCCTGAATCTACCATGTTGTCTTAACGGAGTAGATGAGTTGAGCAGGAGAAGAAAAAGGGCAATTGCAAGGCTTATGAACTAACATATGCTTTTTCAGGTGTAGAGACATTTTAACATTTTCTGAAATACAAAGTTGCTGTACTTTAGGGATTAATCAGCCTTAAAAAAACAAAAACAAAAAAACCCCCCAAACAACAAACAACACACCCAAACAACAAAAACTGCTCATACATTTAATTCTACCTATAGTGCAATCTACTCTGAGCTATGCGAAGGCTGCTCTGGAAGTAATGCCTCCCACCTATGGTGTCAGCCCATGATGTCAGACGTAGATGTTGGTGGCAGTAGAGGCTGAACCTTCCCACCAGTATTCTGTTACATTTAGTTGCTGTGTGAGAGATGGCTGCTAAGGGGCAATCTGACAAAATGGCATCTAATGTGAAAGTGTTGATGAGGCAAAAGTGTGTAATTGAGTTACTCCATGAGGAAAAAATGGCACCTGCTGGCATTCATTTGATGCATGTTGAATGTTTCTGGAGACCACAGAGTGGACATGATCATGGTGAGGCAGTGGATGGTGCGCTTCAGCAGTGGTGACAATGTCCACTGGTGCAGGTTGTCAGGAGCACAGCATGCAGGCTCTGGTGAAAATGCAAGCTACTGGTGGTGACTATGTTGAAAAATAATGTCTTGCAGCTGAGAATTTCCTCTGTCAAATAGCATAATTGCGCTCTTTGTAGCTAAATAAAAATAAATAGAAGGCATTACTTAGTGACCTACACATTAAATCTGAGAAGTAAGCACTTTCCTTTTTGCTGAAATATTACTAAATTATAAATGAAAAGCAGAGTTGGGTAGCTGGTGAAGATATCAGTTTATTTGAATTTGCAGTGGAAAAAAATCTATTGTGATTCTGATTTGCAAGGAGTGTTTTAACAAATTGATAAGTGTACATTGTTTTAGCTTCTGAGCTTTTGGGGTAACGGAAGTGTAATTGAGTTTGAAGTTTAAATACAGTTCAGTTAGTTTTGTTTGGTACATCGTAATATTACTACAGTTTTTCTGTAAGATTTCTCTCTGAATGGAGTTGAAAGCTTGCAATTTTGTCTCTTTGTAGATCATCTGATAAATCAAGAATAGTGGAAAGCTGTGATGTGCAAAAATAAATAAAATTCAGAATATGCAAAATCCCCACACCTGCATTACAGTTGAAAGCACTGCTGTAGCTTTTATGTATCCTGACCTAAGAAAGTAACATCACAAGGGAGGACCACAAATATTACTGTAGTGGTGTTGCACATGCATCTTATGTTTGGTTAGCACCTGTTATAACCTGTTATGTTTGGCTAGCTACCTTTCAATTTTTTCAGCAAGCTTAAAATACTTGTCCAAATCAAAAATGGCTACAATTGACAGCTTGATGTTGTCAGCTTTTTTAGTACACCAGAAAAATAGTATCATGAACTGTTAAATATTAATAGTGTTAATACTGTTATAGCATTAGCCTTTTTCTTATTTTGCTCATTAAATCTCTTTCATCATCAGAGCTTGGAACTATGCCTCTCATTGAGCAGTTCTGGTTGTTTCAATCTTAAGCTTAGCTTTTTATGTGAATGAAATTTGTTAGTACAAGAATTGCAATGATCTGCTAAGATTATTCATCAAATGCAAAAAGCTTTTTAAGATTACATTAGAAATGGGTATTTTTTTTCACTGTAAGCAAGCTGAAAAGGCAACGCTTTCCTGTGATGATGACAACATAGGAATGTTATCTGACCATATGCTTTGTTTGTGTTGCTCCAAATTAACATGGTGAAACAATTTACAGTTAGAGATCCAAAGAAAGTGGTTGATCCTGGTGTATTTATATCTGTGTGGCATTAATGTCTGCTTTCTTTCCCTTTCGTGCACTTTGAGTTTTCTCTAGAGGATATAATGTATTTTTTTTCCCCTTTAAAGGCATTGGATGTCTACAGATATCTTCAAAATGCTTTATTGGCTGAAAGTTGGTGGTTAAAATAGAACATCATTAAAATAGACTTCTTTTGGAGAAGAAAAATACCACAATATCTTAATTAAGGCACACAGGTTAGAGGTCGATATCCCATACTCTGCTGTCCCTGTTCTGTTCGATAGGGAGCTCTGGGAGGGAGATTGAATATCCAGCAATCTGTGTTGGGAACTTCCATCCTTTCAGTGTGGTGTGCCCGAGAATTTCTGTAGGTTGCACCCAAATAGCTGGGTACAAGTCTCTCATTCAAAAGTATTCAAAATTGCGTTCAACTTTTCTAAGTCTAACTTTTGTCCTTTGTAATTTAATTGGGGAGGTGGTTGGGAAAACAAGGGGAAATAATATATAATCGTGCCTAATGACTCATGCTCCTATGCTGTTAAACTCAGTAGGAATGGCAGTGCTTTTCCTTAAAGACTTGAAAGGTGTGAGGGTGGAAGAAGAAAGAATGAGAAGGCACTCAGCACCTTTTGTTAACTTAATGAAAAATCCCTCCAGTTTCTTTTGGATGCTTTATTGATGTTTTGCTTTTATTTTTCAATTAACATATTTTTGTCTTGGTCTCATGGGACAGTGAAGAGCCTGGTAGAATTTCTGCAGAACTTGACATTCTTGTGTTGGGAAGATCTTCTACCACCTACAGTTGATATTTGTAGTTATTCATAAAGTGTTGCTATCTTTAAAAAGAACCAAGTAGTAAAATCTAGACTTTCTAGAACCAAGGACAGCTTTTCCTTCACTGTGCTGCTGGGGCTTAAGGCACATTGAAATATACTTTCATTCACCTCCATGAGCAACGATAATTCTCTCAACATGCGTTTTCTTATTGCCTTACAGTTGTTTTTTTAAGTGTCATTCTCAAGGCTTTGTAGCTCAAAGCATAGACTGCATGGTGAATTTAGTATAAGAACCTGGACAAATTCCCTCTCTGATATCCTCGATACATGATTCTGTGAAAAACATGCATTGATAGCATTTCGGTTTTAACTTCAGTGTTTATATAACTGCTTCTCTAGAAATGATTGCTAACAATAAAACATCAACATTGAGTTTTGCATTTTGGTGTTTTAGGAATATGAGACATTACATTCAAATCTCCAGTTATTAGTTCTTACTTAATATAGACAGTTAAGCTGAGTTTACATTGGGAAGTTCAGTGTTTGTGCCTGGGGACGTGCTGAAAAGCTATCATTTCTGGTTTAAATGTTTTCCAAAATGAATTTGGCTCATTCCATCCACTTATTATTCTAAAGAAGTACCAGATACAGCTTAGGAATGGCAATAGCCATAGCTGAGTCCACTTGCAGTAGGCAACTTGCATACCATCACCTTACTGGGGAGGCTTGGGCAGATTACTAGAAGAGGTACAAACAGTTCTGCTGTTCATAGGAAAGATGTTGCCTTTAGTGGGGTTGCCCCCCAAAAACCAGAGCTTGTAATTAGAACTTCTTTGATGGAGATGTAGAAAGGGCAACAAAATTTCTTTTAAGTGTCTGAGAGCGGCAAAAGCAGCTGGCTCTGAAATCAGTTGTCTTAGTGTGAGAATCAGCATACTGTTAGTAATTATCTTCTTTTTTTAAATTTACACTCTTCTCCACTTCATCCAAGTATGTAATACGATATGAATCTCAATTCCATGTTCCTGTTGTATTTTTACAATAATGAAGTAAGGGTATGAGGTTGTTTCTTTTCCCTGTTGAAAGGAAAATAAGACTTTGAGAATAAATTTGGAATTTGGAGAGACGCGAGGAGAAAATCTTAGTGGTTTTGTTTGTTTGTTTGCTTGTTTGGTTTCTCTAAATGGGTATTATCCATATTTCTGTAATAACAAATCCATCAGTTACCTGTGAAACCCAGAATGATCTCAAAAGAACATGAAAATAATAACTTGTGAGTAACAATTTAGGAGGCTTTTTTGGTCTGTCAGAAAACTGTCACTTGGGATATTATTGCAAAGTAATCTGACTTCTTTTTCAAGTAACTTTCATAGTTGTGTTATTCCTTATTGGAGAAGTGCTTTCTTCATGTTTCATTTAATTTCTACCTGCCCTGCATATTTGAGTATTTCTGGTCAAAATGTTTTTATTCTATTTTTACTTCTTAATTCTTACTTTCTCCCAGAAAGCATTGTTGTGTAAATTAAATGCAGAAGTCTGCATCAACATTTTGTTGATTTCTTCATTATTTTTTTTTTAAGCAGTAGAGGAAATGATTATCTTTTATCTTCCAAAATCTGAAGTTGTATCTCTTGGACTACTAAATAAGCTGAGTTAGCTAGACTACTAAATAAGCTTGGTTACTGCTGTGTTGTTTGACAACGCAAAATTAAATAATCTTTAACATAATATTCCTAACTGGTATACTTTGTTTTTCAGGAGGACCCAAATGACATCGATGCCAAAAGGAAAGACTTGCATGTCAATGATGGTGAGGACAAAGCACAAAGTGTGGAGACATTGCCTCCAGGTATTGCAGTAAAGTTTGTGATGAAAGATCCCTAGGCATAGATGCAACTACTTGATAGCCATAAAGCAAACCAGTTCTTCTGATTCTAACAATTCTTTGTAGTTTGGAAGTGATAGGATTAGCATGTATCTCTGTTCTTAAGGCTTCACCTTCCTCTTACCTGCCTCACTATTACTTTGGGCTTAAAATCGTAGGAAGAAAATTACTCTTTGCTAGTACATTTATGTCGCCTTGCAATAGGTTTATGCTGCTGTTAAAGCATCTAACAGAAAAGTTGTCCATTTCTCTGTGGACAGTGTTGACAGGCAACAGACAAGACACCTTGGAGCTATACTTCTGACTGAAAATTCAATCAAGGTTCTGGCTTTTTTTTTTTTTTTTTTTTTTTACCTTTGTGTAGCTTTTGTGGCAAAGGTATGAAGTAGTAGGTGTTTTCTTTTTTGAGCATGCTGATGGTGTGCCTTATTTGTTATTTGGACATGAGGAAGTATTACTTTTCAGAAAGGGTGGTCAGGCACTGGAATGGACTGCCCAGGGAGGTGGTGGAATCACCGACCCTGGGGGTGTTCAAGGAAAGACTGGATGTTGTGTTGAGGGACATGGTTTAGTAGGAGCTATTGGGAATAGGTGAACGGTTGGACTGGGTGATCTTTTAGGTCTTTTCCAACCTTAGTGATTCTATGATTCTATGATTCTATGATTCTAATTTTTCCTTATTCTTCCTGAGTATTTGCCACATATTCGCAAAGAAACAGCGCCGTATGACTAGATATTTGAAAGAAGTAGAGTCATAACTTGAAGATGAGATGGGATAGTTAAATGTTACAGAACCTTCATTTGATGTGACTGCTATAAAAATTCTTCTGCCTCTTACCTGCTTCACATCAATGAGATTTAATGTTTAACTAGAATTGCTATAGCAAGGAGTGCAGAAGAGCTGAAATGGATTTAAATATTTGACGCTGTATTCAAGAACTTTACAAAGATGACACCTTCTGATCAGATTGCTTCACAAATTTTTTTTTATTCTACAGTTAATCCTTATTTTTCTTAGCTATAAATAAGAGAAACATTTGAATTTGTTTGAGATCTGGAGGAAAGACCTAATTGAAGTAAACTTCCTTCTAAGCAACTGGGAACTTCCATGCCCAGTAATGTGACGTGTGATTCTTTTTTTATAGTCATAAAACCCTTTCACTGGATAAGCTGTTTAAAATTCATGGCGTTTTATTCCTGCAGCCTTTGGATTGCTTTGTCTTATTGCTTTCTGGAGAGGGGAAATGAGGCTCTGGTTATGTATATATGCTTTTTGGCAATTTTTTTCCAACCCAGCTTGGTTTCTGGCAGATTTTTCCAAGTACTTTTTCTTGAACAGAAATCTCTGCAAGTTGAAGGAATATTTTTTCCTGATACTGGAATTACAGGTCAGCCAGTGCATATCTTCCAACTAGAATTCTTCTTTCTGCTAATATTTACCTGGAAAATAAGACTTAAAAAAATCAATATTCTTAAATATTGAATATTTATGTATTCTGAGCCAAACCCCATCTATGTCTTCAGAGGTCTTCCTTTCTATGTTGCCCAAAGTAGCTGTTTAAGTATTAAGAGGTGGGAAGTATTACAGGTCAGAAGGGAGAGAGATCAGAACCTGGAAGGTTAGAAGCAAAATTAGATGTAAAGTAGGACAGGTCAGAACTCCTTTTTAATCCATTGATTAGCAGTCTCTTTAAGACTTGATTTAACAGGCAGGATAATCATTACTGCAAGACAGCATGAATCTCAAGTCAAATATCAAAGGCTACTCAGAATTTTGCTCTCTCAAATCGCTATTTTGTTTATTTGAGTAGGCGACTTTTGAATTCAAATGGAATTCATACTTCTGCAGATACTTTTGGGGTGTTTCAAAACAAAATGATCAAATTCCAGGAGAGGTTTGGTTCAAAACTGCCTTGCTTTTTCCACTGAGGTTAGAGGACCTGTAATTTAGGTTTCACTATTATGCAATATGATGTCTTTCAAGATTTATACAAAATAAGAAATTATTTGCTGTTTTTAAAGATTATTTAGAAAAATGGTAGTTAAACCTTTTATACTACTTCCCATACAACCAAGTATATTACTCTTTTGTCATTTTATGATTTATTTGTGTTGTGAATTTGTATTTCGTGTTTTGTGCAAATAGTGACATCAGCTTTTGTAGTAAGACTGTCTGACCCTGAACTCTCTGCATAAGTAGCAAAACCAAAACTATATGGCCGGTTCTTTTTAAATGCCTTTTTGAGCTTTGAACAGGCAATGATAAGAGTTTCAACAGTTAGTCAGCTAGCTGCTTCTGTTAGTTAACAAATCTCTTAATGTCTCTTAGTCAAAATGATCATATTTATACTAGGTATCCTACTGCTTTTAAGCTCCTCTGAGTCAGGAAGAGGGAGAGCAAGCTATTTGTAGAATTCTGTGTCTATCCATTCCTACACTTTGAGGTCTGCTGCTTGGTTGCACACAAATTTATCTGCTGTGCTTTTTTCCCTTCTGTCTGACTTCAAGCTGCTTTTGCTGTTATCTGAGTTTTTCCCTAATGGATCTGATGTATATTCTACACAGTTGACAGGATCTTCTGTTGGAGCCAGAGCCAGGCTTTGCCTGCCTCCTGCCTTCTGAAGCCAGATTCACTTGTCTTTTTATTCTATGGGCTGGCACTGCTTTTCACTAAATTTAGCACTGTGAAATGGACTACCTTCTTGACTTCTTTCCCACAACAAATCCACTCTTTTTTTTTTTTTTTTTTTTTTTTTTTTTTTTTAAATAGAGCTACTTATTGTTTCAGAGTTTAAAAAAAAAAAAAAGAAAGAAAGAAAAAAAAAAAGTCCTGTTTAAAACCACCCGGTGTGTTTAAAAAATAAATATATATTGCACTATTTCAGTTGATTACCTCCTCCAAGACCTTAGAGTTGGGAAATAACTGTTTCTGTCTGTAGATGAAAAGCAGCCTCACTATATTTCACTTCTTTTTCTTCTTACCTTTGCTCAGCTTCTCAGTCTCAGAATAGTTGTACTAGTGATCACCTTAAAACTGAAGAACATCTAACCTTTGCATCTGTAAAATAAGCACTTGTCAAATGCAAGTTCAGTATTTGTTTGGTTCCAGATACCTAACCAACTGAGTGATTTTTGGCTTTATTTAACTCAAATAGCAAACTCTGCAGTTCACTTACTGTTGGATTTATTATCATTATTAGCTGTCAGTGTAGGTTGCCCTAAAACTCACACCTAAGATTGAAATTACCAACCTGCTCAATTTAGGTTTTAGGTAAGCAACAAGCAATTATAATATTTAATTGCATTGAAATAGAAGTTTGCTTTCAATATTGGGATCTCCTAACAGAAGTTCACATAAGATAATTAAAGCATGTTTTATGGATGAAAGCTTTAAATGAGGAACACCTTAGTTTCTGTGCTTCACAAATTGAGAGAAGGAAGAAAGGTAAACATTGAAATGTCTGAGCAATCTCTAGCTCTCATTAATAGTTGTTGTAATAGTATTCCTTTTGTGTGTATTGGTATACTGTAGGATATGCCTGAACTTTTGTATTTGCCTAAAAGCTGATCTTAAGTATATTATATTAGAATGTCAGCTCTGTAACTTTCTTTCTTTAGTTACAGCTGGTATAAATTTGCTGTAGGTGACAGAAGTTTGACTGTCAGTACAAAAAGAAAGTGTTGAATCAGAAGTGAGAAATTAGACCTTTGATACATTTGATATTAAACTGTTTTACAGCTGAAGATGAACATTCTGAAATTTTGTTCCTGGATGATAAATGTTAATCTGCCTTTCAGTTTTATGTATACGAGTTCAAGTGCTGCAATCAGTTACATAAATAATATTTTCTTTATTAAAGAGTAATTAATCTGTGATTCCTTTTTAATGTGAAGAAGGTTGCAGTTATGTCATGTAATTAGCATTGGAGAGCTGTGTGGTGCTCTGCCTACCTGAAATGCTAGCTTTTAAGAATAATGTCCTCTTATACTTCTAAAAGCCCTGTTTCTCGAATCGTTTGGTTTCTGTTTGAATAATGTGACAGTAGTAAATTAAATTAGAATGTCTTTGAAGCCTGGGCCTTCAAAAAGATCTACTCTGTTAAAGTGTATGAAAATTTGGAATATATTAAATTATATTTTAAATTGAAGTTGTGGTTGTAGGGGCAAAACCAACAAAATAGCAGATAAGATGATGCATGGCCATCTGATGATTAGTTGTGTGAACTGAGAGCTGTGAAATGGTTCAATTTCATTAATTCACAGGGTGTTCTGGAGCAGCTTAATGTGCAAAAGTGAGTGTGACGCTACACTGTTAAAAATACTGTGGGGCTTAATTACTTCATTGCAAAATAAGATTAGTTATATTTGGATTTCTGAATTCTCTTGAAGTTGCAGAGGTTAAGCCGAATATGTTCCTGTTTTTCTCTTGTAGGCAAAGTTCGGTGGCAAGACTTTGATCAAGATGCTTATGTTAGCGCTACCATGGTGCGATCTGGTCAGGATCCATATGCTCGCAATAAGTTCAATCAGGTAGAAAGTGACAAACTACGAATGGACCGAAACATTCCTGACACGAGACATGATCAGTAAGTTCCCAACTGAGCCGTGTTTGGCTTGGATTAGCCTTTTTGTTTGCTTATTTTGAGCAGAGTGCTGTTTTCCTATAGCAGAAGTTCTCCAACTTTCAGTAAGGAACAATAAACTGTGCTGCAATCCTTAAACAAAGGAGTAAAGGACAATGAATCTTCACAGAATCACAGAATGGCCGGGGTTGGAAGGGACCTCAAGGATCACGAATCTCCAACCCTCCTGCCACATGCAGGGCCACCAACCTCCACATTTAATATTAGACCAGGCTGCCCAGAGCCCCATCCAGTCTGGCCTTGAACACCCCCAGGGACGGGGCATCCACAACCTCTCTGGGCAGCCTGTTCCAGCACCTCACCACTCTTCTCTGTAAAGAATTTCTCCCTGACATGCAACCTAAATCTTCCTTTCCTCAACTTAAAACCATTTCCCCTCATCCTACAGTTATTAACCCTTTCAAAGAGTTGATTCCTCTCCCCTCTGTAGGCTCCCTTTAAGTATTGAAAAGCTGCACTGAGGTCACCCCGCAGCCTTCTTTTCTCCAGGCTGAACAAGCCCAGCTTCCTCAGCCTGTCTTCATAGGGGAGGTGCTCCAATCCTCTGATAATCTCTGTGGCTCTCCTCTGGACCCTCTCCAACAGCTCACTGTCTTTCCTGTACTGGGGACTTCAGGCCTGAACACAGTACTCCAGATGGGGCCTCACAAGAGCAGAAGGGGACAATCACCTTCCTGTCCCTGCTGGCCAGCCCTCTTCTGATGGAGCCTAGGATACCATTTGCCTTCCGAGTCGCAAGGGCACGCTGCTGGCTCATGTTAAGTTTTTCATCTATCAAGAACCCCAGGTTCTTCTCCACAGGGCTGCTTGTTCAACAAGGACCGCTCCTTGTTCAAGTTTGTCCTGTTTCCAGAACTTCCATCAGTGTGTATTTGGTATCAAGACTGACATTGTATTTCAATCTCATTTTGTCCCTATTTATCTGATGACTTTTCTTGGTTTCTATGTTTGTGAAGGGTTCTGTCTTAGCTTCACTCTGGTGATTGAAATCTCAATAAACACAGCTGTCATCAGTATTCCTGCAGTGAAACTCTAACAGTATTTCTATACTTGCTAGTCTCCAGAGACATGTGGCGCAGTTTTTTACGTGGCTTGCAGGTCTTTCCCACAAAGCTGGGCTGGTTGCTGAACCATTTTCCCATTTCTGAGGGAAACTGTAGGCAAGATAGTGCTGTGAACACATGCTATTACATTATTTCAAAGTCAGGGGAATCTGACATGTTTTTCTGGTATATAAACTGTTCTGTGTTTATGGCTTCAAAGTTCATACCAGAGGTTGAATTGTTGTGTAGCTTGGAATTATGCTGGAATGATTGCTGAATGATGACAAATTTGTTTCCCCGAGTTGCAGGAATCACCATTCGTTATTTGTGGTGATGTTTTCCTCTTCTTGTAGGAGTGAGGTAGGCAGTTGTTGAATGTGGTATTCCATCTAATAGACCACATTTATGTAAACAAAAGGATGCTTTCTTTTTTCCCCAACCACGAAGTTCATCTCACCTGCTTCTGAGAGAGAATGGAAGCCTGCTGTGTGTTGGTGCGGCTTTGTGGCTTCTCTGAACCTATGGAGTGGAATAAGCAGGTATATAGAAGAAGCTACTTTTGAGGGTGACCAGCGTGGAGCAGGAGTCAATACTGAATCCAATACTGCTTAATATTTTCATTAATAACATAGATGGTGTGGCAGAGTGCAATCTCAGTAAGTTTCCAGATGATACAAAGCTGAGAGAGGGACAGGTACGCAGGAAGCATAGAGTCCTTGGGAAGAGATAACCTCATGCACCAGTACCATTTGAGGGCCAAACTTAAACTTCAGATGCTTGAAAGCTTTTGCCATGTCTCTCTGCTTGTACTACTTCCTGAATCAGCAAATTAGCATCCTTCAAAGCAAGATAAAAACATTTTTCTCATTTGGAGGAGACTGACATTTGGTAAGGAAATTAAGTTATTTGGACCAACCTTGCTTAAGCAGATTTGATTAATATTAAAATGAAGGTTGCTCATTATGATGTCAGTGACTTAAAAAAAAAAGTTGGACTTCATAATTACAAATATTAATATTTTCTTTTAAAAACAAGGCAGGTACAGCCTCAAAGCATGAAATTAACCAGCTGTGTGTAGCTGAATTGCCTAATTCTGCAGCTAGGATGAGTGTACATTCACAGCTGTGTGTAGAAGAAGCTAGAGGAGATGCCAGAGGGAGAAAAGGAAGGTGACTTTTTTCTTCATAATGCTCCCTAGTAAGCAGCAGTATAGCAGAGGAGGTATTTAGAAAAAATATAAATAAAATATAAAAATACGTGGATATTTATTATGTAATGTTAAATCCCTTATATAATAGTGTGGTTTGTGTTCCCTTTAAACATGCAATATTGCAGATGATGTAAGACAAGTCTTGTAGTCTGGCATTAGTTGACCTGAAAAGTAAACTTTCATAATTTAGGCTGTGTTTGGAAATTTTCTATATATTTAATTAGATATTAAATATTCTCTAAGGGGGTTCTAACAGACAAATGCTATCTCTTGTTGAGAAGAACTTAGATAAGAGAGATGACAGAAGACAAATTATATTACAGTAGCTGTGGTTGTTGTGACTTTGTGATGTGACTTCCCTGGCTAATTTTTATTTTTCATTTTTATTTTGTTTTTTTTTTTTTTTTTAAATGGTCCTAGAAAAGAGCCTTGCAAGGCAGTGTGAGAGATAGTCCTGGGGAAAGGCTGCATCTGTGCTGGGCTTATTAGACTTCGCTATGAAGCAGATTTAAGTGCCCATCAATCTGTAAATAGTCATCTTTCTAAAGAAAAGGAAATTACTCGAGCAGTAATTTCTGCAAATTGTTCATGGTGCTTTCCTTGCTGTCTTGCAATTAATTTTCCTTCTATTTTGGCAAGGACAGTAACTGCAGAAGCTGAAAACATTGCATTAAATACTTGTTTGATATCTGCCTAATGGAAAGTGCAAGAGTAATAGCCATAGGAGGAAGAATATGTTAAAGAACTGAGCATTTGACACTTGGAAGCATGTTATTTTCAGTAAAAATTGAAGGCAGCTGGGTTAAGATTGATATTTCCTTTGGAATTGCTGCAACATTTTTCTTCAGGAAAACTGAGGAAATATTTGTTTCTATACTTGCAACTTTACTAATTGATGTCTATAAAGGCTATTTGACTCTGAAATAGCTACATAATAATACTTTTTAAGAGCTGAAATTCTCTAGGTTGTTTAGAAGCAGTTGAATGTGTAAATGCATTTCTTTTTTTGTACTATATTGTTTAGGTTTTTCTGTATCTAAGAAATTTATACTAGCATCAAGACAAGTTTTCTAATTGATAATTTTGTGAAAACTTGTCAGCAGTACGGGAAAACATTTTGGTTTGGCCCTTTAAGCTGCTTGCCATTGTTTAAGTAAAAGGGAAAAGCAAGAAACAGACTGATAGATCATCTGAAATGTAGTGAGAAGGTCTGGAGGAATGTAAATGAGGTGATGCTCATGACACTACCACTTTCAACAGGATTGAGAAAGCTCTGGGTTTCTTATGTTGCTGTCTGGTTATAACATGTCTCAGGCTGAGAGCTGACCTGATCATGGTGGATTTTGGAGACTCAGGAGGTGACTGTCACAGTCATCAGAAATCTCTAAAGTCATCCTTTGGTCAGTGTGAAATAGTCTTCTGAGTAGGAGCTGGGTGGAATATTCCATTCTTTTGGGCCTCCCACAGTTCAGATCAGTGGTTTTTGGTAATGTCTTTATTTCGATTAAACCTTTTTTCCCCTGACTCTACAGGTATTAGCAGGCTCTGGACTCATGTTCAAATTTTCATTCTAAATAGATAAGAAGCAAACTTTCTTGTCTCTTTAGTACCCAGATATCATCTGTTGTAATGAATGTCTCCTTGGTTAAAGGGAATTTTTCTACCAAAAGATGATTTCAACAAAACTCAGAGATTTCAAGTATTTGGCTAATGATATGAGCTAGCTCTGATTCAAAACTCTGGGGGAAAAAATATACTTTCTGTCTCTCATTAATTTTAATAATTTTTTCTAAGCATTGAAGGTCTAGTTTGATATTTTCAGTTCAAGTGCTGTAAGTCGAGGGAAGAAAATCACGCTTCCCAAAACTGATGGCATTGTTTCTTTGGTTTGTTGAGTTTAACTGTGGCATTATTGACACCAACATAAAAAGAAGAGAAATGCTTAATTGAAGCATTCGTCCCATTTTATTTGAGAGTTTAAAAATCTTTTCTTCCTCTGAAATATGTAGTAGTGTTATTCTCCTGAGTTTTTTTTTTTTTTTTTAAATAACAGGCTTCATTGCCATGATTAATTACCTCTTTAGATGTGCTCTTTTATGCAAAGAGAACAGTATAACTATTTTTATTATTATTATTATTCTAATGCATTTAATTTGGCATTATGACTTGCTTGCAATAGACTTGAACTAAATTTACTCAATTTCATGACCTTATTCTAAATTGGATTGATACAGTATTCAATTAATTCTTGTCACGCTTAATTGTGATCTTCTAGGGTTGCTTTGAATTATTGAGCATGACTTATGATGCAAGTTTCAATGGAACATTTCAGCAGATTAAATTTCAAGTTTGAATTCTGAGTGCTCATCAGTAAAGGACCAAGCTTCTTGGCCTGTGTCAGGGCTTCATGGGAAACTGTGTGCACAGTAGGCTCATCTTGTGTGGGCAGTTTGGAAATTACCAGAAAACAGGATAATTCTCTTAGCTTTTGTAGGCTTTTGTATGTAATAGCTGAATTCCTCTCAGCTGTTTAGATGAATTGCCAAAAGATCATGATAGAGGAGGTTTTAATTCTTTACTTTCCATTAGTATTTGTGATGTATTGCTTCAACTTGGGTGTTTGTGGAAATGCTGTCTTGTACACCCACCACTGGAGGAAGAAAGCTAGATAAGGCCTTGCTAATCTGACACAGAGCAGTTGTAGGTTTGGCACAGGCTTTGTTTTTCTTCAGGGCAGTGAGAACACAGTGGCACAATAGCATTTTGTTTCATTACCAGTGCAAACATTTGTATGACCTTATGGGCGTGTTGCATTGAAAGCACTATTCTTCCTTGGGATTCTGGAGCATGGACAAGGAGAAGCAGCAGATTGCTCACTTTAATTCCTTGAAGCTGAAGGTTGTGTGATTTATGATTTGTGACAGTTGTTTCATCAGTTTTTTTTATACAAGCATTTGGCTTGTTTTAGAAGTTTGGGTAGTAATACAACTTTCCTTTCTTCCCTTAATAGCTAGCTTGATTCATACTGCATAGATTACAGTTCCTTGGTGACTTCACCACAGGTGTATGCTAATTCAACTGGGATTGCCCTCTCTGAAGATGTTTAGGTCTGTTGGAGTTGTGCCCCAAATGTTTGATAAAGCATATGTGAAGAAATGCATCACTCATATGTTACTTATGAATGAAGATTATGATCTTGACTTGTCAGACAGCAATGATTTTAATACAAACTCTTTGTTACACCATTTTTAGTATGCTATTCTCATTGCAGAACGAGTCCTTTTTTAGGTTTATTGTCAAGGTATTCAAGTAGCTTAATTTTACGTAGATGTACAAGAGTTGGTGTATTTTTAGAATTTTGGGGTTTTTTTTGCTTATTATTTGAAGAGATCACGAAAAATGAGTTAGTGTAGATGGGCTATTGTAAGTCTCAATCTTAAACAGTTTTCTATGCTAATGAGAAGTTACTTGTACAAGCAAGACTAGGATGCAGTATTAAAAATAAAAGGGAAAGTGGATGAGTGCTTTTCTAAAGGAGACACGTACAGCTTGTGAACCTCTGCTTTTTTATTAATGTGCTCATTTACTTAGACTTAATAAGTGGTCTTGAAGTGAAATAGAACTCTGGTTTCATACTCAGTTGCATGAAAGGTATGTACAGTAAACTACGGCGATTGTAGTACAGCAATGTTTATCTACCCAAATCTGACCCTGGCTCAGTCTGTTGTATACAAAGACGAGTGTCAAGAGTGGTAAAAGAGGAGCTGATTATAAATCGTCTCGTTTGAAAATAAGATACATCATTCTTTGTAGGTAGGTACAGTGTGTACACAATTTAGTAGATAACTGCTTTTTGATGAAGACTGTTTGTTAAGACTGTAATGTAAATGTTAGATTGACAGGCTTTTTGTCTTTCAGGTGTCAACGGAAACAATGGCGGATAGATTTGCCAGCCACTAGTGTGGTGATCACCTTTCATAATGAGGCAAGATCTGCTTTACTTCGAACTGTTGTCAGGTATGCCTGGGAGACAATCCATGACTTTGTATTTTTTTTTTTTTCCCCACAAAAAGCACTTTGCTTGTGCTAGAATAGCTTTTGGTAAAGAGAAGTAGCAAATCCATCATCCAAAGCAATCCATTATGCTTTTCTTGTACCATTTACAAAGGATGAAGCTGGCTCTTAATTTCACTGATGCCTCCAGGTCTTACATCCTGAAAGAGTGATCTTAAACAGACAAAAATGCTTCCCTTAACTACAAACATGTGAAAGTGTGAAATTAATTGCAAGAAGATATCTTGAGATTGGTTGTATAAATGGTTTCAAGAAGAATACGTGGAAGATGGATTTTTCAGGGGCTACTTTATCTGAGGATATCTGCAAAGCTTCCATTGTCCAAACTGTCTAATTCACTCATTTCTGGAGGCTGGAAATCTGAGGGAAGAACAACTCTGTGCTCTTTTTTTCACAAACTCTTTACTGAGTAAGCTAATAGCTGTTGTAGAAAGATGGGATCCTGGACTGTATTAGACTGTAGTTTAACAAATAATGTCATTAAAAGCACTGCTTATGTGAGATGGAAACTGCTTTGTATTGAATGCTTTTTTGTCTGTTTCAGTGTCCTTAAAAAAAGCCCATCACATCTTATTAAGGAAATCATACTAGTGGATGACTACAGTAATGATCGTAAGTACTTTTATAGTGTCCAAATGTTATTTTGTTTATTTTGCTGAGTCTTTCCATAAATGAAAGTAGGTGACTCAGTTGGGAGTTAGTCATATGAATGGGAATTTGTAAAGTCTGGTTCTAAACCAGCTCTTAATTCTTTTGTGTTTGTCATTGTGGAAGCATGAAGAGTTCTAAAATACTTCAGATCTATTTTATTACTTCCTGTTAGCAGAAGAAGCAGAGTTTAGAGTTGAAAACAGCCTTCCCTTAGTACATTATGATGCAAAAATAAAACCCATGGCACTTGCACAAAATACTTCTTTGGAGTGCTGCTGCTCTCCATCACTTTTGGAAAATTCTTAGTGAATAAAGAAAGTCAAGATTTAAAAACTTTTAGGATATTGTAATGTTAATTTGAACAGTGAACCTCTGAGTAACACTCTAATGGAAGTCAATGTCTACATTTGCAATGCTGATTGATACTTTAGGTTAGTTTAAACCTTAATGTTGCTTAAAAGCTTTCCTGTAAGCAAAGAAGACACAAGTTTTAATCTTTTTTTTTTTTTTCTTAATGAAATGTAGAAACTACTCAAGGTAAACAAAAAGAGCAGAATTGATTAAAAATATTTTGAGTGTAAAATAAAATTAGTTTTAAATAATATAATGATGGTGGTAATTTCTTACCCTGGTCACTTTTCTTTATTTCTGGAGAAACAAACAGGCATTTTTTAAGCATGATTCTTAATTATTTGTAAATATGATTGCTTTCCACTATGAAGTTTTTGTTCTGTTTTTGAAGAAAAACATACTTGTGGTAAATGAGACTGGTTTTGATCACTTTAATTATTATTATTATTTTTAAGCTGATGATGGTGCTCTATTGGGAAAAATTGAAAAAGTGCGAGTTCTTCGAAATGATCGCCGAGAAGGTAGGCTTGATTTGGGAAAAGGAAGATACAAATTCTGCTGTGTTGCCTTATCTGCTTATCAAGTCTTTTAAAGGAACTTTCTGTATTGGAAGGGCGGATTTTTTGTTTCATAAATCACCTTACAAGTGGAAGGAAAAAAAGCTGTTGTATTTCTGTGATTAAAAATAGTAATTCTAATTAACTTGCTGTTGTTGTGTGCAGTTGCACATGTGACAACTTGATACGTTGCCTCTCATCCTCAGCCCCTTGTTTTTCTCACTCCAGTGAATCCTCTGTTAAGCTGCTCCAACTGTATGCAAGGTCTCACTGTAAGTTGTATGTAAGTGTGCAAAAATCCAGCTTAAAAATATCCCTCTTTGCTGGTTCCCTTATGAGAAGTGGTTTTAAGGATTCAGTTGATGGACAGCCTGTCAGACTGTTTGGCAAACATGAGTTTAAGCAGCCAGGAGGGCCGGGACCACGTATGCCAGCTTTTCTTGCATCCTTTTCCTTTTTGTTGCTTTGTACGTTATGGCCTCATATCACTGAGCTGTTTAGTCACAGCTTCCCAGCTGTGTAGCTTAAAGTATTAAAGGCAACTGTTATTCTACAGCTGTTTGAAATAGTAACTAGGAGCTGACAGTTGAAATAGCTGACAAAAATACTGTTTGTTTTTATAGGCACTGTATCTTCTAGGCTGACAGACTGGAGAGCAGCTAGAATCATTAGATTGCCAGAATCTGGAAGTCGCGTGCACAAAACCTGTGTTATCTCATAATTAAAGTAATGACTTAGTGGGGATTCTTAGTATTTAAGCATTTGTTTGGAATATGCTTGTAAACAAAGGCTTGTTAGGAAAGCAGGCCTTTTATGACTTTCCATGGTTTTGGGGTTCTGAGAGAGCCAATCTCATCTTTCTAACCAATGAAACATTTGAAGATTATGATAGCAGTAAAGGAAAAACTGACTGAAATAACCCTTTGATTTTTTTTTTTCTGTACTATAAATATTCTGTACCATACATACAGAGTTTTCATTCATACTTCAAAATAAACACTAGTATATCTGAAAAAGATATGATTTGACAAATCGCACTGTCAGAAAAGAACTGCTTTCAAATTGAAGGTGCAGTGCTAGTTTTCTTGGTGTTTTTATGAGATTAGAATGAAGTTATCAGGCATGAAAGCTACTGTGCTGGTTAGGAAGTTTTTCCTAGATATGCATTTATGCAGCCAGATAATTTTCTTTAATGAAAATATTTTCAGATTTCATTTGATTGCTACATTGTTGTGATGGAGCTTAATGCTAAGTTTGCTTATTGTCTTTATATGAAGACTTACATTGGTATCTCAGACAGGGATGTCACTGACTGCTTTTCTTTCAGAAATATGTCATGGTAGATTTAGGTTTCATATGTAGGACCAGTTTGCTATGGGAACACATCCATCTTGAAGAGTCTGGTTATGGCCAGGGGAACTTTCTGGACTCTTCCTGTCTTACTGCTCCATGTGATTATAGAGAACTCGATGATCCACATTCTTTGAAGTAGAGGAAGACATTGGATTCTATGAAAACAAAAGTTTGAAATAAGAAACTCTGGAAGGAGGAACTGCAGAAGTAGAACAAATGTTAACACTGTGCTTGAGGAATGGTTTGTGAGGTAGCTGCATGGAAAAGTGCCAGGGTTCAGGCTGAGGAGAGAACCTAAGTATATCTGATTAGCTGCAAATGTACAACAGGTAAAGTAGAAAGCACTGACACAGGATCACCACAGAGCATATCTACAATACTGAAGTACTCTTATGATAAGAGAGCACAAGGATCTTCGTGAAGCTGTTGAGTTGCTGAATGTTGGACAGAGCAAGCTTGTTCTATAGCTATTTACTCTTTAAGTTTTTGTTCTCTTTGGCAGTGACATTTTGCAAGTTTTATTTTGTGAAGAGGATGAAAAGAAGTAGTTGGTAGTTTCTCGTTTGGTTGTTCAGGTTTTTTGTGTTTGTTTTTTTTTTTAAAGAACTCTTTCAATTAAGAAATCAATGTAAGTGAAATCAGTTAATTTTGAAGAGTAATAGAGAAAAACAGGCAGAAAGTTTGCTAAGGGGAGAGAGCAAGCTCACTTTCTTCTGACTGAAGAACACAGTGGGTTGTTCCAGGGTGTGCATATAAATCTTACAAGGGACTTGGAGGAATGGTAAAGTCATTCACTGATCAAATAATAAGAGCAAAAGCAAGAAAGGAACAGGGCAAATCAGTGAAGGGACCTGGGTAAATGAGGTGTTGAGAAGTCTTTTGATTTCTTACCAGAAGTTTTCTGTTAAAGAAGTCTTTTCAAGGTGAGATTTATAAGCAACAACTAAAAAAAAAAGTGCTAACAGCAATGACCCTCCCCCCAAAAGAAACCACCAAAACAAACAACAGAACATAAAAGATAACTACAACAACAAAGAGAAGAGAACTACAAAAAATGTAGAAAAGAAGTGGTTGAAAGGGATAAGGAGAGAGGCTCTCAAACACGAATTAACAAAGTGTAGTTATTTCTGGAAGAAGCAGACAGAAGAATGGACAGGATATTCCTGACGGCTTCTAAAGTAGGAAGTGGAAGGAGTGTGGAAAGATGGTTAGGATCTTCAGTTCTACAATACGGTCATAGAGGTAGGGCTTCTTCATTCACTCAGCACTAATCCTTCAGTTGTGCTACTAAAATCAAATCCTATTCTGGATATCTGACAAAAAAAAAAAAAATTGCTTTCCTTATTGATGTTAGGTAACATTTATCACTATTAATGACATCTGCTGTATTGCAGACCCAGCTGTCCTTGTGGACTGCTTTTTTTTAAAGGCACTTCAATTCTTCTGTTTAAATAAGATTAGAACCTGTAAAATTGGATGCAGTAGTTAAGGATGTAGGCTTTTTTATTATGAATTGTTAACAGGCATCTTTTCTTTTTAAAATGAAACTTGTGTGTTTATGTCTTGAGTTAGAGTAATTAAATTCATTACTATCTTGAAATGCAATAATTTGTCTTACTGCTGTTGACTGTTTTCTTCCAGAACCTACTTCAACTGTTTCTGTGTTGGTTTTTTTTTTCCTTTTCAGGCTTGATGCGCTCCCGGGTCAGAGGGGCAGATGCAGCACAAGCAAAAGTACTTACTTTCCTGGATAGTCACTGTGAATGCAATGAACACTGGCTGGAGCCACTTTTGGAAAGAGTAGCTGAGGTTAGTAAAGAGTTCTTCTAAAGTAATTTCCTGAAGGAGTAGCTTTTAAATTTTAAAGCCATCTGGTTTATACTACATTAATTTTATGCATTTTTCTAAAGAAGCTTTTTCTCTGAAGTGAGATGATGGAGATGATCAGAGTATTCTGTGATTAAAACTCACTTTTTGTTCATTTAATCTGTGAACATAGAAATATAAAATGTGAATATTTATTATTACCTTCACAAGTAATTCAAATATATGCTTCTTTGGTTCTTTAGGGACCTCCGCAGTAATCTTTAGAGCAAAACATTGTTCCCTTCAACCAATATCATCTCAATGTAATTCAGTTTACCCTGAATATTTATGCCTCGTTAACATTCGGTGTGATAATGGCAGAGAGGTTGAGCTGTGAAACCAAAATTCTCATGGAAATTAACAGGGACTGTGGGCTCTCAGCTTCTGTGAAAATGATGTTTTGCCTGTGTCCCAGAAAAGCTAGTGACAGGACTGAGAGTTATACATTTTTTCCGTGCTCTGGAGGAACTCAGCTGAAGCAGACAGTGAATCAAGTGTAATCACAGAATGCTAGGGAGTGTTCGAAACAACAGAGCTATTTCCATAATTGCATTTTCTTTCAGGTGAACACACATTTTAATTTAACATATGTTAGTCTGGAATATCTTTCCTTCATAGTACTCCTGGTCAAAATTGTTTTACTCTGTATTGTTAGTGCCCAGTTTCTTACTTATCCTCCATGTGCTTTCCTTTGCATTTCCTCCAAAAGAGAGGGGGAGGATGAAGTCATATTCTCAGTATGCCAGGAAGAAAACCAGTTGTCGCTGTCAACTGGGAACTTCTCTTACTCCTTTTGGTCCTGCAAAGTTTTACTGTGTGTTCCAAAATACTGTAAATTGTCTAAGGCACATCAGCATTTGAAATTCTATTCTAGAGGAGAAATAACTATAATCAGTTTAAACTTAAACATTTTAAAAGTATTTGGAGCTCACAGAGCCCTTGAGCATGAGCAGCATAACACTATGCAATATTTTTTTTTTGCCAGTGTAGTGTCACAGACTTAGAAAGGTAGTTCCCATGTAATTTTTAATCAGGAGAATAAACTTGAAGGCATTAAATACATTTTAAAAGGAAGTGGAAAATGGTTTCTGCTAAAGCAGTGTCTTGGCTCTAGGATATGGGAAGTGTTCTCAAGTGTAATTTGTTTGAACTATCCACGTTTTTGAGAAACGAGAAGACAGTGGTAGTTTTGCTTGCCCCTTTTTTTTTTCCTTTTTCCTCTTGGCATACTTATTTATTTTTCTGAAACAATCTGGGATGTGAAAGTGTTCATCATAACAGAATATAAAACCTATTCAATTGCTGCTAGATTAGTAAAGACGTGAGACTGTGTGGTATACTTGATAGGAAAAATTGGTGCATGTTTTTTTTTTTTTGTTGTTTTTTTGTACCAGCCACTTTTGGAGGCAAAAGAATTATTAGACCTTTCAAAAACTTGCTCCTCACAATTGTTGTGGTGAAAAACACTAATCGTGAGCCATTCTTGATCTGTTGTTAAATAAATTATATGGAATTCCAGTTTGCTTTTACCTGGGTAGGTTCCCAACCAGCAGGTATGAAGTTTGTTAAAGGTACTTCTAAGCTTTCTGCTTAGAAAACATTAGGGAATGTATATTGCTTGCACATAGCCTATGATAGTTCTTTGTTATTTTAAATGGATTAATTCTGCTCACAGTGCAGATGATATGTTACTTGATATTAATCAGCAGCATTTTCTTAATGGTCTTGGTGACAAGAAGCTGAATAGATATGAACTCCTTACCTAACTTTGAGGTCGAGGAGGATTTTCATGTCAGGACTACTAAACATTAATGCAGTGTTCTCTGATGCTCTGCTGAATCTGTTCTGTTTTGTGGCAGAAAGGTTACCTTTTCCTTCAATTTCAGAATTGTCCTCTTGGCATTTAATTCTGTGTGAGTTTTAGGAGTTTTGTTAAGCATTTTACAATATAAAAACGTAGATCTGCCAGAAACAGTCTGACTGAAATCCATTCTGAAATATGCTATCTGATACGCTGTGTGTTTGACTTCTTATGTGGTTACCTGAGGCACTGAGATCTCTTCAACTGAAGAATGATCCATCGCAGTGCTTACTTGAACCAGTTTCCTAGTTAGAATGTCCTTGCTCATTGTCCATACTTGCTTGGCATTCCTGGAGGGATTGATACTGCTAGGAATTTCCTTCAGCAATTTGAGCAAAGGTCTAAAGCAACAAACACGTAAATACAAGGTGAAAATTTTAGCACTCAGAATGGACAGATATCTGTTCAAACTGCAGCTGATATGCCTTCCTCCACTTTGCTCCCAGCTGCAGAGACGTTTCCTGCCTATTTGCACAAGACTTCCTTTTGTATATTCTATGTGTGTGTGGGTATTAGGGGGAGATGAAACACACAGTCTTGAACACATTGGTGTATTTTATGAAAATTTTTCTACTTGACTTTTTCCATTTCCTATTTCTAATCACTTTGTTCTATTCTTACAGTATATTGACTGAGAAAAATAGAAATTGGAAGGTTCTGGTGCAGAACTGTACTCATCTGTTTTCATAGCATAACTATAAATTGTCTATCACTTCTGATAATATTTTTACACAAAACATCCTAAAAGGGGAAAGAATTAGAATTAAGAAATGATATGTGGATTCTTTTCTCATATCCTTAGATTCTGTGACCTTGAGTGAATTACTTCCAACTGCTGCATCGCTGAAAGGAAAATATTTTTATTTTCTGTTAAGAGTGTTGTGAAGTTTAATCTTTAAAGTGCTTTGAGATTTTTGGATACTAGATTGGGGGAAAAACAATGTATGCAGAATCTTGAGGATAATTTCCAATTGTTTATGAGAAAAACGAGTAGTAGTAGTAGTCTAACTCTCTAGAGCATGTATAACCTCCTTATGAAATATTAAAATGAAAGTCTGCTACAAAACTCCTGTCACTAGAGACCTGCAGTGTTCATGGGCTATTTCTTTCCATTGGCATCATCAGAAAGCACAAGGTTTCCCAATTGTGTATTCCATTATATTTTATGGTATGAAACCTTCAGAACAAAATCAGATGAGAAAGATTTTGTTTTTGCTTTTATTTTTTTCCAAAACACACGCCAGGTTTCTGCTGTAATGAAATTTTTTTTTCTATTGTGCATGAGGATAATTTAAGAAGAGCAAGGTTTTAGTATTTTAAGTGAATGATTTTGAACTCTTTCTGCCTTAGAGACCCACTGGCTCTTTTTTAGCAGTCTCTACATTAACAATTCTGTAGTGCCTTGCAAAGTGTCACCTTAGGGATGTGCAAGTATTTTGTCTGCTTTGCTGCTGAACAAAGGTATTGTTTTGAAGCATGGAGGGGGCAGCTTGTTTCCAAGGCTGAGAAAGTGGCAGTTGTACATCAGTCTAGGTATTTGCGTGTCAGAGAAATAATGAAGTTGCCTAAGTAACACGTTAAGTGTTGCAAATGGTGCTAGTTTGCCACTGCACTGATATTGACAGAATTAATCAGACCGACAGCAATGACCTCAGGAAATCCTGAATGTGTGGAGACTGTGCTTGCCTGCTTGTTCAGCATTGTGGGGATGTAGTGGAGATAAGCTGAAGTCTCACTGAAGCTCTTCCTAATGTGACAGACAACAGGCAGTTTTTACCACCACATTTAGCTCTATCATGTATAATCATTTGAGAGTACAGACTTTTGCTGGAGGAGGTTTTTCTAGATGGGCATAGATTTGTATAAGCCACCTCAGCTTCAGCTGAGGAAGGAATAAGAAAGAAAGGGAAATTTCATATTTGTTTCTATTTCAGAATCACAGAATCACCAAGGTTGGAAAGGACCTTCAAGATCATCCAATCCAACCAATCACCAATAGCTCTCACTAAACCATGTCCCCCAACACAAAATCCAAACATTTCTTGAACATCTCCAGGGTCAGTGACTCCACCAGCTCCCTGGGCAGCCCATTCCAGTGCCTGACCACTCTTTCAGAAAAGTAGTATTTCCTAACATCCAGCCTAAATCTCCCCTGCTGCAGCTTGAAGCCATTCCCTCTAGTTCTGTCATGTTACACGAGAGAAGAGGCTGACCTCCAGCTCACTACAACTTCCCTTCAGGTAGTTATAGAGAGCAATAAGGTCTCATGTCACGCTGATGGGTGTACTGTGAATACTGGGTAGGCTGGGTATCTTTAGAAGACATCAGCCTTTAAATAAGGAAGTTTTCTAGTTTTGACACTGCATATAGATATCTAAAACAATGTGTACACCTGAAGTGTTTTAGTGTTGTAGGAAGGCACAGCAGAAATCTGTGGTGTTTTGCAGTTCAGATGCAGTCAATCATAATTGCCTCCCAAATGGATTACTGCTAGTAAAACCATATCCTTGCATTATGAACACGTAGACTTGAGTTTACAGCTAACAGAAATGCGAGCTGAAGATGTAATCAATAGCAGAATAGGACAGTGTCATCTTTTATTTGTGTTTCTAATTTGGTTTAGGCCAAAGATAATTAATAGCTAGTGAAAGTCATGATCACATCTTGCATTATATCCTTCATAAAGACTCACGTGGTATAGCTCAAGTTCTACTTAAAAGGAATGTAGAAGCAATACAAGTTGTCAGCTTTTAGCTCAGTCTTCAGATTTTGGCTGGAGACACAACTCAGATTTTCCTTCTGGCTAATATGGGGGAAAGTGACCTTTTGTTTACTTATGTAGAATGATGTAGTATATGTCAGCTATTTAATTTAGGCTTACTAAAATCTGTACAGATTGAGTAATTAAGATTCAGTAAATGAAAATGGGTGTTTTTAATGTCCTTTTTGGACCAACAAAATCATTTGTCTAAAAGAATTGCTTTCAGGCCTCCTGTTACAAGCTCACACTATATTCTCCTGCTAATTTAATACCAGCCGTTCTGTATAATACTGCAGTAGCAATGGATGCACTGTTGAACCTGTTTAGAATATATGCATTGTTGTTTGGAGCAATACTTTACACATAGATTCTTACAGTGGGGACGATTAGGTTAGTATTGTTTTTAACCATAAGAACAGTTTCTCTGTAAGATAGTTACCAAAATATCCTGTTTGTTTAAAGCATTTTTGTATTCACAAAGTTGGTATTTTACTGTTCTGAAGTTACCTATGCTCTGTTACTAAATTGTGGTGTTTAAAGTTCTACTTTGAATGCAAGCTACCTGTTAATCAAACTACCATAGAAGTTATACTTTAGTTTGTAAATATATCTTTTTTTTTCTTTTTTTTTTTTTTCTTTTTTGCCTCAAGAGGTACCTCGTAGAGAAGAACTGGTTTAACCATGACACTGTGTTTCTAATATTAGATGATTTTCTCTTAGATTACAGATGTCTTATGATCCCAATGGATGATGCGTGTGGAGTTACTGGAAAGATTTTTTTTTTTTAACTTAAAAGCTATTTCGACAAACACATGAGCTACGGTAATTAATGTTGCTTAGAATAGTATATGAGACCAAGTTCAGACAGAGGAATGCAGAATCTATGCCACTGGAATTTTGGCTTCCAGAGATTAATAGCGTTCATTAGTTTAGGAGGATTTTTTTTTTTTTCCCCATTTTCTATCTGATTGTGAAGTGTGATTCTTCTAGGGTGAAATCGGTTATCATTAACCTAAGACTTTTCTGATTGTGGAAAGGCCTTAGTGTCCCTTAAAGACTATAGTAATAACATCACACTACCTTATGGGCTAGGAATTTGCTGTGAAAATATGAATTACCCAGATGGTTCTCTTTGCAGTGGTTTGAAAAGTAAGAATGAAAATGCTGTTTGCCTGTCTGTCTTTTGAAATAGAAGTTTGCTGCCTTCTTCACAGATAAGCCAGAAGAGGTTTACCTGTGTGTAAGGTAGGCTGGAATATGAAGAGGAATCTTAGCTATGTAATGTGGTTTCTGCTCTCTGAATGAAGCAGTGGTGTGCAGTGCTGCTCAGAACCAGAAGCAGGGGAAAAGGTGGGGGAGCAGTATTCATGAAATCCTGCTGAACTCTGCAACATCTTATCCTGTCTGAATCTTTATATATTGGTTTCATTATTTCAATATCACTTTCTAATATTTATTTTAGGACAAGACCAGAGTTGTGTCTCCTATTATCGATGTAATTAATATGGACAACTTCCAGTACGTGGGGGCGTCAGCTGATTTAAAAGGCGGTATGTACCTCTGCTGGAATACAAATAAAATAAGAAGCATCACAAGTCAAAGCTCGTGGTCACTGCAGCTGTAGAATGGGCAGTCAACACACTGCTCTTCCCTTTTGCATATCTAGCTTTATTTCTATATATCGACTGTTTCCAGGCTTAGATTTTAAATGGCCTTGTTGCATTCTACTTTACAAGAGTTTGTCTTTATTATACCAATTCTTATAAGTTTATGCTGCTTTTTACCAGTGTACAGGAGTCACTCGAATGTTTGCAGTGCTGTGTAAGTGTTAGAAGCAGCTTATGGTTGGAAGAGCTTATGATTCCCTTTTTACAGACGACAATTTATTTGCTCTCTAGTTCAGAAGTCCATCAGCAATGCGGTGCCTATGAGGTTTTTTTAAGATGCTGGTTTGCTTAAAAATTAATCTCTTATGAAAAAGCAGAAACCTCTGGAATGTGTTTGTTTTTTAAAAAGGAAAGGTGTTGTTTTTTTCTAACCCATAATCTGTAATTGTGAAGAGAGTAACACATAACCTTGAAATTTGTAGTGTTTATATCTTTACTGTTAGAAAATTTCCTGTTAAATTCTGTTTACAAAAGCTATGGTTTTGTTGTCTGGTTAATGCAAACTGTTAACAGCAAGTAGTAAAGAGCTTTGTGAAACTCTCAAAAATGATTCTCTCCCTTCTTTCCAAAAGAGGAAAGACAAGTTTGCAGTAAAATCCTTATTTGTTAAGTTTTTAAATGTAATTTCACTATTAGCAGGTGTCTAGCATTTAGAATAGTTGTCCCATAACTGATCCACAATAATTGTTCCCACAACCCTAGAAACTGTGCTGCCTGTAGAACAGATGTAAGATAAGCCACAATATTGAAATTATGTGGTACTGTTTCCACAGTTTTTCAGCTTATTTTGAATGGGCTCTCTCAAGTGAGGTAGTAGAAAGCAGTTTTAAGCTCCTTCTGTATGTGAAATCCTAGTCCATAACTGGCCACCAAGTGTTTGTTCCAGTAAACTAAAGTAATATTTGCATAATGCTGCATGTGCTTCAAGTTCCAGTCATGATCTTGAGGTAAAAGTTTCTGTATCCTTTTAATTAGCGTTCTGAAAAGATGTCTGCCATGGATATATTCACAGTATGCTAATTTATAATACTATGCTATTATCTGTGTGCTAGCTTTATTAAAACCTTAAGGCTTTTGCCCAATCTATTCATTATGCAGCAACTATGGAAATCTCTATACCATTATGTAGCTCTTATTGTTGTCTGCAGTGGGAGGAGGAGTTTTCATTGAAACCTTAGATTGGTTCCTGTGGGGTTCATGCTCTTTAATTCTTTCCAACTGAACTGGGAGAGGATTGAGCGATCATTCTACTTGTTGCTGCTTTTCATGCTTTGTCTATGAACTATATTTCCCATTTTTTTTCTCCTTTTAGTGCTCGTTTTCTCTTATACACAATAGGTTCTTTAAAGCGCATTGAGCCTCTGTACTTCTGGGCTGTGAAGTGAGAAGCTGCCTTTTAACAATAGAAATTTTTCACATAGCTATGTCTGAATGCTATTTGGTGGTATGTTCAAATGTGAATAATATATTCGCATTCAGATCCCAAAGGACAGATTAGCACGTTAGGGGCACTCCAGCATTTGGCATCACAGGACACTTTCATTGAGGCCAAGTCTAAACATGGAAATCAAACCATGCTTTCAACCTTAGATATAGTGTCTGCGTGGCTTAAACATGGAGAGTTGAGACAGCTGGGACAGCATTTGTGCCTGCTCTGTTTTGCAAGACTGAATCACCCAAGACAAGCAATCTAGCAAATGCTACAGACTTAAAAGTGGACAGAACTGAAATAATTCCCATGGCTGGCCACTATTAAATCCGTGCACTTCATATTACTTTTTTTTTTTTTTTTTTGGAAGGAAGAAGGCTTACAAAACTATTTACACCCTGAGTAGCATTTTAATTACTGGACTAAATTGTAGTTAACAGAGTTCTAATAACTTAGGTTATGCCTATTATGAAGTTTACACGTGATAGAATTTCATACTGTATACGCACTTGTGTTTAAAAATATTCCTTTTACAAAGTTACTGATACTATTTCTTTGAGTGCTTTTTCCCAGCCTCAGTGAAAATGGAGACAGAAGAACAGTTTTTTATGAGTAGACAATTTATACACTTGTTTCGAGTTTGCAATGCAGTGCTGTGTTCCAAAAGAGACCCCTTGTGTTCACTATGGTGTACGTAACTCTATCTCTACCACTTGTGCTGGGGAACAGTAGAGTTTTTCAGTTCTTCCCAGATGCAAGTAATTTTGCTGGGGATGTATGATGAAATGAAATTTATTTTTTAACTGCAGGGAAATATTGGAGTTAGTTTTAATTCTCATCGTGGAGGCTTTGCACTGCTATCAGTTGTAGCCATTTTAATGCTTTGAAACTTGGAGTTTTAGGAGTATTTAGATGATCTTTCATTTTTTACAGTGTAACACTGTACAGTTTTACACCTTAAATCTGTAGAGTTGCCATGCATGTTGCAAAAAGTGTTCAGGGTAGCTTCTGTGAGATAGACATATCTTGGGAGTTGAAAACTAAGCAATTTTCATTTTAGTTCTCCACATCAATCCGTACCATGCACATTTACAGATCCAGACAAACAGTCTGTTGCCTGTTTAGCTTAATTTTTTTTCCTACTTTCCCCAGAAAATAATTGCTTTATCTTCATACTGAAGAAAGAAAACTATTGACATCTGCGCAACAGAAATCTGGAAATCATTTATTACATGACCTCATAGGATCTAAATGCTTTTGGCAGTCCTCAGTCTTTGTAAGGCTGGTTTGCTAGGCGCACTGGGAGATCACTGTACAGCTCATGGAGCTTTTTCCATAGAGGTTCATACCTAAAGGCGTAACATAGCTCAAAACCAGTTAGTGTTTCCTAGTAGGAAGTTTATCTTGCACCTGCTGTGTTGGTTTTTTTTTTTTGTATTGGTGGCTAAAGGAAGGCTGTTCAAAATGTCAGGTAGAAAGCTGCTGTGACTCTTCGGCCTTCCCTTTTCTGGTGATCTTTGTGCTTCTGTACTTAGCTCACAAAAGAACCAATCTCCTGTGTGCATGCAGTCACACATATATACGTGTGCAGAAGATGATTAAGCTTTTTGTCTCTATAGCACTGATCTGAATTTCAAAAATGATGCATGTAGAAGCATGCAGTAGGAAAGGATGCAGTTGTATGGATGTTAATGGGAAGTGAGAGCTACATAACCTGCTGTAACCTTTGTGATAGAGAACCAATGCTGATAGAGAAGAGCAGTGAGTGCTGTATAAAGTTTCTGTAAGCCTAAGCATGATCATAACAGCTGATATGCAACAGTACAATAAGAACTGTTAAGGGCAATTGTAAAGGGATGAAGATCTTCGCATGATGTTCAGTGTGACTTACACATGAATCCATTATTTCATGTATTTGTGACTTATGCTTTCTCATCTACTACTGGGTTTCTTACCTTGTGTAATAAACGTCAACAAGAAAAATCAATATTATTTAGATTACTTTTTTTATTCTCCTGTTCAACTTCTTTTCTTTCGAGCTCCTCCTCATTTGTTTTCTACCAAGAAGATTGTGCAAGTTTAAATTTCCTTCCCAGTGATTTTGTTTGATATTACATTACTACAACATGAATAATGACCACAGTCTTAACATCCTACTCTGTTTTCTTCTTAAAGGCTTTGACTGGAACCTGGTATTCAAATGGGATTACATGACACCAGAGCAAAGAAGAGCACGGCAAGGAAACCCAGTTGCTCCCATAAAGTATGTCTATATCACTGATTCTCCATTTGATAGATAATGCTTTTTTTTAATTAAAAAAATGTATTGATTCATCTTCACGGGACTCTGTTCCCATCAGAGATCTTCAGTACAAATAGATTAGCATTGGTTGGTTTATCTGATTTAAATGCATAATAAAACAGGCAGAGTGTAATATTGCTGTAGGACATGATGAGAGCATAGCTTGAAGCAAAGTTTACCACGAATACTGTTCTGTTTTTTAACTCAGGAGTATGAGACTTACTTTTGTGCATGTCACCATCTCAGAAATGAAAAGTGATATTACCAGTTCGGAAAATTCAATTCAAATGGAGACAATTAGTGCAGACAGTCCCCGTTTTTCAAGATTAGAGTTTATAATAAGCAAAGTAGTACAGAACTTGCATCCTTTCTGTTTTTGCTTAAGGGAATTTCATTTAGTTTTTTTTTTCCTATCTGTAGCATTTTATATTTTACTGTAAATGACATGCATTGAAGTGTAGCAACTGTATATTTACAGTTAGACTTGACATATTTAAAACAGAAATGGATCCGGGACCAAGTAGCTTGTGACTAAACAGAACTAAAACTTGTTTTTTCAGTCTAGAAATGAACCTTAGCTAGCTTTCAAGAATATGGTAACTTCATTCATGTTTGTGCATCCTTATGATGCTCTCACAAATAGTGTTTAAAAAAAGCATACAAAAAAAAAAAAGCAAAAAAAACCCCACCCAACAGTTCCCCTGTAGATTATTTAACCTTAAAGGAAAAAAAAAAAAGTCATGTTTATTTTAAAAATTGATGTTTTATGTGTTTTGACAGCTAAAAATACAGCAACAAAACTTTAATGTTTTACTGCTGGCACGAGTTCCCATTTTTTAAATAAGGGACTTGGGAACCAAGTGGAGTTTTGGAAATTCAGCTTCTGAGGCAGTGGTAGTTATAATGCTGTACATGCCATAGAAATGTTGCATGATGTTGTGCAGACAAGCTTTGACATGATGGATGTAAACTTAGTCGCCTTCGAAAACATTGCAGCTTTTTTCAAGGAGATATTAACCTTGAGATGCAAATCAATTACCTCCCAGTTCATGGTTCTGTAAGTATTTGATTTAATTTTTCTTGTCTGTTTAGGACACCCATGATAGCTGGTGGGTTATTTGTGATGGACAAATCCTATTTTGAAGAACTGGGGAAGTATGACATGATGATGGATGTTTGGGGTGGAGAAAACTTAGGTAAGTGCATAATGTACTTTCAGATCAGTTTTCACAGAAAAGCAAGTTTCAGCTTTGCTTTTACTGTCATGGTTTCATGATCTTCGTGGTTTCATGCAAAGAAGATTAAAGAGCAGTCAAAACTTCAGGTGCATTATTGGGAAAATCCAGAAGGTTTCAGTGTAAGAATTAAAACATGGTAGCAATTTTATACTATGTATGAGAAAGCAGAACTATTTGCTTACTGTGCAGTTAAATACGTTGGCAGGTAAAATGAAATGAACTAAGGATGCAGATAGGAAGTTCTTTTCAAAAATGATACCTTGTTTGAAAGCCATATCCCCCTATAATGTTATTGATTAAAATACGGTGTTTAAATGCTGACAATTTAAGGCAAGTTTTAAAATGCTGGTGAAATTTAATGACAAAAATCAGAGCACGAGAGTTCATGAGTTTAATGTTCTTACACACACTTTAAGCAATTGATCAAAACAGCTGACCAAAAAATGATCTTTTTATCATTGATCTTTTAAACTTAGGCTTTTAAACTTAGGCTTTTTATTTTATATCCCTATTTTAGCTCAACAAGATAATTATGCTTGGGAAGGCATTTTTATTGGAATTCAGATGTTTGAGTGGGATTTGAGGAGGAAGGAGGAGGGACCAAGAACTTGCACTTTAGCCATTATTTTCACCTTATGGTTAGATTTGGCATTTGGCTCTCTGCTTTACAGTATTATCCCTCAGCTAAGACAAGTGCATTTATAGTTAAAGAAATCTTTGAGTGGAGCAGAACTCTAATTGTTTATGAGTTATACAGGTGTCATTAATTTAGTTTTTCAAGGTAGGGATCATCTCAGACATTCTAAATAGTGTGTTTAGGACCAATTCTGAGGATTAAAATGCCTCTACTGCTGTTCTAGCTGTGAAACTGAAATACCTTGAACTTGTAAAAACTCATGAGTGTTTTAGCTACTGAAATACCTGCATGAGGCGTATGTGGCCTACAAGAAAATGTCTGTTTTATCCAGTACACCTCTAAATACTGAGACACTGTAACCACTTGCTTAACACTCACATAAGGAACTGGAATAAGCTGGAACTTACATAAGCTGGAAAAAACATCCTTACCATCTCCTCTGACTTTTCTGTACAGTGCTCACTCTTATGTATTATGAACAATTACTTTCTCTGTTACATTTTATTCTCCTCACTATTTGGCTGCATGTGGCTGAACTGTATTAATTTGAACATCATCGTTGTTTTTCATTTTTTAAAATGTTCTGGAAAGTCATTGAATAAACTTACTACAGCAATGCTTTTATCCTCTGAGAACCTCTTCTGACACTGGAGCACTTAAATATCTGATTAGCTGTAGGCATGCACTTGAGTCACTCAGATTTTTTTTTCTGAAAACTTAGCAACTGCTTGTATGCTTTGATAATTGAGGATTTTGTAGTAATAAAGGGCACAAGCAACAGCTCATTTCTCAAGGTGAAAAGTTGGCATGCAAAAATCTTTGTTTCTTCTTTTGCTTTCAGTTTTCTCTTCTCCGCAGTAGGAGGGAGGGGAGATGGAGCCTTTGGGGTGCATCTTCTCTGCTCCCTGAAAATGCAAGGCCTATCAGAGCAGACAGCTAATTATTTGTTCATAGCTGCCAGGTTAACTGAAAATGAATAAAAATTGTATGGCCTTTGATTTAATTACCAATAGATGACATGCACCAGATAGTGGAAATCTGTGATGTGCAGTTCAATATGCATATTTGTACAGCCTCTTTATTCTCAGGCGTACCTCTCAGTCAGTTGATGTTACGTGCAAATAATCTGCTAGATGGAGTCGTAAAATACTTCTAAACATATTTATACTTCATTTAAATTTGCATTTTCTTGCAAGCGTTTACAGGGCAGATGTGAGATTTTCTTCACAGTAGTATAGGTTCAACTATACTCATGTAATAGGTGTATGAGCTTGCAGTATTTTGCCTAGTCTAAATCTAAATAAATCTAATCTAAATAATATATTAGCTAAATGACTGTTCATGCTGTGAAGATATGGTGTATTTTCACACTGTTGCCACTGTTTGCTGTATAAAACATGGATCAAGGTTTGTCCAGTCTTCTCAAATTCATAGACTCTAATCCTGAGAGCTTTTGCAGTGCTTTTTTGATAAGCATAGGGAGATCAGGTATACTAAAGAAATGGATAGATCATTAAAAGGTTTGGATTAAATTTGAAAACCTAGCTTTTTCTTTCTAGTTTTGCTGAAATCAGAAAGCAAGTAAGACTTCACCTTCTAAATTGGTAATATGCTGCAAGAGCAGTATTGAAGGTAATCTTATCACAGGATCACAGAATGGCCAGGGTTGGAAGGGACCTCAAGGATCACAAATCTCCAACCCCCCTGCCACATGCAGGGCCACCAACCTCCACATTTAATGCTAAACCAGGCTGCCCAGGGCCGCATCCAGTCTGGCCTTGAACACCTCCAAGGACGGGGCATCCACAACCTCTCTGGGCAGCCTGTTCCAGCACCTCATCACTCTCTCTGTAAAGAACTTCTGCCTGACATGCAACCTAAATCTCCCCTCCCTCAACTTAAAACCATTTCCCCTCATCCTACACATATCAACCCTTTCAAAGAGTTGATTGTCTCCCCTCTGTAGGCTCCCTTTAGGTACTGAAAGGCTGCACTGAGGTCACCCCGCAGCCTTCTTTTCTTCAGGCTGAACAAGCCCAGCTTCCTCAGCCTGTCTTCATAGGGGAGGTGCTCCAAAGGAAGTGCACGACATACTATTTGCGCCTTTAAAAAAAAAAAAAATTGTGTCTTCTGAAACTGTTAAAATAGTAGAATTTATTTTCCCAATGAGTATGATGAAAAATAGCATCCTAAGAAGAAAACAAGAAAAGCCTAACATCTTACATTTTAATTGCTTTATGTTCCTTTTAACTTAAAATTCATGCAGACTTTAGAAGCCACAGTGATGTAAGTATTAGTCTACCCCTCCCAATTTGCAGGCCCTTTTGCTGTACTTCCCACAGCTATTTTTCATCTTTTTGATATTCTTCAGAGCCTAAGGTGTCTGAAAGTATATATGTAGGTGTACAGGCCTGGGCATTTGTGAAGGGAGAACTAATCAAATAACAAAGCATTAACTTAAAGTACAGAGTAGAGGAAGCTATGAATAATAGAAGTAGTTGGTATGCAAGATATTTCTAAATTACTTCTGGAATAGTTTTTCAGCACTTACGTACATTCAGTAGATCACGGAATAGCAGAATGTTTGAGTTTGATAGGGGCTTCTGGAGGTGATCTGGTCCAACCCACACTGTTCAAGCAGGGCCACCTGTTGCAGGGAATCATGTCCAATCAATGTCTGAAGAAATTCAAGGAGGGATATTTCTCGTAGACCTCTCTGGGCAACCTATTCCAGTGCTCAGCTACCTGTATGGTGAAGAAATTCTTCCTGAAGTTTAGCTGGAATCTCTTGTGTTCCAGTTCATGCCTGCTGCTTCCTGTCTTGGCACAGAGCGCCTCTGAAAAGAGCATGGCTGTATTCTCTTTGCAGGCTCCGTTCAGATATTTATAGACAATGATAAGAACCCACGTGAGCTTTCTTTTCTCCGAACTGAATGGTGCCAGCTCTTGCAGGCTTTCCTCATAATAGAGATGCTTCAGTCCCTTCATCCCTACATTAGATTTTTGCAGGTTCATCCATGTCTCTCTTCTACTGGCTGGCCCAGAACTCTTCACAATATTCCAGATGCAGTATAACCAGTCTTGAATATAGAACTGGTGGTGATAGTTTGCCTAAGGAAGCCCAGAATACCAATTAGCCTTGCTAGGAGCGAGGGCATGCCCCTGCCTTGTATTCAACTTGATACCAGAACCCCATGTCCTTTTCTGCAGAGCTGCTTTCCATCTGAGTGGCTCCCAGCACATACTGGTACTTGGGGTTGCTCCTGCCCAGGCACAGGACTCTGCACTTGTCCTTCTTGAACTTCGTGAGATTCTTGTCAGCATACCTTTCCAGCCTGTCAAGGTCCCTCTGAATCAGACACTCACTCCAGTTTCATGTCATCTGCACATTTGAGGATGCATTCTACCCCATCATCCAGATCATTAATGAACATAGTATTGATGTTTTGGATGAAGCGTTTTAATAAATTAATAATAATAAATTATAATAATTAATAATAATAAATTAAAAATGAATAAAAATATTCATCATTTTAATAAAAGCACTACAGGAAAGCACTTTTTTTTGCTAGCTTAATAGAAACACTGAACAGTCATTTATTGTGATTCCCAATTTTTGCTTTTCTTAGCACAAAATAAGAGATAAGAATAAAGTCAGTGCTGTGAAAAATGTGTGGTGAGAATGCCATGTTCAGTTGCTTCTTAAAGTCATTTGCCTATCCTCCCATGTTAATTTAACTATAAAATCAAGGCCATAAGTTACTGCCAGAGATAATGTTTTTGTCATTAATATTTTTTGGAAGACTGACTGTCTGCAGATTGGACTGTGTTGATTATCTAGTCTTCATGAATATGACTAACTGGCCTTGATTGAACAGAAATTTTTTCTGAGGTAAAATTAGAAAGAATTCCTGTAAAAAGCAAAGATTCAGACGAAAAGCAGTTAACTTGCATTGCCTTAGTTTGAAATGACAGCACTTATTTTTCCTCTGGTCAGACCAGTCAGAAGGGAGCTACAAGAAAGAAGGGTCCGTGGTAACAGAACAAGAGGAAATGGTTTCAAGCTTAAGGAGGGCAGATTTTGGTTGGGTGTACAGAAAAAGTCTTTTACAGTGAGGCACTGGAACAGGTTGCCTAGAGATGTGGTGGATGCGCTGTCCCTGGAGACTTTCAAGATAAGGCTGGATCAGACCTTAGGCAACCTGATGTAGCTGTGCATGTCCCGGTTCGTTGCTGGGGAGTTGGACTGGATGGCCTTTAGAAGTCCCTTCCAACTCTAAGGATTCTATAATTGAGAGGACATGCTTGCTAACCTTCAGGTTTTCCTACTTTGGGTTTTGAAATGATGAGGTTTATTTGAAATAAAACTTTTGATTTATATGTGTGAGAGGAGGGCTTCTGGAGGAAGAGTAGCACTTAGTTTTGAAAGAGGAATGTGACTTTGCTTTTTGTGTTGTTTTTTTTTTTTTTAAATCTGTGAAAAGATACTGAATGATGATGAATAGACTAAGGGTAGGAGATGGTAACCTGCTGCAGCTACTAGACTAAAAGGGGGAAAAATATCGAAGTTGAAACACTGCTATTGCAAGCACCCTTGTGCTTGCTTCAAATGAATGAAGACAAGTTCTCTGTCAGTACTAGGTGATTTCTGCTGTTAGAGGTCTAAGATGAGAAATATGCAATATGTTTCTAGACCTTGTCTTTACTACCATAGTTAGTTTGCTTGCTTGATTTACAAAAGTAGTGACCATAGCTTTTGGTTTATATAAGTTGCTACTCTATCTTCAAATCAAGATTGGCTTGGCATAACTCCTTTTACTGCCAGTACTTTGAGCCAGCAGCTCGAATCTGTTGTTTTATTGTGCATTGAATTTGCTTGACATTCTATTTAATCTTTAGCTGATTTTTAAAATTATAGATTAGATAATTAATTTATGCTAAATGAATCTACTGTTATTTACCATTTAGATAAAGCACAGCAATAGAACACATAAACCTAACTTATTCTGGCAAATTTCAGCATCATTTCTGAGTTTGGAGAATACTGCTCAGAGGAGAGAAGGCATGCAGTTTTGCTTCCAAGTTAATACAATTATTTCTTCTGAGTTTGGATGATAATAAACAAGAATATGCCTTGGTTTTATCCTAGATTTTCTCAGAAATCCATCCTATTGATCTTCTCAGCAATTACCGGTTTCTTTGTTTAAAAACAACTGTAGGAAATTACAGTATTTTGTGATGTGTTTTGTGATGTTGGTCTTTTATGTTTTTATTGCAGAGATCTCGTTCCGAGTTTGGCAATGTGGTGGGAGCCTAGAAATCATCCCTTGCAGCAGAGTGGGTCACGTATTCCGCAAGCAACATCCGTATACATTTCCTGGTGGGAGTGGTACTGTATTTGCAAGGTAACTCTTAAGATGATCTTCAGCTAAATAGTGATGTTTTGAATTTCTTCAAATGATCAGCAGGTGGCAGTAATTTAATTTTAGGGACCTTTTCATTAGAAGAAGCTGATGACAGGAGAATATGCGTAAGGCAAAATATCTCCATTAGAGATTAATCTGGAAAAAAAGGAAATAGCCAATTTTGAGAAATTTGTTTATTTGGTTTTGAAGAAACCTTTATTTTCAGAACAGTCCCATACATCTTCATTTTTTAGGAACGATACTGTCGTTCTCTATGACCCAGAATACAGTAGGTTAGGAATTTGCTTTATTTGCTGTTTGTTATTACAGAATGAGTATGAGATGTACAGGTGATCGTGTAGGCTAATTCTGGCATTCTCTGGATCTTTTCTATTGTTAGTCTGTTGACTAATGTCTGTTGCACACTTGTGCTATTAGATAGGTACTTACACATAACTCATCTGAAAAGCAAGAAAGGGGCTGGCTTTGCATATGCAAGATCAGAGCATGCATCATAAATGTGTCATTTACAGTGGTTGAAGATTCTGCGTTTATATTGGGATGACAACTTTTGGATTTTGTTGCTATTAAGTCAGATCATCGCTGTGATTTAATCACTCATGTTTCCTGACAGCTACCATGACAGATTATTTTTGATGCATTTTGTTTTTCTGTTATTTGTGTTCGAAATGACTTTTAAAAGAAATACTACCTGGACTTGAATTATGAGGACAAGTAAAGTCTGTGATCTTTAATCTTGGGCACTTGCATTCCTGTCCAGGTCTGGCTTTCTCTGCAAGTGGTTTATTGCCATTATCCTTGACTGTCCAGCTGTCTCAAATTCCGAAATGCCATTAAAGTTCTTTGTTTCATTGGAATTATTTTTGAATTGACCTAGAAAACTTATCTATCACTTTACAGCAACTTGTCAACCTTGCTTTTTAGTTGAAGGTTGTTTCTTCCCCAGTCAGCTGCCTTGTGTGTCAAGCTAATATAACAAAATTCCCTTTAAAAAAAAAAGTATTTTTAGCAATGAGAGAATGTGAAACCTAAGGTAATGGAATACCTTCATGGTGCAGACATTATCAAATGTGTGGAGCCATGGTGCCAAAAAAACTTGGTGTATGGAATCACTGCTTGTGCAGTTGGGACTCATTAGCTTATGCAATCATCCGTCCCTTGACTGTATGTAATTTGTTCTGGAGTGCTCTGGGTAAGCTTCCTATTTTTAGCTGACTAGCCAGTATGCACTGCCTTTGGGCAGCCAAAACAAATTGATCCTGGATGAGAGGCTGGGAGTCGTGTGGTACAAGAGGAGAAAAGGGATGACATCGTGGATGTTGTGCGGGGGCAGATGCTGCTTGCTTCTAGCAGAATGTATTAGATCAGGTTTGCTTTTGCACATATATATGCTTTACTGCTTGGGGGCCAGCTGCTTTAATACACAACTTCATCTGAGTTAATAAACCTTACAGACCCTAGTCTGGTATGTGCAAAACTATCTCTGATGGCATGATGCTAAGTTTCATTATCTGTGGTTTAATCTAGGTGCTGAGTGTTCCCTACACTGTGTTTCTCAGTACTCTGACTGCTTTGGAGTCATACAAATTTGAGCAGTTCTCAGCATATATATGGTTTCTATATCCATACTGCACTGTGTCTGAATTCTTAATTTTTGGTTGTGTAAAAGTGTGATACACAGATGCATACTGGCCTTGGAATTGCCTTTTGAGTTGTTAAACTCTGGCAAACCAATTAGTACCTCTCCCACCACCAAAATCCATTTGGCCTCTGAATAGATAGCCAACCTGACTGCCGAGCGGCTGAGTGACAGTCATTAAAACCTGACAGACTACAAGTGAATTTGAACTGAAACAGTCTGATCTGGATTGAATGGGTTTTTGCTTACACACACACACACACACACACACACACATAAAAAAGGGATCTTTGTAAGGAAAATATTGGTCCTCAAACAACAAATGATCGAAGTCTGCCTTGTGTTGTTTGTTGTTGTTGTTGTTTGTTTTTATTTTTTTTATTTTTTTTCCTCTTTCCCCTTTCCCCACCTCCTCCGCTCTTAGCAATTTGCAAGAACTGAAATTGTCCTGGCTACTTCTGCCTTCTAATTTGGAAAGAATCATACCAATAAGTTGTTGGCTGACTGCATTTACTCTGGCTGCTTAAGATAGAACTTACTGCCAAATGTAAAATAAGCTTCAGAGCATGACAGTTGCAAGGGAAGTAATTCAATGAAACTACAAACAATAGAAGTAGATGAGTTTTACATGGAAGCCAGGAGAGGGGGAAAGAAACACCTTACAATCTCACAGTCCAAAGGGAGCTGTAAACACACCGTTACAAAAATATAGACATTTTAGTTAGCCATTTGATTTGAGGTAAATAATCCAGGTTAGCTTTTTTCCCTTTACATTTACTGCAGTAATTAATCTCTGAATTTTCAAATAATAAAAAAAAATTTCTAAGTACTGTCTCCTCTGTTTTAGTAGACTTGTTTAGTACATAGCTTTGATTGTCAGAACAGCTTATGTCTTGGAATGTTGAATGCTACGCTGGTTATAGTAAGATGCAGACTGAAAATGTGTTGCTGAAGTTAGCGTATCTGTTTTCAGCAAGGCAATATACACTGTTAAATATTTCAAATTGTTGAAATTTTGTGTTTCCAATTAGCTTGCTTATTCAGGTGAAGACTCACTGAATTTGGTCTATCAAATTGTATTAAAACAAACAAAACCAACAACATTCCCTGAAGATTACAGAAAGAATTCCAGGGCGTATTAAATTCCAGATGAAAATGTGAAGCAGCAAATTGTGGAAAAGGCATTTTTTCTAAATGTATTGATTTCAGTTGTGATTTTCTAATGATTTTCTGTTACTTGGGACTTTAATAGGAAATCTTCTGCCTGGCTTGAGGCAGCTGATGATGTAGTACTAAGAAGGATTAAAATCAAATCAAGAATAAATGACATGGTTTAATTGCAGTTGGGGGAAAATATAACCTTTTTTTCATATGATTGTCCCTAGAAATACACGCAGGGCAGCGGAAGTCTGGATGGATGAGTACAAGAATTTCTATTACGCAGCAGTGCCTTCAGCCAGGAATGTACCTTATGGAAAGTAAGTTACAATTACTTCTTTTTCCTCCTTCAAAAAACAGTGGCTTCTGAGGTGTAAGTAGTGATGGCATTTATGTCCTTAAGATATAGATCTACTGAGAAACTTGGGGTTTGTATACAGTCATTAATTCATACAAACACAGCATCCAGACCTCATTCTTCTTTTTCCCTTTCTAGTATTCAAAGCCGAATGGAACTCAGAAAAAGACTTAGCTGCAAACCCTTTAAGTGGTATCTTGAAAATGTTTATCCTGAGTTACGGTGAGTTTCATCTGACTCTGAGATGGTGTGGGGTTTTGACTTGTCTTCTACTCAAATCACTGGTTTCTCTTTCTCCTTCCTTGGAAGTAAAATATAATTGTGGCCTTATTTGCTTTCAGTATTGTTTGTTCTATTCCTAAAAATCAATTTTGTCGAAGTAATCTTCTTTTCCACTTACATAGAATTGCAGCTGTAGCTGCAGTATTTCAGAGAACAGCATCCAAAGCCCTAAACTCCTCTGTAGCCTGTCTCCTACATGGGCTTTTTGCTTGACGGTACATTGTTCTCTTTCCTGTTGTCTTCCCTTTTAAAGTTTTGCCTTCACTGAAGCACATGATTAGCTGAGTGAGAAAGCTGAATCTCAGTACAGCAGAAATAACAGAAGCTAGCAGATAAGAAAGTCATGCAAGTTTTTTAAGCATTGGTAAATGCACTGCTCTAAGAAGCTAAGTCACATGTTTCATTACCTCTTGCTCTGTCAGTGGCCAATAGCTAACCTTTATGCATGTATAGAGGAAAAAGCAAACTGAAATTATGGGTAACATAACTAATACTTTTTGCAAAATGAATCAGTGCTTACAGCATTAATATAATACATGATACAAAGGAATAATTTCTGCTGTAGAATGCATACTAACCAATGAAAAATCCTCAAAAAAAAATTTTTAGCACTTCTTGAATGAAAAGATTTTTGTTCAGCAATGTGTCTACTGATAAGTATGTCTACTGGGTCACAAAATCACAGTGTCTTGAGTTAGAAGGGACACTAAAGATTATCCAGTTCCAACACTGCTGCTTTGGTATTAGACTCTGTAAACTACTGTGTCTTCTGTCAACATACTGTTGGTTGCACAGGATACTGTCTCTGTGATTTCTAGGATAGTTATTGCTGAGGACACTTTGTGTCACTGAAGTTGGATTGTTACTACTAGAATACAGGCTTGGAGTGCAAGAGCATAAACTGTTACAGCCTTCGTGTACTTCATACAAAGCCGCACATGTTAAATAGTCTCATGAACCAGGATAATGCTGAGGAGGAAAGTTATTCTTTATTTCTCTTACAGTGCCAGAGGATATTTATTTGTGTTTAATTTGTCAGAAGAAATATGGCTTGCAATTTTTCTTGGAAAATGTGCTACAATAAGCATTACTGGTGTGTAATGTTATCTTATTCTGTGTCACCTCCCTTGTGCTCACTTGGCTGAGTTGAATTATTATATTCTTATCATAGTCTGAAGTTTTTAAAAGAGTTTGTATGTCCTTGCTTTTCTCTTTAATATGAGCTTATGGTCTCTATGCCCCACAAGGGTGCTCTGAATGTGTTTGCCTATGTACTTCCAGACTATATGAATTCTACTTTATATGCGACTGTTTAAAAATAAGTATGAGTAAAACACTTTTTTTTTTTCTTTTTTTTTTCCCTTCAACCCCAACTTATAACACTTCAGTAAAGATCAATTTGGGACAAAAGTAGAATGTTTCTGATGGCTTGTCTGGAAATAAGTGTGGTAAATCTGAACTGATAGCGTGAAGATATGAGCGACGTTAAATGATAATGATGTCACCTTTAATTTGGTCATTATGCCGAGTTTGTATGTTCATCCTTGTTTTCTATTTTTGTCCTGTGCTTGCAGGTTTGAGTTTGATCAGAAATTTGGCTTCTGTCTTCAAAAGATGTTTGGAATTTCCAAATAGTAGTCATCACTCATCTTAAACCTCTCATCTTCAAAATACTTGATGAGGAGGCAAAAGAAATATCAAAGATAGACTAATTGAGGGAGATATTTCTGGTTTTATTTTAGGGTACCTGATCATCAAGATATAGCTTTTGGGGCTTTGCAGCAGGGTACCAATTGCCTTGATACTTTGGGCCATTTTGCAGATGGTGTTGTTGGAGTTTACGAATGTCATAATGCCGGAGGAAACCAGGTCTGTATGCTATTCATTTTTTTCCAAAATATGTGGTCGTAGGATTTAAAAATAAATTAAAACTAACTCAACCATGTACTGTGTGTCAGTGATCTGAAATGAACAAATCAGTTATTTAGGCAGTCTGTTGTAAAAAGTTCTCCCTCAAATGTCGTTTTGCACTTTCAGGGTTAGAATCTGAGCAGAGAGGTTCATTCAATACGGTCAGGTTTTCCCCTTCCTTTTTGTCTATTAATATTTATTTTTATGCTGGAGGCCAGGAATCTTTCCCAGGAGTTTTAGGCTTTCATAAAAAGCTTTAATCCATTAAGTGGTATGTTTGATTTTTGAAGGAAGTTTTCTTAAGAAAAGATATGGATTGTTAAGCATATGGCCTAAGGTCAGCAAAATCAGAGGAGTGCTTTACTATAATGCTGTATTAGTAATTTCTAGTTTGTAGTAGCGGCATGTAAAAAATCTGTCTCAGATCCATGTTTAGCTCTTCCAGAAAAGACAGGCTTCTAAACTTCATTTCCTATTTTCTCCCAGTAAAGGGAGTGTTTCAACAAAATTTATCTGAGCCTACTTTTACTTGCAAATATGTCACATCTGTAGATGGGAACATTATTGTAAAGAATCTAATTATGCAGTCATGACTTCATCATTATTAACAAAGTATGTGCTTATGTACTCACTATTTTGTATGGTCACTAAACTTTTCAGAACCAATGTGATTATAAATTCAAATAAATTTAAAACTAATAATCAAATGCATGTGCTAGATCAGAAGCCTGACCAATTGCAGATCTACTATTGAAAGAGTGATTGTATCAGAATTTTATGCTCTGATTTAAATTAGAAGAGGAAAACCCTATTATCAGATAAAGCCTAACAGAAGTTATTTCAGGCAGTGTATAATGTTGATTTGAATTGCTATTGTAGATCTGTCTTATTCGTATCATTAAAGTTAAGTATCATTAAAGTATCATTAAAGGGAATATACTTGGGGAGGCGTTTTCTGTTATCTTTATGAAAATGCACACCATCTTCAGAACAGCACAGGGGTTTTTTTGTTTTGTTTTGTTTTTTGAGAAGAAAGGATAACTGTGTCAAAGAATTGCCTCTGTGCAGAAGTTTTGATAGTTTCTGGTTATCCTGTATGTTCTCTATAGATACGTACATGCTTCTTTCAGTCCTTCCCTCTTCCAAATCTGATCCCTCTTTTCAGTTTTCAGTGTAGTTTCATCTGTGAAGTTGACCTTGAAAAACAAATGTATGTTCTCTCTGTGATGGAATTTCAGACACGTTAGGAGACGGAGCTGGTCAACAGTGGCTTTTTACATCCACACTGAGTTCCATATTGGATTCAAGGAATGAATGGGAGTGATCTTAGCATGGGAGAAGGCTGGGGGAGCAAAGCAGAATCTTCAACTTTGTCCTATGTGTTTTGCAACTATTCTTACTGAGATTAGGGTTTAGGGTTGGGAGTGGAGGGTTAGACTGTGAGTACTCAACTACTGCAGGCTGCAGAAACCTTGTTCTACCATATGGAGAGTGTACTCTGGCTTATGCTTACACAGCTTAAAAAGCAAAACTTCAGTTTAAATGGGTTTGTTTTCCTGAAGCAGACTGTTACAATTCAGTGGTCCAAAAGGTAGAATTACACTTCAAAATGGGTGAAGAAATCCTGATATATTGTTTTGACAAGTCTGTGCGAATCTTTAGGGTCATAATAAGGAGCTTAAGACAAAGCCAAATGCACTCATGTGTAAGGGGAAAGTTTAAGGTTAGTAGTGTTCTATTTCTGATTTATGAGACAGGTTTTTTTTTAGATGTCCTGGTTTTCCAGTTGTCACACACGTGACCTATTTCCAGCCTGCGTCCATAGCACATTACATGCACTATTTGCATTTTTTTCCTGTTCTTCTGTAGTGCTACTTGCTTAAACTTTAGCACTATAGCAAATCGCAGATCCTGATTGCTAGGAGGGAGCACCTGTACGTTCTGTTTTACACTATGAAGGGCCATCATATAGATGTCTCCAGCTGCAGAACTTGGAGACATCTGTGAAGCTGTAGCTTTTGCTTTTAGATGAGCTAAGTTCCTGTGTGGTTGCTGGTTTGTCTGGGCCTCTTCTGGTCTTCTGATGGAAGGGTAAAGATGTAAAAATCAGTATCTTCAAGGCTTTGACTTCCTTTTGCTGCAGGATTCTTGAACTTGAATTTTAACCACTACACTGACAGTATTTTCAAATGTCATTACTGAGTATAAATCATCTGTTTCATTGGCACTTGTGTTTGCTGATGAGCTCTAAAAATACTTGCTTACTTCCTTAAGTTGTTAAAAGTGGCTATCAATGATGCTACTTAGCCTTGGACAAAATGGTTGGAACAAGAAGGCATCTGAGATTAAAACAGAATAGAATATCCTGAGTTGAAAGGGGTCCTCTGGGACCCTGGAGCCTAGTTTCTGGCTCCACAGAGCACCACCCCAAATCCAAATCCTGTATCTGAGAGTGGTGTCCAATTGCTCCTTGAACTCCAGTGCTTGGAGCCGTGCCCAGTGCCCTGGGCAGCCTGTTCTATGCCCACTGCCTTCTGGTGCAGAACCTTTTCCTAGTATCCAGTCTGAATGTAGTGGGAAAAAAAAAAAAAAAAAGAAAAAAAAAAAAAGAAAAAGAAAAAAAAAAGATGTATTGAGAGTGAAAGGAAAAGCTTTTAGCTTTGTGTTTTGGGAGCCAAGAAAAGAGACATGCAAAGTTCTCCTTCCTTTTTGTTCTGCATAGTCAGTTGTGGTTGCATAATATGGTGTCCATCTAATGATGTGTTGCTGGGCTTGCTTCCTGTATGATGGCGATTACTGGTAATAACATTGGAGAGAAGTTCTGGTTGTTTCCTGAGCATCTGTTCTCAAAGAAATTTAATCACTGTTAAATCTACTGGGTTTAAGTGATCATGCAAGCTGAACATCAGTTACAGTATTAGAAAGTAAGTTGAAAAATGGGATGGGACTAGGCATCTAATTTCTTTCTGAAACACTCACTGCTTACAAAATAACACTAAATATAGCCAGACGTGAGCTAGTATATCTAGGTTTTTGTGTTACACGACCCTCTGAACTCACTGGAGTGAAGTTGATTTTTCCTTTTTAAGTAGCAATGAGGGAGAATTAGACAGTTAGTGTGGCTCCAGCAAGTCAGGAGATCAAGTTCCTTCCTCAGAGGATAATGAGACAGGGAGACCAATCTGGGTCCTGGAGATCAGACTTCAGGGTGAGAAGCATGCAGTGTGTGAACATCAGGGCAAGATCAGGTCCTGTGTAGGAGGACACTGAGGTAAAACCAGCTGGGCATTGGTGCATACAGAACAACTTTTCTTTGCCCATCATTTAAGAAACTGCTTGCCAATATGCATTTAAAGGAAATTCTTTTGTACATCACACTTTGGGTCCGAAGTCTCATTCTCCCATTACCTCTGAGCTTAGCTGCCTTGTGTTCTGCTTTCTGGTGAGCTCTACCATTAGGAACTGTTTTCCCTCACAACACATGTGCGTTACCTAGTGTGTGGATAGGGTGACCAGTGATACTGCAGACCAAGCTTGGTTTTTTTCATATATTTAATGTGAAAGCTATATAAAATCTATACAGCTATTGCTAGATACATAGAAAATGTAGCTAGTTAGATATTTGCTTTAGAAGCTGACCCTACTTGAGAACCTGTGACTTCCTGTTGTACCTCCGTGAAGCCAGTAGAGGGAGCAGTTAGTCAGCTAGCCCAGCCCAGCGTAGATTTGAGACCATTGGAGTAGATGAAAGTACTGTGTTTCAAAAGTACAGTTTTTCTCATCTCCTTCTCTGTGGGCAATAATAAATTGTTCTAATGCACTTACTGAGCCATTGACAGGAGTTTAACCTGTGCTATGGATGCAGAGATAGCAGGTGCACCTTGTGTATAACTTAGTATAAATGATTTTGCATACCGTTCATAAATTTTACTTCCTTTTTCTAGGAATGGGCCTTAACAAAGGACAAGTCAGTGAAACACATGGATTTGTGCCTTACTGTTGTGGACAGAGCACCTGGTTCACTAATAAAACTTCAGGGCTGCAGGGAAAATGACAGCAGACAGGTCAGTATGTCCTGAGTATACTCTCTGAAAAGTGAGAAAACAAGGGTTGTGAATGAGAGTGCAAGAACACGCATTTGTGTCTGTATTCTGTTCTAAGGATTCTACTCTTTCTCTGCATCATTCTTCGCATACATAAAATTTGGATACATGACATCCTGCAGAGCAGCAGGAATAATTTTGTATATTGATCCTTCCTTTTTATAAACCAGTGACAATCTTATGATAACGTATAGAGCTGTTATCTCAAAATTGGCCTTATATAAAGGTTTCACCCAGCATCTCTGTTGTGTGACAGTCTTCAACTGTCCCGTCCATTTTCTGAAATAAAATATGTGTTTCATGATGTATATTTGAAAGGCCTTCAGTGAAGCTTGAAGATAACGTAGTCTGTCTCAGGAGGGTGGGGTTAGCTTTCCTTTCCTCTTTCAGCCGTGACCTGTTTATAACAGTGCTAGACTCTGTTGCTAGATAGGCTCCTTATTCATGCAGCAGTGCTACTTCATCTATTTCCCATGCCTCTGGAAAATCACATTTGCAGACTCATATTGCCTTTTTGTTGTTGTCAGTTGTCATGTAACAGTTCTGTTTCTGCTAAGTCATCAGTTCTGATTTTCTGTTACCTTCTTTGTTTCTGTATTTCAATATTTGCAAACAGAAATGATGTCTTGAAGAAGAAAAAAATACTTTTGCCACTTTTCAGATAAAGAAACCAAGGAGGCAATATTTTCTTGATAAGGCTTGAAGGCATAAATTCAAAGAAAATACAACAGAATCTTTTAACATCTTACAGTTTGTATTTACTCTGTCCTTGGCATCACCTTGGGCAATAGTGCTTCTGACTGCACAGACTAACCAGTTGACATCTTTATAACTGAAAGACATCTGACTGATTTATAGATTTCTCCAGGCTTGTCTTTGGTGACTGTACTTCTTCTTTATGTTCTGAACTGTAGTAGTAGTAGTGATACTACGGATGGGTTTTGTAACTTACTTTCTTCCTCAAACTAAAGGCTTTGGAAAGTCAAATATGGTGTGACAGCATATTTGAGAAATGCTGAAGTAGAAGAAAATGATTTGGTGTATTCTGTATCTTGTGCAGTGCACTAGCTGAAAGAACAGTTGCTTTGACAAGGCTTTCTATAGTGTACACATACCCTTAATCAAGGATTGTCTAAACTGCATTATTGCAGTATTCACATCTCTCCTAAGCACAAGCCAGGAAAGCACATGAAAATTTCAATTGATGGGATACAGAATGAATTTTTTTCCTGATTTTTTTACAACTTTATTCTCTCTTTCAGAAATGGGAACAAATTGAAAGCAACTCTAAACTGAGGCACGTTGGCAGCAACCTCTGTCTAGACAGCCGAAATGCCAAAAATGGTGGTCTCACTGTTGAGATCTGCAGTCCTTCTTTATCACAACAGTGGAAATTCACACTTAATCTGCAGCAGTAGAACTTACAAGCAAAATGCTGTTTCAACTCATAGACATCGGGCAAAGTTTTGATTGAATTACTGATGTATTTCTTAAAACTTTCCACGGAACTTATATACCTCAGTATTCCATCTTTATCTGAAAGTAGGAGAGTGCTGAAGCGGACACCAGGGAACAGGTGGACTTGGAGCACTGCAAAGATTTCACTGAACGTGGCCTCAGCACGGCTCCTTCTTGGTGTGAAGACTTTAACAGTTCCTTTCTGTCTTCAGTTACATACTTGCACAGCAGATAACTAACTCTAGGAACAACTGATGTACGATAGAAAAAGGATCTTGAAAAACGCCTGTGGGGAACAGGGTCTGGGAGGGAGGGTGGGAAAAATTACCAGGAGAAGGTCATTTGAAATCTCCATTTACATAGAAATGCATTGTTTGTTTGTTGTTTCCAAAAACAGAAGTGTCATTTTGAACGTTTTTTTTTCTTGTGTGTACTTGGTAATTTGAATATGAACTTTTCTATGATGGACTCTAAATATAAATATATAAAATATATATATTGCCAGCTCCCAATGATTTATATTGATTTTCATCACCCTATAATTATCAACAAAGTCATTGGCGTATGTATAACCAGAAATTGGATCAAAATGCTAGAAGAGTGGATGTTAACAAAGGTGCAGATTTTGTGCTGCTGAGTAGGATGTCCGTGCTAACACTGGATGCTTTGCTTTGCAAACTGGATCTACGTTTTGAAGCTTCTCCCTCACTGGAGATCATGAAACTCAGGAGGAGAAAGAAAACAGCAGAATAAGCCAATGCGTCTGCACAGATGATTGCTCGGATTGTTTATTCCAGCTTGGGAATTCATTACACGTGCTCTGGATATCGTTAATCTTGTACTTGATATTTGTGTTGATGATTTCTGTAATATTATGTCCTGAAATACTTCTCTTCATTACAAAATTGTACGAGTGGTGCAAATCTTGCACAGATGCAGCCATGTGGGTTCAGCACAATTTTATTCTGGGCCCTCATCATAACAAAAATTTCCTTGTCTCAAACTCCCCTCTTGAGTTCTGAGAATAAGGTGGAAGGGAACGTCACTGTTGGCAGCATGAGGTCTGAATTTTAATTTGCAAGGATGAGCAGTTAGGTAATATCTCTGAATTGCACTTACTTAATTTATAGGCCTGCTACTGGGTAACTTTCTTGTTTTTGTTTTTTTTTGTTGTTGTTGTTTGTTTCATTATATGGGGCTTTTGGGTGGATTCAGGTTTGGCTCTGGGAATCAGTCTGGATACCAGCAGATCCTATGTGGTGTTTTTCACCATTGAGCCTGTGTGTTTTTCAGCGACAACTCAGCTGATGTCATTTTTATATTAAAATAATACTGTCAAAGTTAAATCAACTTTGACCTGTACTTTCTTATGTTTGCATAGACTATGTACTTTTTTTATTAAAACAAATAAATAATTAAATGCTTGAATGAGCTTCTAAAATGAAAAGTGAGTAAGTAGTTTCAGCACTGATAAGTGACACAGCATTGGTGGGAGGAGGAAAAAGAAAAAAAAGAAAAAGAAAGAAAAAAAGAAAAGAAATAGTGCAGGCCTGCGATGCCAGGAAGTGGTTTTGGTAAGATAAGGATCTTGGGGAAAAGCGTAAGAGTTGATCATAATGAGATGAAAAGCATCTGCTGTACTGTGTAACTCCAGTACACTCCCCTCTTTCTTTATTTCTGGAAGTAGAGTAGTTCCTGATTCTCGTGTTTCCTTTGGCTGCATCTATATGCTAGGTATAGAGGTGGTACTCTTCTGGTCAATGGCTCTAATTATGTCAGTCAGTGTGCCACAAATATCTTGTGTCTCTGGAGCTATGACCTGCAAGTATCTGCATACCTTTTGGATGTAGACGTTGAATCCAACTTCTCCCATCCATCTGACTTTTTTTTTATATGTGGGTAATTAATGCTTTTTTTTTTTTTTTTTTTTTTATTTTTTTTTTTTTGTTCTTCACAGTCTATTTTCCATGGCCATGCAGTGGGTAAACTAGTTTCCATCTTTTTGTCTCTCCCTATTTGTAGCCTTTTAACCTTGCTGAGAACTTGAAGAACATGGTTCATAACATAGCAGTAGATTTCTGAATATTCTGGAGAATAAATGCTGAAATGTGGGCTCAGCAGCAAACCAGTTCTTGAGGTTTTGGAAAACAGAATATAGGAGAAAGCACTCAGCTTCTATGTGGTTACTTCCACTTGCAACTAGGATCATAGTAAACATAGTGCTCAACTGAGATCAAAAGTTGCAGCTCTGAACATTGGCCTCTTAACTCTGAGGTAGAAAAAAATGTATTCCACCTCTCAAGACTTTAATGTCAACTGGTATCATATAAAGTAGGAATATTTTCACTAATGCCCCGTGGATGCTGTGCATAGGGGCTTTAGTACAGGAGATGTATGTTAAAGACAGCATTACTTTTCTTTGAGAGAACAGACAAGTGTTATCCTTTTGTTATGTTTACATGACAATGTGCCAAAGTTAATTACTGTGATATAAAAATATTTAGGAAATTGGCCCATGTGAAAGATAAATTAAAAGCCCTTGAAGCAAATGGTGATGGAGTCTTCTGAGAACTTTTCTTACCATCTTCAGAGCAAGAATGGTGATGTTGTTTGTTTTGCAGATTTTCAAAACTTAGTTTGGAAACTGTTTTTTCAGTTGGTTTGAAAAGTCTGCTGTACAGAGCTTGTACTTTGTTCATTTTATAGATGGAAACCATCCTTGAAAAATTGTTTAACTTAAATAAAGAAGAATGCTTTATAGATACATGTGTGGTGGTTGATGCAATTAGGTAAAACCAAGGAGTCTGCCTGAAGCTTGGTTATTTTGTAATTGTTGTAAAAGTGTGTGTACATGAATATATATTTATATTTAGGAAAAGAGAATTTGTATTTAATATGATAGCTTTGAGGAAATTCTTATTTTCAAAGCTGTTTCCAGTTGGGTGAATTTACTCTGACACTAGTTACCTAAAAATACGTGGTTAAGGCATGTCCCTTAACATGACCCAGTTAGATCTGATCTTCTCAAGACTAATGCTGTTCCTCTTTTCACTTTTAGAAAGTGCTGTTCCAAGCATGGCAGGGCTTACTTCAGCCTGGAGGGACTCGAGGAAGATGATTGCAACAACAGCTCTTGTACTTGATTGGCATTCCTGTCCTCGTCTGCTCACATCATGGAACGTGCCCAAAGGACAGCAAAGCTGATGAAGGGTCTTATGGAGAGTGGCTGAGAGATGTGGGATTATTTGGTCTGACGAAGAGGAGGCTCAGGGGAGACCTTATTGCTCTTCACAACTCCCTGAAAGGTGGTTGTAGTGGAGGTCAGCCTTTTTTCACAGGTAACAACGATAGGTTGAGAGGTAATGGCCTCAAGTTGAAGCAGTAGAGGTTCAGGTTGGATATTAAGAAAAATTTAATCTCTGGAATAGTGGTGAGACAGTGGCATAGGCTGCCCAGGGAGACAGTGGATTCACCATCCCTAGAAGTATTCAAGAACCATGTGGATGTGACACTGAGGGACATAGGTAATAGGCATGGTGGGGATGAGCTCACAGTTCGACTAAATGATCTTAAATGTATTTTCCAGTCTTAATGATTCTGTGATTTTGTGTTTCTCTCTGTGCTTAATCAGAGATTTCTTTTGTATGCTGGGTGGTAATTCAGATGTCTGTGGTGCTCTTGAAGAAAGATCTGAAGTACTCTCTAAAACAAAACTAAAAAAGACACCTTTTTTAAAAAGTATTTTTTCCTGGGGGACAAGAACCTCACAGGTGTAATTTAGAGAACTTTCAAATGAAGCATCACACCGGCTCAGTTGGGGAGGGGACAAATTCTCCATAGCAGATGATAGAAAGCTGTGAATGTGAGATCTTCCTCTTGTGGGCTGCAGTTGGGATGCAGTACCTGATTGCAACATATCTATGATAGATGTGGGCTGCAAATCCAACAACTACAACAGGGTGCGATCTGTCCAGGAGGGCAAGCAGGAGAATGGATGAAGTTAAATTCACAGCTGAGATGTTTTGTCCAGTTTTTGGGGCTTAAATGAGCTTGAGGCACATCCTTTACTCAGCAGCATATGGAACTAGAACATTTGCTCTTGCTCTAAGAAACCTAGGTTTGCAGTTAGCCCCAAGGACTTATCAGCTAGAATAACCTGCAGAGGCGGTTATAGGAAAGATATAAATGCTTTAATTGTACTGACAGGAGGATTTTTGCCTATCAAGCCGTAGGGAAGGAGAATTCTTTGGTGTAAGCTTACTCTCCCTGTGTGCTGGAGGTAGGAGACTAGTTGTCACCTTTCAGAAGGTTTGAATGAAGTCTAAATGGAATCTTCTATCAAGAAAATAGAACACTGATTAATATTTATGGTTGGAAAAATAAAATTGCCCTGTCAAACTGCAGTAAACAGAAGAAAACACCTTGTATTTAGGGATTGTATTTGAGAATTCAAATGAGGGTTCTCCATCTTAAATGCCTTTTGACACCTCTGAGCTGGCAGGTAATACTAGAAAGCAATTAGGCTTCTGGGAGTAGTACCTTTGTAATCTAATCCAGTGATAAATGCAGAAGTCTGTCTCATGTCTCTGTAGAGCCTTAGGCTTTTTCTGTGGGTGCTTTTCCTAGTAAGCTGCTTAATGTAAGTATCTGAACTGTCCAGCAATTTCTGCATTTCTTCTGACTAAAACTTAATTGTTTCCTTTGCCTTATTTCCAAATATATATCAAAGTTTCTCATCTGTTGAAACTTCCAGGCTGGAATGTCAGGTCATGCTTTTTTGCCTATTTGTATGCATGGCTTTTCTGTTTGCCTATCACTATGCTCACAGTCAGATATTTACACCATTTTTATAAGGAACGTTACAACTTTTTTTTCTTCATGTTTAAATAAAATATATTTTAAATATATAATTTTCAAGAGAATCCCTGACTGTACATAACTGAATGCTGAGAGATTATAATGCTAAACTACTCAAGGTAAGGGTGGTTGTCTTAGTTGAGGTGGGTCCCGTAGAGTACTGTCCAATTCCTGTCTGGAATAGGACTACCATAACCTTAGTTAATTTTAAGTTACATTTTTATATATGAAAAAGTCTACACTGTTTTACTTGTATTTATATTAAATATAGATATGCTATGGATTAGTGTGATCCTCAGTTGCATGCATCACTCTCCTCATCCAGACTGAAATACAGTGAAATATTTCATAGCAATAATTACAGAATGCTCTAACAAGAGGCTTATTCCTGTACAGAATGACTTCAAATGAATAGAAGCCATTAAAAAAAATAGTCTGGTATAATAGGCTGTGATTACAGAATGAGCAGAAATGTCAGAGTTGTATCTCTTGTTAGATTGCACATTTTATTTACAACTTATCATCCAGCAGCTATTTTAAGATCTGACAGTAATCAAGCTGAAAAATTGGGAATCAAGTCAGTGCACAGATGTTCTCTCTGTACGGCCCTCCAAGAGGTTGTTGGATGAATGGGTGCAAAATACTCTTTTGACTGGATTTGATTTCTTGCATAGAGAGCTACAATATGCTCCTATGCTGCAGGAAGAGGGACCTGTTTGATTTCAATTTGCTATTTCTACCCAGCAGATGTATGACGTTGTTTTAATTAAAAGAGATCTTGAAATAGGAAACACCTATGTTTACTGCCACGCTCACATTATTTAAACCTTGCCTTTGGAAGTCCAAATTTTAAGATAAAAATAGGGGGTTAGAAAGTGATACTGAGTGCTCTGCCCTGGTTGCCTGGTGAGAAATATTTCTACAAAATGTACTTCTTAACATTTGTGCTCCTCGTCAAGAAAATTAGCAACACTGAAATGCCAAAGCACTTTACCTGTGGAGCTGTGGGGCGCATCAGCTGTATTTTCCCTCCTGGTCATCACAGTGAGACCTTGGATACCAGTTTGTCTCTGTCTTATACTGACCTATGAGTTAGCAAACAATCGTTAGATACGCTTTGTAGTGGGCTAATGAGGAGCATAAAGAAGGTTGCAAAAAAAAATAATCATGGGAAGAGCTCAGTTGCTCCTTTCAGTGGCTGCAAGCCATTGGAGCTTGGCTTAACTAGATTGCAAATCAAACCCTTTGTTTTTTGAGTGAGCCTGAGTGCTGGGATGTTCTTTTTTTGCTTTCCAGTGGAGTTGACTTCTGTGTAGTGGGTTGTTTTTTTTTTTTAATGATTACAATTTGTTACCAAAACAGCCTTACTGCTGGTATCAGTGACAAGTTGGGAAGAGAGAAGGGAGAGCAAGAGATGGAAAGGAAACGTTTTATTAAGGATAATAACGTTTTATTATCCAAACCTCAGTTTTAGCATCAAGTTTATGTTTGATTGGGATTTTTGCTACTTGGAAGGGGCTTGACTCTCTCACTGAGATAATCTTGAGAAAGAAAATGTTACACCTTGAATGCAGTTTGTGTTTTGTATGATATGGTGCACACCATAATGGTGTTGGACTCTGACAACTGCTCTCAGAATTATATTAAGGTTTTAATTTGTCTTTTTCTATTGAAAATTGTAGGAGCTATAAAAGAATATGATGCTGTATTTGTGTAATTGGCAAGGGTGGAAGAAAAGTGAAGCATCAGAGAAAGCAAAGTGAGATGGTATGGAGAAGCAGCTGCAGGGCAAATTTACCTATAAGGTAATGAGGGTCCCAATTTCTCCTATCTGGACCTAAACTTCTTATTAGTCAGGCTGACCTGGATGGGAACACATGGAAACTGTGTTCAGGGAAGAGGAAAAAACAAAAGAAATCTCCATTTCCTTCTTCCAGAGTAATATTGCTTACAGCACAGTTGAATGTGTTTCAGGGGCAGTGCATTTGTAAATTAAGATAAGATATAACTGTCCTGTATGCTACAGCATAAGCTCTGACATCTTCAGCAATGGTATCTGTGCCAAGACCTCAGCTTCTTTCTGGATGTGACCTCGGAGAAAAGCATTCAGTTCAGATATAAATGACTGAATACAATTTTCAAAAGAGTTTAGGACAGTATTTAAAGATAAAATTTAGGCAGTTAAGCATCATGGGAAATCAATGATTTTGAGAATTAGGAAATCTCCTTCTCCAGCTGATCTAATTCTTTTTTTCTTTGTCAGCTATTCCAGTAGAAGATTGTTTTAATGACTAATTGTTTCCAAGCTGAAATTCTAGCTTCAACTCCCAGCCATTTTGTCTGCTAATTAAGTTTCATCTCTCAGAATATTCTTTGTTGTATCAGAGCTTCTGGAATCTGATCCCATCATCTCTTAGCTCTTCCCCTTACAGGCTGAGCCCAGCAGCAAACAGGCTTCGCAGATCATCAGGTTTTCCTCCATCTGGGCAGATGGAGGGATGATGAGGTATAACTGTCCTCCTGCTCTGGCAGAAGCAGAATTAGGTCCTTACTGTTGTTACCTGTCAGATGTCCATCGATGCTGACCACGCGTGTCATATTTTGGAATTGAAATTGGTAATAGAGACAGACAGGCCTTAGTGTGCTCTGAGAAGCTCTGAATCAATGATACCAAGGGGATGGCAGATCTTCCTTGACTTCCAGCAAATCCAGCACAGCGGGATATATCAGTGTTCAGGCAATAAGGCAGGTTTGTGTGTACATGTGCAAGCAATAAACAAAACATTGCTGGATGTCCAGGAGCAGTGTTTGCAACTCAGATTACTGATCTGAACTGGTGCTTCTCAGGGCTGTCAGTTTGCATCCCCCAAAATTATTCTTGTCTACCTGCAACCTATGACATATTGTGGTTCCTGCTTTTCTGAACAAGATTATGTGCTGGAATAGATTAAAAAATATGTTCATACAACATGTTGGTAAACCTGTAAAGGTGTGAGGAAAAGACATCAAAAGGCAGTCTCTAAGTCAGAGATTGATGGGAGCTTGGAGAGCAAGTGGAGGAAATAGTAATATTAATCTCATTCCTTTGATCCTTCCTTAAGCACTTGCTGTTGTTGAAGTCTGGATGCTGAGTTAGATCATCATCTGATCCCCGCTGGCTAACGGTTTCCAGCTGAAACACATTGGGTGGCTCATATCACAGGTGGACAAATATGTGGATGCACAGAGAACAGCACGTGAGTGCATCTCTAGGAATGGGCAGGGTGGCTGTGCTGATCGAGCATAGGAGTGAGAGCTGAGCAGCTGGTGTATGATGTGTTCTGTAGAGAGTCCCATCTCCAGCTCTCGTTTCCAATTAGCTTTCTTTTGCTACAGTTTACCTGCAAAGTCACCTGTATAACATCATGCATAAAATGTGAACAAAGGGGTGGACGATTTTGATATTACAATGGCATACAGCTGCAGCAAGTTATTTAAATTTAAGGCTTTCATCTGGAAAGATGAAAAAATGAGCATAGAATAGGTCAGGAAAATAACTTCTGATATTATTATTAATAGAAATCTAACGCCTTTAGGGATCAAATGCCACATGCTACTTAAAGAATTTTCTGCCTATCTAACATAACTGCAGATATAGGAGGGAAAAAAGCCAGCATTTTCAATAGCATCTTGGGCAGACACAACATCTTTGACATTCTGGTGTCTCCTCATTGCACAGTCCCAAAGGATAGGCTTCTAAAGAAAACAAATTTTCATAGACTACTGAAAACATGCCATGGAATTTTCCACTAGCATGAATGCAATGATCTTTGCTATGCATCTGAATTTGGACTTTTATCAGCAGTGCTTGGAGAGAGGCTTGTATGAATTTCTCAATATCCTCACCCGGCACAAAGAGGTGTCTTTTGTTGAAGATATGTTAGTGGTAGGATAGGATGAGATGTAATGGCCTTGAACTGTGACACAGGAAGTTCAGGTTGGATATTAGGGAAAATTTCTCCTCAGAAAGAGTGGTGAGGCATGGGAATGGGTTGCCAAGGGAGGTGGTGGGGGTTACCATCCCTGGTCATGTTCAAGAGCCGTGTGGATGCAACACTGAGGGACATCATTTAGTTGGCATGGTGGGGGTGGGCTGATGGTTGGACTAGATGATCTTAGTGGTCTTTTCCAAACTTAACGATTCTGTGATTCTATGATGTGTTACCTTGGGCTCCATCAGAAAATAAAAGGTGATAAAAAGCAGTGACTTGTTAACCAGAGAACTGGTTGCACTGAGAGATGTGGTGGGACCCAACCCCACCATTTTTGTTAGTGCCAATGCTATACTTGTTTTGTGACCCATTTCGTGTGGATGATGAGGTGCTCTGCTTGTGCCACACAGGACTGAGCCTGGCAGAAGTGAGCAGCTCTCTCAAAGCAACAACCACAGAGTGACTTTCCTGACAGAGAAAAAAGCAACCATTTTAAGATACTCTTCTTCCTCACAGAGTTATTTACATCTGGCAAAATTAGAGGTCATTTCACAGGGTGACACAGAGGATGTGTCCAAGCCCAAGTAAAGCTGACTGCTGGGCCCCCCTGAGGCAGCTCGCAGTGCTCTGACTGTGTTTGAACCTTTGGCCTCTCTCACAGGGAAGACTCTGGTGTGCTCAGGCAGCTCAGGTCTCTGAGTCAGCACTTGGAGCACGAGCTTCCTGAGGAAAGCCAGAGATGGCAGCAGGACAAGTTCCCTGCTGATTCCAGTGTTCCGGTTTCCTCTTCTTGGCAGAACAGAATTTGATTTTTCTCACCACTATTATGGGCTGTGAAGAACAGCTCTTAAATTAGCCCTGAGGAGGTGGAAAGGTAGAAGTGAGCTCACCGCGGGGAGTTGGGTTTGACGCATGCACCAGGCACACATTCTACCTGACCCAACTGATCAGCTGTGCTGCATGCAAGTTTCTCTTTTCGGTTTGTTTTTGTTTTAATCAATTTCTGGCCACTGTGCCAAATGCTTGTCCTGCATCTTTCCAGCTGCTGCTGTGCAGTTAGTGGCAATCCTTGGCCAGATCCCAGCTCAGGTGGCACAGCTCCATTTTGGGAACACCCCATAGACCTCAAAGCCTGTATGAGGGCATGCAGCAGCCAGCACTTGCCAAATGTCTCCTGGGGAGCCAGACAGGGCTGATGAGCTGGGCCCGTGTGCAGACAAGGGGAGTCTCTCCAGGGGGAGACTGAGCTTTCCTCAGCACCCAGCACTGCAGAGCTTTGGTGTTGCTCTAGAGGGAGAGATGCCCTCTGGGGTGCTTCAGCCTTTGTGCAGAGCCACACAGCACAGCCACAGCAGCAAATCAGTGCTGGTTTTTGTTAACGAAATGAGAAACTGGGTTAAGTACCCCAGGCGATGCAATCCCAGGGGCTGCTGTGAGGCTGTCATTGCCAGAGAGGCTGTCAGCTGCAAAAGGGCAATGCTGCCTTGCAACAACAAACCTAACAGCACTATAAATAACTCCTTGTTACTAGAAAATAAATGGCAAGATTAAAAATTGTTTTTCTGCCCTAGTTTTCTTCCTTTGGGGCAGCAACAAAGCAATTTGGCTTTTTTCAGGGACCAAAAGCAGCAAAGGGACTGGGCAATAGGCAGGGCGAGCATGTAGGGGAGGAAGGAGTTGCAGGAGCAATAGAAAGCTGGTGCTGGCTCCTGTTGGGTCCACTCCGGTGCCTACAGGGTGCACATGCTTCTTCCAGGTCAGGGATTAGGGCATGTGTATTTTATGCATTGGGAAAGTAGCTTCTAAAACCACTGTAGTGCACAATGCCTTGAAATTGACTGCTGTCACCACAGGTGTGTGCTGCTGAATATGCGTGACACGTATCTGCCTGGTAGCTGCTTACTGCGCTAGCCCTGACCCCTGAAGGGAATACAGGGGTTTAGTGACTGGTTTGAGTCCAACTGAAGTGCCTTTCAGATGCATCAGAGCCCAGCTCCTGGCTACAGCAACACATTTTCTTGATTAAAAGTGCTGGAGCCTCTCATATTTTAATCTGTTTGTTGAACCTGACTTGCAGTATTTAATAGCTTTGGTTGTGGGTCACCATCTGTATTTGGTTTAATAAATGCTTGATGTTATCTGTTGTCCTCAAGGACAAGTAACTGTGGATTTCTGCAATGAGTGACATTTTTGAAACTGCTTTTCTGAGCAGTGCTCCATCTGCCCTACATTAATTGTAGAATCGTAGATTTGGGATGTCTGTCTCCAGTGCAGAAACGTTATTGGACCAGCTGGTGAGTTTTTGGGCACAGCAATGGAGATGCATCGGGCACAATGAGAAGTGAAACAGCAGTCGAAAACAGAGGAAAGCTGACACCAACAGAATTACCTTTTTTTCTTGCAAGTGTTGGGTGGAGGCTTCTATGGTTGGGTGGGAATACAGTTGCTCATGTTTGTAGAGAAGCCTCTTCTGCTTAAATGTTGAAGTGACAATACTTGCACATGGACATTAATTTCTGTTTGATTTTATCTCCAGCAGTTTGTGTTAAAAGGCTTTGGGGTATAGACAGACCAGCAGGCAATGCACCTCTCCAGCTTGTGAAATAATTCCACCACGGCTGGCTGCAGATGCTGATCTCACAGCAAATTAAAGGAAGGTCTTCCCCCTCCCTGTATTCCCTCACAGACAGTGTTATTTTGAACTGTCTGGCTGCTGGAAGCTTGACAAGATTTTCTTTTTATTTATTTTAAGTATTGTGTGTCTGTCTAAAAGAGATTAGCGTTTTCCTTTGCTGTTCTTTCCAATGACAATGACATGCTGTGATTCTGCCTCATTCTCCTTGGCCAGTTCCAATCTGAAGGAATATCTAACTCTTCGTTTAAGCTTGAAATCTAGCTCCAAGTTGTGAAAGTACAAATGAGAATATCTTGGCTTGTTGCACCTTGTTGTGTTCACGTCACCACTGATTCCAGCTACATTGGGGCAAGGGCTGTGTAGTGGAAGGAGAGTTTGCCTGCTTAGGGCTGGCTATCCTCCTTCTGGTCTGTGGGCTGTGAATTCCCAGTGAGTCTGAGGATTTTCTTTACCACTCTTCTTGCTTTTGGAATGAAGATGGGATTTGGGGTTTCCAGGCAAAACCTTTAGCAGGAAATGGGTGGTGTCAGCACAAGCACTGTTGGGAAATCGCATTCATTCCTGGGAAGTGGGGATAGTAGAAAAGGGAGAAAAGTCCCTAGAATCCCTAGGGCCAGAGGGTGCACTTGCATGCAAGTGAACTGCAGCATTTGGACAATAGTAGAGGAGTGGTGTAACAAAAGATATGGGGAAAAGGCAGAGGTCACGGAAGGAGAAGAAGAGGAGGGAAAGAAAGATGGTGAAATTAGGGATGCTGAACTGCAGCTGGGGCAAAGCTAGGCAGAAGTGCCTCTGTAAGGGCCCTCCTGCATTGCAGCTGTTTTTTTCATGCTAACCCCAGGGTCCCATGTCCCTGAGCTCCTCGATTCTCATAAACCTTTTCCTTTCTTAAACTCTCGTTGCCAAAGATGAAACTGTTGCTGGCTGTGCATCTGTCCTGTTCTGTAATCAGAGGAAACTGGAACACAGAGGTGGTCTGTGCAGAGCTGGGATGATTTTGCTTTGCAGGGGTCTGATGAGATGCAATTCATTAATGCATGTCAAGTGCTTTTCTGAGCTTTGGATGAAGGTGCTGAAGTGCACAGGCTTGGTGGTGGCTGGGCTATCTGCAGCGCCTTTGACTTGGCACTTCTTTCACTCCGCTCATCTCCAGGGACAGAGAGGCAAGTCAAGCAGGATATTAGAAAGTACTGCAAAATGGAATGTTAAGTTTGGCTTAATTAAGAAAGACTACATTGCTGGAATTACTAATTGCAAATTCCTCTGAGAATAATTTAATGGGAGATTGAGTTACTGCAAGGCCTTGGCCTGATCTGAATGGATGCCATTGTTCTAAGTGAGAGTGCTGAGGTTACACATGTATGTGTCTCAGTGTTAATCAGATCCTGGGTTTCATAATTTCACAAATTAAATTCCTTGTTTCATTCAATTAGTGTGCTAAAGATGACTCGTGCTGCTGCTCGCAGCTCCAATGACGAAGCCTGATTACACACAGCATTAGCTCAGGTCATGGTGCATCCAGGGACTGGTGAGCAGAGCGCTGGGAGCTGTTCTACCACAACAGAGAATTTAAAGAAATTCCCCCTTGGCTCATCACAGCTAAATGTGTTGGCCGGTGTGTGGCAGGGGCCTGTGGTCTCTTTTGGTCAGCTCTGGCTCAGAGTGTCTGTGGAGTGACATACCTGTGGTACCAGGATGGCATGCTCAGGCTGCTCCTTCAGCCACCTGTCTGCTGGTATGTTGCAGAGCTCAGAGCTGCTGAGCGTGCCAGACTCTCCTCTCCTTCCCTTATTGATAGTAGGGGAGCAACTTGAGAAAAACAGCCATGTAATTGGGTCCATGGTGATGTTAAGTAGCTAAGGTCAAGGGATGCACTGCTGGTTGCTTTTGGTCATGTTCTACATTCACCAAAAAACTGTTTTTTTCTTTGGACAATTTAGATGCTAACTAAACTTCTTCCCATGGAAAATACTGGTTGCTAGGAAGAAATACATCGTGAGCAAGGTAAAGGTACAGCAGGCACCTGACACATCCCAGCAAGAGGTTAGTGCTGAGCCACACACACTATACAGCCTGGTCCTTGGAGGGACACAGGCACATGGCATGGGGAAAATCTCTCCTTTATTTGCTGGCAAAGAGATACTGTAGCCTCACTTAAGTTTTCTCTTGTGAGGTTTCCACTTCCTTTCTGGATTAGGGTTTCAACCATGCGATATGTGTTTAGCTTCTTCTGCCAATGCCACGCGCTTGGTGTGTGGGTGATGGTTCCAATACGTACTGCTGGTGGTGCAGATAAAGCTCGGCAAGGCAGGGTCAGAGCAGCAAGGACAAAGAGCCATCACTCTTCAGCAGAGATGTCTGGAGCCCCTGTCCCTGTGATCAGCTTGAGGGGCAGCAGGAGGCACTGACCAGGGTGTTGGGGGCAGCAGGGCCCTTCCCTTTCTGTGTGCAACCTGTGCTGGAGACCTGGGGCTCTGTCTGCACTCAGTTCTTTCAGAAGAATATGTATACTCAGTGGCCAGGTAAAGGCATCAGGTTTTTGGCCTATAGTAGTCTGAGAGTGAGAATGTGTAATTTATCTGTGGGTATTTTCTCCACATCCTTTCACCTAAACAACATACCGAAGCTATTCTAGAAAAGAACGAGGCAGAAAAGCAACCGGTAATATATCTGACTGTATTTCAAAGTTGCTGATTGTAAACAAACATCGTTGAAGAAATAAATTCACATGACAAGATATCAGAGTGATACTATAAATCCATTTTGTTATTGTTGCCACACTTCACATTTTTGGAACTCAGAATTTAGCTCATGGTGTACAAAACTTGTAAAAATTTATTGCAAGCGTGCCTTTGTGTAGAACAAATCCAGTGTCACAAAAGTAGTTCCCTGTCCCATGCAGAAACACAGCTGTGGATCGCTCTGTGAAGAGGTCACACACATGCATTTCCCCAAAAGACGTGGCTGTTAGAAAACTGCTCGGAGAAATAAAAAAGAAAAGAAAGCAGTTGCAGTGTATGCTTTACCTGTGGGATTTACATTTTCAACAGAAATCTCTGGAATTTTTAAGAAGGTGGAACTCTGCAACAGAATTGCAATTGCTGATGTAAGCGCAGCCCAATGGAGCTGTTCTGAAAGCACTCTGACAGCTTTGTGTTTGGTGCAGTTGCTGCATTAAATGGAATGTCACTTTAACATTTTATATATAAACTAGAAGGAGATGCAGATGGGGAGATTCCTTTTCCATAATCCCCATCACTGCCATCTCTCCCATGGTACTCCCTCGGCTTCCCTTCCTCACACTCCCTGCTCTGTGATTACCAAAGTGCACAGTGTAAGCAAAAGCATGGAGCGAAGCTAGCAGTGGAGCGGCTGTATTGAACGTCAGCCTTTTCTTTTGGACTCAAGGCAGCAGGGGAAGGGGAGTGCACATGCTGGCAGGTAAGTTAGAAGGGATCATCTGGCTCCTTTCTTCTGCATGCCCAGCCTCTTCTGTTCCCTCTGCCACTTCATTGCACCACTTAGCCACACCTGTGGCAAAAATCTTTGTTTTGCTGTCCCTGATCTCTCTTCAAAACACGGGATAAAATTATTTTTAATTTCTGCACTGAAATGCCAGGCAAATATTTGGCTTATAAACAGAGGAAAAATCCAGGCTGCAAAAGTAAGTGTGAGACCTTCAATTTGGTTTCCATCAAATGAGTAACTTGGTTTCACAGAGAGATGCAAATAGTTCAGCACGTTTTGCACACACCTTGGCACAAATTAATTGAAGAAAAAGGACTACAGCATGACTTTGACACTGAGTGGATTGAGGCTCTGGACAGATGAACCTAGTGTACTGGGCTCTTTTTCATTGTTTCCAGGCTTTTTTGGTAACTACTGAAATTGAGTGCTCTGTTTGAAATCCAGAGCATTCTGTAAATACTTGAAGCGTTTGCAGGCTTTTTGATTCTAATGAACAGAGGTGTATGGGCACTCATCTTGCCTCTCTTTGCTTATCCAATTGGATCCTGAATGTCCCAGCCCTACAGCATGATGCCATGCTCCTTTCCCACTAGGTTCTCCATCCAGATTCCCCAAGCATTCCAGAATTGTTACAGTTACATCAAATGAGCACTTTTGCAGAGTAATGTTTTCACGGATAGAATTTTTGCACTACACATTGTGTGGACCACTTTGACATCTAATGCTAGCAGTCGTTACTTCAGAAGAGTGATACAAAAGGGATTTACCACGTAAGGTCTTTCTGTGATACCTAACAGCTGCTTACCAGCCCGCTCAGTCTGGTAAGTGTGAAGGGTTTAAATAAAAGGGGAAAGAAAAAAAAAAAAAAAAAAGGAGAAAAAGGAAAAAGAAAACCAAACCATTGATAACAAAAACATAACATAACCCCTTGGACAGTGCTAAGAGCTTTCACAGCCATTCCAATGGGAACAGTGGGTAGGTGATGCCAATATCTCTTCGGCCCATATGAAACTTGGTGGGGCAGCACTGATGGGGCAAAACAGGAACACCTTCACAGTGACTGCAATTAGTAAAGGCTTCAGAAACAATACCCTGTTGCATCTGTGACTTTCAAAATATCAGGAAGGATCAGTGAAGTAATAATACAAAAGTAAATGGAAAGGTCAACTCTGTTGTTGTCACCTCTTCCAGACTGACTAGGACCTGGTGGGGTGATCAGCATGAGCTCCAAAGGCATTGTTAGCCAGGGAAGCTCTTCAGGGCTAAATTTTGGAAGAATGAGAATTTTTGTACAGAAGCGTGGATATTCTCAGCTGTTCCCCAACAGTGAGATGACCACAAAAGGGCCATTCCAGGTCGAGTTCATAATGCTTGTGGAAGGAAAGGTTGGTTTGGAAAGAGCCTTTACAAGAAGAAACATACACCAAGTAGCGCTGGCAATAGTTTACATCTAAGCAAGTGCTGAGCTCTGTGCAAAATAGCCTAGTTAATGAAGACCAAATACATAAATGTTTCAAAGCTGAAGTTTCTCACCTTCCAAAACATCGCTAGGTTTTTTTTTTTTTTTTTTTTTTTCACTTGCTTGTATTTCTCAACCAGACTGAGATGTATTCTTGTTTTACAGACAATCTCACACCAGTCACAGTAATCAGAAATTGCTGTGGCACATTCCACAGCAGGGATGAATGGAAGACTTCATACTTTCCTCAAGACAGCCTTAGTAATTATTTCTCTGAATTTTGCACTGATGACTAGTCTACAGCAGAGCTTTGGATTCTCTGTTTATATCCCTGCTCTGTGCTCCCCTGGCAGGCTGGGCTGCTCTGTTTTATTCAGCTTTCTCTTACCTTTAGCGCAGCTTGGTTTTGACTCATATGGGCCTGTATGTGCAAAGAATCCATGCTGTGCTCCCACAGCCCTTGCTGCAGAGCAGGATGACGTCCATCCTGCTCCCAGTTTTAGTTTGGAAAAGCACAGCTGACAAAGAACAAAGTTGCTGAAAACACAGAACATGGACTTAATCAGCAAGAATGCAAGCCCCATTTTACAGTTTTATCATGCCTTTATCTCTGCTGTGCCTCACTGATTATGAAGGGGAAAGCTCCTATGTGAAAGGATAATGGTATCTGACGACTACCACTGTCGTAAGAGCACTTTCCAAGAGGTAGACACACAGAGCTATCAGTGCAGCATAAACCTCTGCTCATCACTGAAATCAGATGCAGGACTAGCGGATGCTAAGACATGCAAGACACAAAGCCAGTGGAAAGTTCTTTAACTACCCACAGCTCAAGGCAGCCTACTAAATACTAGAAGGAAAAAAAAAAACAACAATCCTTCAGCAAAAATAAAAAGCCACAGCCACAGAAGCACAGCTGAAGGTGACAAAAGAGTTTGGAGTTGCTCTCCTTCATGCCAGTCTGGAAATGGGTAAATGTATTTTTCTGAAGAAAGCAAAGTTGTACCTATTAGTGGCACTGGGATGTCACTGTAAATGAAGAAGAGCTGGGGCCAGAGAAAAGAAATAATAAACAGAGAAGAGGTGTCTTTAAATTGTGCCCTAGTGTTGAGTGCACAAATGGGCTGAAGTAAAAAATGGCAGAGTTTCTGCAAGCCCTTGGAGCATTTTTCAGCTAAGACAACAGCAGTGGAAACCATTTCACAGTGGCTTCTGAGCTCTTGTCATATTGTTATATTATGCACTAGGAAAGAAATGCTTTCCATGAATGGATCATGGCAGGACAGACATTTCTTGAAAGAAGCACTGTGCATAGAAGATGGTCAGTATGTCTCACTGATGGTCTTGGTTCTCTGGAACAGAGTTTGCATACCATAGTTAAATCATTTTCAGAAGTACAGATGAATTAAAATTCAGTTCAGCAGGAGAGACATGAGTCTTTCTGATCCCATGTTTACTTCAGCTTCAAACTCTCTTTCCCAGAAAAATGTACAGAAGTTTCTCTGTGACCTGGTTGGCATTTCTACTGCCTTTTAGCCACTGCGGAGCTTTAAGATCTCCTACCCAGATTGTCTCAAGGATACAAAACAAAACAAAACAAAAGATAGGAAAACTTTGTGTCATCTCACAAGCCATTGCACAATTAACATACACGTGCACAGTACAACTAGCATCCTTGCACTACTTTGAGACTAAATCTTTTTTTTTTTTTTTCCCCTTTACCTAAGGAGAAGCTTTAGTGTTACAGGCAGGTGGGAGAACCAAATCTGAGTCAGCCAATTTGCAGTAAAGGAAATGCTACAGAATCTGAGCGGCAGATTAATGAACTTTTGCTTTTTAATCTCATTCTATTTCTTCCTTGATTACTTTGCTGGGTTTTTTGTTTTGTTTTTGGTTTGGGTTTTTTTGTTTTTTTTTTTTTCATTGTAACTTAGAGAAAGTGCAAGATGCTTTTTCAACAAGGAAAAATCATAACTTTCCTCAACCCTATCCACTCCAAGTCAACAGATGGAGAAGATAAGGTGGAACAGTTATCTGTGGATATAAACTATGCTTTGGTGGGTTCTGCTTGTTGGCTTTCAGAGCCAAAATTCAGGCATTTTGTACATACAAATATATATAAATATTTTTGCTTACTTATGGAATGTTTGAGCATGCTTAGGGCACCTGTTCAAAATGATGAAGGATGGTTAAGGCTAAGAAAATGAAATTCATTGCAAAGCTATAATTTTGTTTAAATTTTTCTCCTTTGCAAAAGGAGACTAAAGCATCTTCCCTGTAATAGTCAGCCACTGTGTAATCCCCCATCAACACCAATTCTAGGGAAAACTACTCAGGACCCAGTCCCTGAGGCAAAAAGCTAGGACCTCGTCATTTTAGCTCAAGTAATTCCCATAATTAACAACATAAGTTAGTAGAAAAACTCAATGTTCTAAAACCTTGGACCTACTGACACCTGAAAAAGAAAAGGCATTTTCTAAATGGGAAGGCATAGATCCAGGCCTTCAAGCGTACACAGTAATGATGTAACAATTTGCAAAGGGCTCCAGCTCCAGCTGAAGGGGCTACAACACAGCTGGAGAGTGCTGTGCTTGCTCCTCAGACATGCAAAGCAGCTCCTAGGAAGCCCTGCAAGCCTCTCCATTGCTGCTGGGGGCGTCAGCATCTTGCAAATGCTCTGGTTAAGCAGGGGAATGGGCTCCCAGCAGCTGCTGTTCATGCAACGTTTGACCTGCAGAGTTCCTGCCACACCTATCCTTACTAGCCTGACTCTGACTGCCATATAAACTTACAGGGCATAATGAAGTTGTCACTAATCATCCTGTAACAATGAAAGCCAGCACTGCCTGAGCAGAGATCTCAGAACAATAACACCATTTGCCTTCAGGTATCTCTGGAGTTTCTTAAGAAATGGAAACTGACGGCTGGACGTTTGTATCCCCCTCCACTTAGGATATTTAGAAGACTGGTAAGATCCAGCCACACCACACATTCAGTCTGCAGAAGGATCATCTCCATTCCCTGCTGGGACAAGGAGATTTGAATTCATCTTCAGGGCCCTCCACAGTCCAGCACTGCCAAGGACTTACAGTGGTACAAACCCTCCCATTCCTCTTGAGGCTTTGAGACCTCCAGTGCACATGGTTGTAACCTTTGCTATTCTCTTTTCCAGGATGGAGACGCTGTGGACTGAGAAAATGAGCACTTAAGAAACCTGTAGGTTGTCACTCATCTTGTGGCTGGCAGGCAGAGCAGGACAGGTGGGGCAGTCTCCAGGTGGTACTGCAAGCAGAACCACTGAAGTGTTGGCTGTCCCTTTACTTTCCCTGCAACCGGGTGAGATCTGCCTAAGCTTACTCCAAAAACCAAAACGTTGGTGGAAACAGACAGCTGTCAGTGCAAGGATTCTCTTTGAGCCAGAGAGTCATTTACCAGCCCCTGCTGATTTACACAATACGCATTTGCAGTGCCTTGGCATATCTGATGGTCATAGCAATGGAATTCAGGCAGTTCTGAAATTCATGTTCACGACCCTTCATATAAACTAGTGAGGTTTACATTGATCTCTCAATCAATCAATCACTCCATCACTCTTGAATCAGCCCAAGTTGTTCTTTGATAAAATTTCTCAGGAAATGCTAAGCTTGGGGACCAAAAATCAGTTGGTCCTTCTAGCAACGCGGTTTATGCCTTGTAAGTTAATACAACTCTGACTGTTTTCATCACTGTTAACCTTTAGAATACAGACAGTTTTTTGGTGATTGAGTTGTGGACTGAAATCAATAATGCGTAGAGGGCAGGGCAGTATTTCACCTCCATATTCTCTCCTGGTTCAACCATACTTCCCTCGCTCTCCACTGCTTCCTAAAGCTTTAATGCCTTCAGATTCCACCAATGCCAAACTGTAGTTGCTCAGCCACAGGCCCCAGCACATGACAATGCTTGTCCTCTACAGTGTGACTCGGGTGAACTCTTTAGGCTTGCTCTGTTTTAGTGATGCTTAACTTCTGGCTGCAACTGGACTTCTTTCTTTTTGCAAAACACAATGCTATGTTATTTTGATAAACAAGTAATCTGCTTAATTACAGCTACTGCAACAAACCCTGTGTTCTAGTGAGAAGAATTCCTACAGAACATCCTGCAGTGATAATGTGAAACACACAGCTATTAGTGAATTATTTTCTTCCTGCCAACTGTGTGCCAAGTGAAGTTCCAAACTGGACTGAAAAGTCTCGACGCTTATAAAAGGAAATTAAACAAACTGTTTTTGTTATCCACTTAACAGTCCGTTATGTTAGACTTTAAAGCAACATACAAGATGGCTGAAATCAAGAAAAAATATGATTGTTATGCTCTTATTTCTGATCTGTATACCAACAGATTTTAACTGCCATGGCAGTTAAGATGTGAGGCAGTATTAATCCACTCACTGTTCATGTATAAAATGTTTCATCTTGGTTTAAAAAAAAAAAAAAAAAATCAGTGTCATGCTTTTCCATTTTAAATTTACTCATGTATTTGGTTTCTTCTAATCTTGCTGTGATCTACAGGGGATCAAATTGCCTTATGCTTTAAAAAGAAAAAAAGAAAGAAAAAAGTCTTAATCAGTTCTCAGTTCCTGGCTGCCTGCTTTAAAGGTTTTGTTAGTCAATATGCCTATTTGGGGTTCGTGTCTTGGAACTGCTTCTTCTAGCACACTGTGAGGACAGCAATGGTTCCTACAAGGTGGTTGGCACTCTCAACCACAGTCCATGGTACAGACTTACACTACTTGTCCTAGAATTGAGTAACTCCAAATAAGGTATAGAGTTCTATGCAATGCCCACCTGGGCCTGCTGAGCTATCTCAGCTTGTGGAAAGCACTGAGCCCAAGCATGACTTTACAAGATGACCCTGTTTAATGAATGGCATTGAGAGACAACTAATTTAAGTCCATTTCCAGTGTACAGATACCCACAGGGCATTCACATATGCAATTCTGTGTCAGCGTTTCTTGTGGCACTTTCTGCAGAACATGTTTACATCCAGCTGCTACTAGGAACAAAGTTTCCACCTCTCTAGTGGCATCACTTGGTGTTTTTGGATAAGGACAGCACTGGTGGCGTCAGAAGCTCCTTGCTTTGCTGTTGCAGGTGTGGTATTTTCTTCTGCTTACCTTCCACCTCCTGCCTATGCCTCCAAGAACGTTACATCAATGGGAAGGTGAGATGTCTTCCAAGCCCAGAAGCTCCTTTACAAGTCTTTCACCAAACTGTGCACGGCTATACCTCGTCACATGGTAGGCCTCTGACATCTTGTAGAGGATGTAGGCATTGTTTATAGCAATGCTGATGGCAAACCAGAATACTTGCTGCCAGGTCTTGTTTGGTTTGTGAGAAATAAAATACCTACAAAGCCAAGAGAAAAGACAACAAACAAACAAATAAACAAACAGTATTCAGCCATCACTTTCATCTGGAAGGCAAGAAATGACCCTAGAAGAAGATTATGCAAAAGGGAAGCAGAACCAGTACTTACTGCCAAGTGCAAGTATGATCTTCAAGAATTCCGTACTTTGCATTTGAAATCATTTACAGTTAGTTGCCTGTTTACTTTTGGAAATTTCTAGCAGTGTCCTTGTTTCAGGAGCCAAAACCTCAGCAGCATTCACCTCTGCACATAGCATCATAAAAACCTGATGCTATACTCCTAGAGCTTGCCTGTGACAAACACCCAAATGCTGGGAGCCATTGGTCTGAATCCCTTCAGACTGTAACTAAAATAAAAGATTCAGGCCCATTAGGCTACAATTTAGGGAATACTGCTGATGCCTCTCTCAATTATTTCAACTGTAAGAGAAAAATTATTTCTGCTGTTGTCAACAGTATGTGGGAGGATATGGGGGCAGAAACAGAGCATACAGTGCTGGTATGCAGAGCACCTCTTCTCCATAAGGCAGAAGAACTAGGACAGACTGACCACCTTATATTTAGGTTCTGACTAATTCTAGGATTACCAGAATATTCTCTTCAATAATTTTAGTAATCATTTAAATCTACTACCTAATCTCTTTTCACATTGCTTTCCACATACCCAATTCTTGCGACTTTGCTCAGATTAATTTAGAAAATCTCTGTTGCTTTTTCTCCTCAGTTTTCAGTTCATGAAATCATCTGCATCTCACTGCTACACCCACAGCCAAGCTTCTCCACTGCTGTTATACTTGTCTCTGTTTCTCCATTACATTAAGAGCTAGCAATGAGGACATCAAATGGAATCCAGGAGCCCAAATATCTATATTCTGTTCTCACAATCCACCTAGATTGGCTCTGTATTCGCAGCTGAGCATCTTCGGGCTCAAGGTGGCTCAAATATCACCAAGACAGATCATCACCACCTTCTGATAGGAATGGAGACTGAGCTACCCTGAGAGACTTGGGGACCTTTGCTGAATTCTCAACCTAGCCTTGAATTTGATGTGGCCAAGAATAACATCTGCCTCTTGGCTCATCTTTCCAACTCCTCTTACAAATCATTTTCAAGATGCTAAGAACATGAACTCGTAATTTTCTTTTTTGGATTGGTAGGTAGGTAGATAGAGCCAAAGCTAGAATGGCAGGTCTTTGAGATTATTCAAAAGGTGAAAGGAAGCAGTAAAAAATGCAGTGTGCTTAATGATTAGTGCTCATTCATCTCTATACTCCTGCAGAGATTCTCTACAGTGCGTCTAGCAGTGCAGCTCTCACCACTGTGCAGAGCCAGATTCTGATCTTTGATTAGAACAAGAGTTTTGACAGAAATGAATTAAGTGAAAGCAGGACTGGGCTCACAGCTGCAGTTCATGGAGAAGCAATGAAAGAATGAAACTCCCTCACCCCCAACCCCTTCTCACTTACTTGCTGTATTTGTCGTCGTATTTGCAGATATAGCTAAGGTGAGCAGCAAATGCTTCAACCGCCAAGGGGCATGGAATTTCTCCGCTTTTTCTCTTAATTATAACTCCTGCATCAATTAGAAATATAACAGTTTTAAATCCACACAGTAGGTGTAGCCATTGAAAGATACAGTTTGCATACACTGAGCATTATAAAATAAATTTTTGCAAGTTTCTGTCCCAAAACCGGGACGCGGCCCCTCTGTTACCCGGAATGGAGATGCTAATTTGACATTTTTTTTCATTGATAGTACACTGAACAAGGGAAAAAGGAAGATAAATCAATATTTAGTTGGAGGTGAAAAGGTGTTACAGAGACAAATGTTCTCACCACGTTTCAGGCAGAAAAACCACTACCCTAGTCCTACAGTGGCCCCCTACCAATAATGCATTAGTTTCTCTTCTGCTAGTTCACAGTGAGTTGTGGTCAAATCTAGAGCTGTAACTTGATATTTCCTGCTTTGAGTTCTAATAGTCCTAAACAAGTCCCCTGAAATGAGATCCCTTCCTCATATCTCCCCTGAAGAGCAAAAGCAACAGGACTTCCACTCCAGTGGGTGCTACTTGGCAAAAACAAAAACAAAAAAAAACCTAAAAACAAACAAAAAAAAGAGTAGCCTCAGTTTGTTTGGTGTGTCTTTCACTGGCTTCTTCCAACACTACCGCAGTATTTATGAGCCCAATGCTCTTCCAAGAAACTGCCCCAGCTCTTTCCTTTGTTACTCCAGTCTTCCATATCCTTCCCATTCAGCAGGGGTGGCTGTCTGTAGAAGGGAAGGATGAATGAAATAAATCTGTAGTACCTTACTGAGTCTGTTCCCTCATTTCCTCATTTTTGACTTCATATTCCTTCAGCATTTGATTGTCAGGTCCACACGGTATGGACCATCTCTTGCTCCACGGCTACAGATTACTGTCTAGGGATGATCCCTGCTCCCTGCTGGGCACAAGTGTTTTTCTAGAGAAGTAAAGGCTAAGCTGTATTGTTTCTCAGCATTGTTTTTCGGTACAGATATGATCCTGGGCTTCCTCACTTCTTCAACCTTCAAACTCCCATTTCCTTCCTTCTGCCAAGTCTTTTACAGTCATCCCTAAAATGCTCCTCACGTTTTGATTGCAGACTTCACCATTTCATTCCTTCAGCTGGAAGTCTCATTCCATCCATTATCTCTGTCAAGCTCCCTGTGCTGTCCTAGCTGGCAGGCTCTATTTTGAAGCAAGACTTGTGACACATACTAAATGTCATGTTACTGCTGAGCCACGCAGCAATGTATTTGGGGTTTTTAAATCCTGATTTTTCATGAGTCAAGAACAATGTCACCTTTAAAACGCTCAACACTCTTACCTCTTCCCCTCCAGAACAGGGTGCAAATGTCCCCTCTCTTCTCCCACTCATCTTCCCTTGGAGAATTTATATTTCCTTTGCAATTTGCTTTGTATTCACTATCCTTAACAATGCATTGTGATGTCAACTATGTGGGCACCACACACTCTCTCTCACTTTCTATTGTATTCTGTGCAGTGTTCCTCTGTACTGAGAATATTACATAGCTTCATATGCACATTATTCTTACGGCCTTCTCTAGGCTTATTCCATAGCTACAAGGCAACCCCTCGGAGCTGGGTCATTCATAGCTGCAGGTCTCTGTGGCAGGAAGCCCCAAGCAAGCTGACTCACCGGCACCTCAGATGAGTTATTTCCCCTCCTGGTCCTCCCCAGCATCACTGTGCTCAGTCCTTGGCAGCCTTCCAGGGGAGAACACCGCCTGCGCTGCAGCCTGCGCCTGCCTTCTCCTGCCTGCCTGCCGCTCTGGTGCAGGCTGCTGGCATCAGCTTTAGGTTTGGATTGTTTCGCGTTCCAAGTGCTATATGGCTTTTGATCTGGATGTAAATTTGTTACAGTTCTTTATCAGAGCTGCAGATAGGCAGCTTGGCACAAGGACTAATGTTCAAGGGCTTGCCTTCATTCCATCCTAAGTCTCACCATACTTGGACACAACCCCATGATTTCAATCTCAGAAAGAACGTGTGTAAATTTAAAGTTATAATCCTAGAGCTTCCCTGTCCTGAAACATATTTTGTAACATTCCGCATCTTACCCCAGACTTTCCATTTTTGCAATTAGAATTTTTTTCAGGAAACAAAGATGTCAGCAGGCATTCCTCACTCCAGCTCCTCCAGGACTAAGAACCACACTGGGGCTTGCTTATCAAAGCAGTGTACACAAAAGCAATGCTTCCACATCTCCCATCTTTTTTTGGTTCCCACTGTACAATCTTCAAGGCAGGGTGGGCAGAAAAGGCATGGACAGCAAAGAGAAGCTAATGAGAGCTTCCCAGGGGACTGCAACATTTGATACTGGCTGTGTCAGTAGGATGTTATTAGCAGCTGGCTCCTGATCATGCTTCGTTGTTGTCATTACCACTGTCTCCTCTCCAACTGCCTCTCCATGCTCCCATTGTCTCCCTTTAGCTTTCTATCTAGTCCATACTCCTAAGTGTTAAACCCTACATCAACCTTTTACCACCACCAGTCACTGGTGAGACCATGTCACCTGCAGCTTTTTGGTCCTTGTCCTCTGCATGTGTAGCTCAAACGTCATTTTTATCATTAGCTAATGTCTAATATATATATAGTTTCTAAGTAGAACTGGCATCTATGAAAGCTCTTCTCAGAAAGAAGCTACTTCTCCAAAGGATCTTGGGTTCAATAAGTTTTTGCTTAAAGATAATACGCTCAAAAGAAAGCAGCCCTGCCCCCCTAATTGCAAAGAAGCTGATGTTTCCAGCTCTACATGCTGCCAAAGCCATGGGATTTTCACAGTCTCCAGCAGGCTGGGAACACTACACAACACCAGGGACCCTGAGGTTCCCTATTCCTTCCTGAGTTCCTGATCATCCTGCTGTGTGCAAGAGAGGTTGCTGCCTTCTCTGTTTTGCTTTGTTTAAAAATAAAAAAAGTAGAGAGGATTTTTGTTGTTTCTAGAACACAGCCCTGGAGATGTGTGGAAAGCCGGTTCCAGATCTTGAATGGAAAAAAAAATGTGGCCATGTCACCCGGACAGGAAGGTTTGGACCAGCATATCACCTGGTTTATATTAAGGATAACTTTTTACTCTCTGGAAATTGCTTTTGACTTCTGCAGTACTGACACAAAAGAAAATTAAACTCAAGTTAAAACTTAAGGGAAATTAAGAAAACACTGAATTTTGTTCTAGGCAGAAAATTTGTTCTTCACAGCAGACTAAAGAGGACTTTTTTTTTTTTTTTTTTTTTTTTTTTTTTTGCAAAACTAAAGGAATAAGACTCATCTTTTAGCATCCAAGATGATGTATTATGACATACTGCTTCAAAACATCTATAATAAATAATGTGCTGCATCTAAGAATAGCACTCATAGATCAACGGTGACAAGAGTACTGCCCTCCAGTGCCTCTGGGCTTGGTGGGATTTGCCCTCCAAGTATATGCAAGGTTTACCTTCCCTACTTTCCTTTAAATTGCAATACATAGCTCACTATTAGCTACACCTGCCTCCGTTCTCACTCTAGGTTTTGCTTTGTCCATCTTATCTTCTATGTTTTTATGTTTTGTTTTCATGGCCTCTCTACTCTCACTAACGTTTATGCTCAATGTAGAAATCCACAATTTATTGTCAAGTAATCCCACTGGCTCCAGTCTCTGACTATTCCACGTAGGTTTCAGTCCCATTTACTCCTTACTCCTCTCCTACTTAAACACACTTATTCAGCAGGTCTGTGCTTCATTTAGAGGAGACTTTGGTGGTCAAGTTGCCTTCAACCACTCTTGCTGCACTGACTTCAGAGATGCCAAATTAGAGGCAAGCAATCTGGACTCTTACCCTCCTGCTGAACCTCCATCTGTTCTCAGACCTTCACTGGAGACTCTTTTCTCCCCAGCACAGCTCTGAAAAAACCTCTCAGTTTTCTGCTCTGATTCACCCTGAACTCTCTTGGCTGTCCCAGCAGGCATTTGGTGAGCACTGTGAGGTCTTATCCAACACATGCACAAGTCCTAACCAAAGAACCTTAAACCACTGGGAGGGCCACCATCAACTTCAGCCTCTCATGGCCCCTCTCTGAAAGGGGCAATTAGCTCTCCCTGTCCCCAAAGCCCACCTACTGCATAGCTCGTGGCAGAGACGATGGTGGGGCTCAGAATGTGAGTCTCCCTGATGCCTGTGAATTGGTGGCTTTACACTTAGTGGTTTGTCTCAGACAGTTACACGTAATTCTGAGTAATAAAATGAAGAGAAACTGAAGCAACATTTCCACTGATGCAGATTTTCAAAGAGTTAAGTTGTCATGTTGTATCATATAGTTTCTAAGTTAAAATATTTATATATTTTTGAAATGGAAAAGATTTTAGTCATCAAGAAACTTTTTGCCATCATTTGAACTATTCAAGTTATCTGTTTTCATTTCTTTTCATCAACTGCCAAAACCAGTTTAATGTAACAGGAAGCCTTAATTTTCTTCTGGCAAAAATACATTTGTTTGTGACTGTGTTTTTACTGGATAAAACAAATTAATTGTAGGACCTACTCTGAGTTTTAAGTATATCGTGTCATTCATTATTTTTTCTGCAGCAGCAATCCCACAAGATGTTTTGCAAATGTGACTAGTATAGCATCATACAACAACACTCCCCTTCTCTGACCACCAGCAGAGATATTATCTTTATACCTAAAAGGATACAGTCTTTACCAGTACAGGCAAAGGCTGCTGCATTAGCAAAAGGCTTTTTTAACCTTTGAATAGGAAAATATAATAGCTGTAAGAAGACACAAAGGGAAGTCATCACTACTGCAATCATATCTCTAGGATATTATGATCAAGCTCTTTGTTCAGGCTTATAATCAAACTCCATGACTCATCTTGCCTTGTCACCTAAAGCATGTGCACTTTCCACACGAGCAGCAGGAATACTGCTTACCTTGTTGAACCGGTGAATAGGCATTAGTCAGAAAACGGAAGTGCCCTTTGTTGTACCAGCAGATCAAGGACATGTTTCCCTTCATTCTTATTCTGTATTGTCCTCTGGACTGGGGAGTGTCAGGGTTGTTCAGCATGGATGGAGGTAGGCCTGTACAGTCACTCTTCCTGGCGCTCAGCAACCCACAGCAGTAAATTTCTGCATGTGAAAAAAGCACTCATTATCAGCAAAACATCACATGGACCCAAAAAGCAGGAGCAACGGAGCAAGTCCAACTGACCTGACTAAAAAACAGCTTGTCCTACAATGCTATAGTCCAACAAATACATCAGCCAATTGGCTTCTGCCTGCAGTACCTAACATTTGTGTCCATTCTGAATGGCTCTGGAAAATGAGACAAGTGCAGAAAGCCTGCTTTTAAGATGGAATGTACTGACATTTCCTGCACAGACATAGTGCAGTGACAAGGAGAAGAATGCAGGGTGTCTTCTCAATAATGACATCTATAACCCATGTAATATTCTTCACAACGTTTTAAATTGGACTGAAAAATACAAGCAGTGATATGTATTATGGAACAAATCAGAATTTATGATCCAAGAGACTCTTTCATGTTTAACTGAGAGAATAAATTGTGGAGGAAGCAAGGAGGGAAAGAAAACTGTAACATCTTCGCTGTTAACTGAAATCTCATACGTTGCTCCTATTACACCTTTCATAATATACACAGCTGATAAACTCTGGTTTAATCTGCTGCTTCACTGTGCCATCCAGTTCTTGTTCTTTATCTTGGCATTTCTTGCACATGGGTAATCTAGTTTATTAAAGAAATCATGGATAAGCATTTAAGAACTACTGAAACCATGGGCCAGATAAAAAAAAATGCATGCTCTAAATGATGGAGAAAATGGAAACACAAAGTTTCATGAGAGCAGATTTTAGGGAAAGAAGACAAAAGCCCTGTGGTAGGTTTTCTTTGGTTGGTCATCAGGTTCACACAAAGTCACAATCTCACTCTCCTCCTCAGCAGGAGAGGGAGAGAACATATAATGGACAAGCTCATGAGTTGAGATAAGAAAAGGTAGGTCATTCATCAGTTACTGTCACAGGCAAAATGAACTTAGCCTGGGGAAGATTAATCTGACAACTGATAACAGAGTAGGGTTGTGAGAACTAAAACCAAATGATATGCTCCCCTCACAGCCCTTTATTCCCAGGCTCATCTTAGCTCCTATTTCTCCTCCTGAATAACATCCAATGCCACAAAGTACATCTCAGTGCAGCCAGGTAGGAATAGACAAGACTTTGAAACTAAATTAATGATGAAAATGCTTGAACTTCTCACTAGGTCATGAAATAATAATGGTCTGCTTTCAAGGAGAAGGAGATCTTCTTGAGCAAGTTAATTAAACTCGAGGAAATCTTGGATAGAAATTTCTTCAGTGTCCCTAGGCTTCGCTTTAATCCACCTGCACGGAAAAAATGGATGGGCATGGAAGTAGGTGACATCTGTGTACATCATTCATATGGCAGCTGAAGTCTGCAGTAGTCTGAAGCTAATATGTCAGTTAAGACCATTTAATCAATTTTTTCATCGTGCTTAATTTTCCACAATGGATAATTGGATATCCTTAAAGGGGAAATGCTATGACAGATTACAGTTTCTGGATTCCAAAGAGCATTACTGCATTCTTGGATGTCCACTCACATGACTCTTCTGCTTCTGTCTGTCTGCCTGTAACAATGCAAGTTCTTGAGGGCAAGTACAGCCTTTGCCCTTGGTTCATATAGAGCCTGGCATTCTAAGCATACTCAGCAGCTAGGATTCACAAACATTAATGGAATACTGATACAGTAATAGCAAATACTCAAGGATTCATCTAGTTTCTGTGGGCACATCTATGAGGATCTAAGACTTTTCCATCAGAAACATAAGAGACTCACGTCAGAAGAAGGTCAACCAACACAGCACTGGAGCTTATTCAGAAAGAGGAAGGCACTTGATTGGTTATTTCTAAGGAAATAAATCAATCCTTGGAAATCTATAATTTCCCTCTACAAAAGAGAAGAAAAGCCTGATGGCAACAGGCCTAGAATCAATACAGGAGGAATTGCACCTGCTTTTTTTTTTTTTTTTTTTTTTTTAAATATCTTGCTTTAAGGTACGCAAATACTGTAGAGGTCATGGAGGTCATGTTCCTGCAAACATAGGTTTAACATATTAAATTTTTAAAAAGCTTTCTTCTAGCCAATAGTAAGACTTTCCTGCTCTAATAACACACAAGCCTGAGAATTTTCCTGAGCTGCCTAAGGTTTATGACTCACTGAAGGGTGATACTAACTCTCTCCAGGAGACTGCAGCAGTATAAAACCAAGCCAATAACTACATTATTGCGCTAGATCTTCAAAATAGTAACAGACAACTCTGAAATCCCATAATAATTAATTGCAGCTTTCCCTTTAGCTCAGGCGGTAAGCCTGGAGAAAGCCTTCAGCAGATATTTCAATCCTCACACAGAATAATGGGAACCATTTCCTGTCTCAGAAGCACACAGCATAACCTCCCTGCTACACAGCACAGAAAGGCTCAATCAATACTTCTGAGATATACTGGTGTCTCTCATCATGGATGACACCCTTGATCTACAGAATTTTTAAAAAACACCCAGTTACTATAGCAATAGAAGCAATAAAAATTAAGCCCATCTGGATCAATGAAGTTTTTGCATGTAATTAAGTCTAAATCACAACAGGTGTTTGCTGCGTGCACAGGAGACAAGGAGATAGGCTCCCCACCAGTCTTAAACAGTAACTGTATAGAAATGCAAGCACCTAAGCTAGCATGGGCTATTAAAGTAAAAAGAGAAAGTGTGGCAGAGTGACCCAGGTTCATTCCCCAGGTCTCCAGGCCAGAGAGAGAAGCTAGGAAGCCTATTCAATGCTGCAAATGATACCATTTGCAGAAGTATCCAGGCTAAAGTCAGTTCAGGCAGAAGCACACATTTTTCAACCATATATCCTGCATGCAACACTGGGTCATGTTAGAGCCAGGGCAACTCAGGGGCCTGTTGGAACAAGGAGATGTGAGCTTGCTTAAATCCATGTGCTTGGTGTTACAGGACCCTGCAACAATTCTGTGACCACCATGGACATCCAGCTGTCTGCTCCTGCAGCTTGAGTCCAAGTGCTCTGCAGTACAGAGCCAGCTGCTCCTGCTGGTTTAGAAAGCACAACAGGGATTTTTAGGGTTCATATCCTCAAGGGAAACATAAGGCTTCAGGATGTGCTGTCCTCTGTAGGGACTTTTGCTTTGAGGAGTGAAAAGGAATATGTGCTATGAATGACTGTCACAGCAAATAACAGCAGCTGTCTGCTCAAAGAACAGAGAATTTGGGGCATTTCAGTGCAGGTTTCCAGTTCTATTCAGAGGCCAGAAAAAGAAATGTTTTGAATGTTCCTTGAAAAAGAAAACGAATCTATTCAGGTTTTAGATTTTGAAATAGACCAAAGTTCCCAGTCATATTTTTTGAAGTTTTCTCAGCTCTTGGTATCTCCAAAGACCTTCGAATTACATTCATTGATATCCCTTTATATTACTTGATGCGTATTCTTACTGTTGTACAACAAAGGTGCTACATAGCAGGCTTTCTAAAAAGAACATCGTGATTTTTGCAGGAATGCATGTGGGGCATAGGGAAAACTAATGGCATTTATAGTTCCACAGAAGTATTCATAGGATCGTAGGACCCAACAGATTATAGGATAATTCAGGTTGGAAGGCAACTTAGGAGGCCTTCAGTCCAAACCCCTACTGAAAGCAGAGTGAGCTCTGAGGGCAGACAGGTCTGCTTTATCTTGTTTGGGATTGAAAACTTCCAAGGATGGAGACTGTAACTCCTCTCCAGGCAGCCTGCTTCACTGTCCTCAGAAAATCCTCAAATCTACTCTGAGCTAATTCTTTCATTCCACTTACGTCTTGTATCTCTCATCTTTTTATAATGAACTACTGAAGAACTGGCTCCATCCTCCCGATAACCTCCCCAGGGTACGGGAAGGCTGCTTTTGGGTCCCTCCCAAAGCCTTCCCTTCTCTGGGCTGAGCAAGCACAATCCCCTTCTTGGAGTGGAACATGTGGTCCAGCATTCATCAGCTCGGTGGCTGAGTCCAGACTTCTCTGTCTGCCTCTCTCCAAATGTACAGCCAATGCAGCAGGATCCCAACAGGTGCTGGCAACACATTTTTTGTTCTGCAGTACAGTCAGTACTCTACTTCTCCTCCAGAACTCCTACTGATTCTACCAGCGCTTGGCATCTGATCTCTCATAGTTTATCACAGTCCTTCCACTTCAACAACACTACCAAACTTGCGAGTGAACACCTAGTATCCCATGGTAATCACAAACAATCCCACATCCTTATTAAACAGACACACTCTCGTTATATAAAGAATGTCACACTCATTGTGACCTTCTTTATATAAAAAGTACAAGCAGTGGATTGGCGATGAGTGCCTGGGAAGAATCTAGGGATCCTGTCCAAATGTGCAGGGATGGGGTCAGGAAAGCTAACATGCAGATGGAATCTGCTCCATGGGGCTAGATGACATGCATCCAAGGGTTCTGAAGGAACTCGCTTATGTGGTCACCAAAGCACTTTCCATCATATTTGCAAAATCACAGTGGTCAGGCAAAGTCCCTGGTGACTGGAAAAAGGGAAACATCACTCCCATTTTTAAGAAAAGGAGAAAGGATGAGCTGGGGAACTATAGGCCAGTTACACTCACCTCTGTGCCTGGAAAGATCATAAGTGGATCCTCCTAGAAGAGATGTTAAGGCATATGCAAGATGTGGAGAAGATCCAAGACAGCCAGCATGCCTTTACCAAAGGCAAATCATGCCTCACCAATCTGGTGGCCTTCTATGAAGAAGTGATGGCACAGGTGAACAAAGGGAAAGGCAACTGATGTCATCTACCTGCACTTCTGCAAGGCCTTTGACATGGTCCCCCTCATCACATCCTTCTCTCTAAATTGTAGAGATATATGAATTTGAAGCCTGGGCTGCTAGGTAGATAAAGAATTGATTGGACTGTCACAGCCAGAGGGTTGTTGTCAATAGCTCTACTCCCATGTGGAGGCCAGTCACAAATGGTGTCTCCCAAGGGTCCATCTTGGGACCAGTGGTCTGCAACATCTTTATCAATAACACAGACAGAGGGATTTAGTGAACCCTCAGCACGTTTGCTGCTGAAACCAAGGTGAGTAGTGCAGTTGGCACAATAGAAGGGAGGGACAGCAACCAGTGGGACCTGGACACATTTGAAAAGTGGGCACATGAGAATCTAATAAGGTTTAACAAAGCAAGTACAAGGTGCTGCATTCGGGTTGAAGCAAGTACAGACTGGAAGAAGAACTCAAAGAGAGCAGGGGGTCCTCACAGATGAAAAGCCAGGGATGAGCCAGCAGCGTATGCTTACAGCCCAGAAGGCCAACTGTATCCAGGGCTGCATCAAAAGAGAGGGGACCAGAAGGGCAAGGAAGGGGATTTTCCACTTCTACTCTGCCCTTGTGAAGCCCCATTTGGAGAACCGTGTCTAGGCCTGGAGCCCCTGGCAGGGGAAGGATGCAGAACTGTTGGAGTGGGTCCAGAGGAAGGCCACGAAGATGATCAAAGGGCAGGAGCCCTTCTCCTGTGAAGAAAGGCTGAGGGAGTTGGGCTTGTTTAGCTTGGAGAAGGCTATGGGCAGACCTCATTGCAGCCTTCCAGTACTTGAAGGGAGCTTACAAGCAGGAGGAGGACCAACTTTTTACATGATCCGATAGCAATAAGACAATGGGGAATGGCTTTAAACTAAAAGAGGGGAGATTTAGGTTAGATGTTAGGAATAAATGTTTTATTCAGAGGGTGGTAAGGCACTGGGATTATAGATGTCCCTTCTTGGGAGGCATTCAAGGCCAGGTTGGATGGGGCCCTGGGCAGCCTGATCCAATGGCTGGCAACCCTGCCCAAGGCAGGTGGTTTGGAACTAAATGATCTTTAAGGTCCCCTCCAACCTGAGCCATTCTATGATTGCATAATATAGGAATTCCAAGATATTTTTCAGAGCCAGTAAGGGAAGTGATGGAGTGTACCAGATCAGAAATTTAATTTTGCAAGCAGCTGTTGAATATTGTAAATGTCTCAGGAAGCAGAATAACAAATCATGAGTCAAACTGAGATCAATATAGTAATGGAATATTGGATCAAATAATAAGTCCAAATTGCATGCGGTAAAAACATTATTACTGGATGTTCTACCTGCTAGAAACTGTTAATTAGAATTACCTGCTCAGTGTAAAGCCCACAAGTAATTTACCTCTGTAAACAATGTGAATTATCTGTAAATAGACAACATGCAACTGGTTTTACCTTTTCCACTGGGGTTATGGACTAACCCCATGCCATATTTGCCATTTGCCATTTGCCATATTTGTTTTTTTCCTTTCCCAGCTGAGCAGAAACAGTGTGACTCTTTGTCTGTCACTCTTCATGCTTAAACCTGACACATCTCATGTGCAGGGAGCATGTGGGATATCCTGTACTTTTTCTGACCAGTCATTTTCCATTCCAGCTTTGTTAGCCTTAAAAATGTAATGGTTATAACCAGTCATTTTCTGAAGAAGAGAAGATTAATTCCAATGCACCATAGATATGTCCAACTGTTTCCCATATGGCTGTTTACAGCATTTGGAAAATTAACAACTTCTTTTGTGATAATACACTGGTATTCTGTAAGCTTCCAGTTTACCTAAAATACCTCAGGTGCTAAATTCTGCATCTGAGACAGCCCTCAGTGCCAGTGCAGTTTGAAGTACTGGACTGAGGGGCTCAACTACAGCACTGGTATAGCTGACTGGTATGCTTGTTTCAGATGCAAATCAAAATATTGTCTCAATCCCGAGTTGTTCCCTTTGCTTTAGAGCACGTTGCATTACTATAATGGCAGAGGTGGGTTTAAGCTTCTGCAATGGAAAACATGCCAAAAGCAAAAGTCAGTCATCAGCCATGAGTCGAAAAGGGGAACAGCCCTGTAGCCCCCTATAGATTATATTCTCAAGTGTTTCACGTACCACAATGACCCTGAAAGGCTGTGCTGACTGAACAACTAGCTGAGAATTATACTGAGATGACTTCTACCTGATTGCCAGAGTGCGAGAGCCTATAATTCAAGGGGAGTCACAAGTCTTTAGCATCTCTGAAAGCAAGGTAACATGCAGCTATTTCACATAAGGTGAAGAAGCATTTGACAGAAAGGATGTCTCGAGGTTACTCTCTGCACTAGCAAGACATTGGCTAGAGGAGCCACACTGGTGTAATGAAGAGCATTCTCCTGGCAAATGCAGAGTTCATTATGCTTTCCAAATACCAACTTTTCTACTACGGCTTATTTGTACAAGCAAAAAGCTGAACTATGCTAGGGCTTTTGCAACAACATAAAATTATCACCCCAAGAAGTCACATCTAACTGATACTAAACTAGCAAGGACTTGTAAAGACACATCTTTAAGGATTCATTGCATCCCTAGTCTTTTAGCAACAGGAACAGAAAAATCACAGGCAAATAGGGAAATGCCTTGAAAAGTCCCCTAGGTCATACAGAAGATCAAACCTCACATTTCTAAGGCAAAGTCCAAAAGCCAGGACTTTAAATACCCTCATTTTAGCTTGGAAATTTTGAAGATCATAGATGGAAATTAAAAAGCACTCTTCATAGTACCTTTCCATAAATGAGATCTCTTCTGAGGGATGACTAACTTATCCATACATGGAATTGAGATCTCACTGAAGCCTTTTGGGAGGTTCTTTTTAATTCAGTGGCAGGAGGCCCTTAGGCCTGTTATCATTAAAACACAGTGAGTCACTCAATACACACCTTGCTTCTCAAATTCTTCAAAGAGATTGAGGCTGGTAATGCTTGGGCCAGTGAAGATAATGTAGTTCTTCCCAGAGGCATTCTGACAAAGGCTTTTGGCCACCATACTGTGCAGTTGTGGCTTGTTCTTCAAAGCATCCAGCCCGTCAGCACCACTGCCTTCTTTGAGATGGACATAAATCTTAAAGGAGAAGGAGAAAGAAAAGACAAAAGATTATAATGAATCCAGAGGCAGAGGAAGCAGATGCAATGGCCAGTGCATCAGCTCAAAGAGAGACAATGCGAAGATCAAGGCAGAAGATACTCTTAATAATCTGCAAATATCTAAAGCACAGGTGTTCCAGTCTTTGGACTTATTTTAGCCACACTGATTGAAGAGGAACTGTCTTGAGTCATGTACAAAATACATAACTAATGTATATAAATAACGAAACTTTTATTTTTTATTTTTTTATTAAAACATTAATAAAGTGGACAATAAAAAAATAAAACTAGCAGACCGAGCACAAATGATCTAAAGGCTCTTTTGAGGAGCTGTTATTTTAAAACTACCCTAGTTTAGCTTTTGTAGCTACCAATAAACATAGTGTCAGTTTTAGGGCTTCCTGATGTTCCTGTCACTGTTGTGCAGTTGGAAGACTGTTTGCTTGGCAAGAAAAAAATCTGAAGTCATAGAAAAGATTACATGTTCTACTGAGTCTTTATAGGCTTTACTGCTGCCAGCAAAAGGAGAGTACAGAATCTTCAGTTCCAAAAAGGCTTTACAAGATGACCAAAAGGAAATGGCCCATGAGCTTCCCTGCAGTAATATTCTGATTTATTTCTGTTGGCAGCAGTCACTTAAGCTGCAATACAAGTGTATGTGCACCCCCATAAATGAGAGGAGCCAGCAGTATACATGCTTAACCAGCCAGAACATCCTAATCAAACTCTCCAGGCGCAGCACTAAATCAGAGATCCTTTTAGACGAGGATTTGGAGACAACCCACCAAAACAGACTGAACCAGGAAGCAGAGTACAGTGCAATATGCTACTTTTAATAATGAAATGTCTAGCTCATTTGCAGCAGGCTGCAGTTGCTTTAGCATGTGTTCTGCTGCTGTGCAACTCACATGGCTACACATTTCAAGAGAGTTGCCACCATCACCTGCAGGTGGACATACATGTTAGAGAATGGGAACATTTACACTCAGTAATGTGAACAAAGCGTAATTAACTGAACACAGCAGAGTTAGCATACTCACACCAACTGAAAGAGCACTGAAATAAAGCTCCTCCTTCACTCCTATAAATGACCCCTCTAGAAGAGGAGACTTCTGCACTGCTATGTGCTTTCTGCCTCTGCATGACCTTTTCTTTGTACAGAAGCCTTCAACTTTATTTCACTGGAAGTATTTCACAAGTGTAATTTTCACTAAAGTTCAACATCCATCAAAATGAACTCGGTGTCTGACCTTTATCTTGTTGTGAAATTCAAGAGAAATTACTTGCTGGGAAAAGGAATGAGAAGACGCAGACCCCATATTCAGTCATTCAAACAGCACTGTAACTCCAAGCTAATTTCAAAGATTTAAATACACACAAATGCTTATTTTCTGAAAAAGCTGTCCAGGTACATCTATGTGACTTTGGCTCTGAAACATTCATAGAATCACAGAATGGCTTGGGTTGGAAGGAATCCCAAGGACCATCCAGTTCCAAACCCCTGCCACAGGCAGGGCCACCAACCTCCATACCTAGTACTGGACCAGGCTGCCCAGGGCCCCATCCAACCTGACCTTGAACAACTTCAGGAATAGGGCATTCACAGCCTATCTGGGCAGCCTGTTGCAGCTCCTCACCATTCTTTGTGAAGAACTTCCCCCTGAAATCTTTTAGGAATTCCAGAACTTCCCCTCTTCAAATCTTTTAGGAATTTGGGCTGGACTCATTGACCTCTGGAGATCCCTTCCAGCCTCTGCAATTCTGTGATTCTGTGAATTTCAAAAAAAATTCAGGAATTTCAGCTTCTCCCTGAAGCTGAAATGTTCTCAGTATTCATGTAGGAAAAAGGAACTGTACTTTGTTTGTTGGAGTGATGTATCCAAAATGAGTGTTTGCTAAACTTGCTTGAGAATGCAGCCATTCAGAATACACAATGTTGCTTTCCTGCATATTTATCTTACTAACATACTCCTTCATAAAAGAAACTTCTTTATAGTGCTCAGAGAATAAAAATTCTTGTATGCTTGCAATAGTGCTCTCTGTAATTTTTTATTATCTCAATGATCTTAGAGAGGGACAAAATTAAATTAAACAGCTTCTCCCTATTTTAGATGTTGCATCTCCCAGCACTGGTATTCCAGACATATTAAGATAATATTCCCTAGCTATTCATTCATCATGAAATAGACCCTGGAGGAGTGTGTTATGTATAAAACCTCTGAGAAATGATACATGATCTGTATTCTGAAGTAAACAATGTGCTAAAGAACAGAGATGGTGCCAGGATAAACACACACTAATTCCAGAAGTGTAAAGCATATCTTAAAAGAAAGTCTTAACTACACATTATTTATATATAAAAAAAAGTATATGTAAACCCTCTTTTGATAAAGATAGTTCTTAGATGAGGACACAGGCAGAAATATTCATAGATTCTCTGACCATCCTCCATTCACTTCTGAAAGCTGTCAAATTTGTGCTTTCTTCAATGCTAAGCTTAGGACTAATTAATTACAATAAGTTATTTTGATTATTAAATAGAACTCAAGAGAGCAGCTTAATGGTGGAACACATACAAAGGGCAGATTGTTACAGTTTTACAACAAAGGTTGTGCATGGTATCAAGGTTTATTGGTATCAAAATTAAGATTAGTTAGTAGTGCGCCAGCAGAGAGACCACACAAATAGCCCTTAAAAATCTACAGACAAAGAGGTGAAGAGGACACAAAAAAGCTGCAAACAGACTAGTTCTGACCTTGGGTTAGCAGCTGAGCTGAAAACAAAGCAGGCATCTCTAAGCCCAGGAAAATGCTCTGCACTTTCCCTGCCCTACTGCAGTAAGACCAAACCACCCAAGAGACTCTGCAACTCCATGCTCACTTTGTGCTCCCTGCAGAGGCCCATGCCACGGGATGAGACAATCTGCTGGCACTGGTGGGTGCCCCAGCTGCTCCTTTACTATGGGCTGCTTTGGGTCTGAAAGTAGCTTCTCTGAAGAGCATGCCCCCACTTACTCTTTTCATACCTGGATGCTACATATTCTATATGTTCTGTAAGCAGAGCTAACGTCTGGCACCCTTCCTTTGGGCTTCCCTCTGAATCGAGGGTCCCTGTTATGGTCTCATGGTGATTCTCTTTCCCTTTCACTCTGTTTACTTCCCCGTGTCCTTTTCCTGAACATCCACATCTACTGCTGAACATTCCCTCCTCCTCCAATGTTAAAATACATACTCCTTTTTTCTCCTTGGGCACTTCCTTGCATACACAAGCACAGCCTTTGTTCTAGGCACAATTTTTCTTGTTTTGGAAAATCATCATTCAAAGCTTTGCTGTGTTCAGCTCTGCTGGGAGGATGGGTGACGGCAGCATAACGTTGGAAGGCACTAAGGCTGCTGTGAAACTGTGGCTGGGTACAGACAGCTGGCAAAAGCATAGCTTCAAATATCCTTCCAAGTATCTAGGATTCCATATGGCCTTTACTTTTCTTCTCATCTTTCCATCCAGCCTGTTTCATTCTATCTCAAATCATACAGACCCTCACCACTGAAGCCCACAGCATTCTCCTCACCTTCTGTAATTAATTACTTGAGCTATTTAACATTTAGCAGTATGCAGACAAAGCACAGAATTGCCAGAAATTGACTGTAGGACCTTCACAGGCACAGTCAGAAGCTGCTGCACCAAAAGTATTTGTTAAACCATTCACCAGAGCTGCTGGTTTGCCTTGGGACAGCATCAGAGCTTTGTGCTCCCTTGATGTGCTTTAACAGGAAAACATCATCAGAAGTACAGGCTTGACAACTGCTGCTGGACAACAGATGGAGATGTTGGCAGTAACACCCTTTGCTTCTGCAGGTGACAGTCAAAGCAATAACTCTCAAATGTCTGCAGAGATCACATTTATTGTGTAGCTCTTTCTAGTTGATAGTGATCCATTCAGTCTACAACAGCAAATGGGATAATTTCTGCAGATGTAACATCATTTCTCTTAAAGACAAATACAGGCTGAAGATCTTTATCCTGCAGTGATAGAACAGAAAAGGAACTTTCTCTATCCATCCTTCAGTTCTCTTTATTGGAACAGTTACACTTTAAGTTCTGCCATCATTTTATCTAGGGTAGCTCTGCTGCACCAGATACTTCTTAATCCAGCATGTATTGTGCATAATCCATATGCACAATACCAGCTCTGTCTTCTCACACGCTTTCACTCATCCCTCAAAGCCTCCTCTTTTCTGCCTTTAGTCTCCATGCACCATCCTGATAGTCCTAAAAGCCTGACAATTAGAACAGACCTTCACAGCCACTGGCTCATCTTCCCATCCACTACAACTTCCTTTGGATCACAGAGGCAAAAGTAGGTATCACTTAATACACTTCAATGACAGAGTGACAAGGTATTGATTAAGACTATGCTTAGCTCTTACAAAACAAGAAAAACACTGCAAATTGTTTTGGAAAGTCCATTTATCTACACAAAGGCAGACAGAGAAGACATCAGATTTCTGAGCAGGAGATTCCACATGTTGTCAGATAAGAGGCAAATCAATCACCTATCATTCAGAAAAATAAAATGTTTGTTTGGCTACAGAAGAAGGTTGCTACAAAAAGCAGTACTGAGATCTTCCATTCTCTGGAGCAGACATTCATGCTACAAGCCACCAAGACTCTTCTTGCTTTGTGTTGGCAATTTTCTCTATGGAAAAGTCATGTGGAAGGTTCATAAGTGGTACTGCTGGTACTAAGCATGGTACTGCTATAATCATTGGATCCTTAATTGCTATTGAAAGGTTATCTTCATTTTTCTGTAGTTTTCCCAGCCAACTACTCACTTGCACTGCTCTCTAGATCCTGCCTCATTCTGTCTTCCCCTCTCACACTAAACCCTACCTCTAGCTGTTACTGTTTTAATCACCTTTGGGAGATCCTTCCCTCCAACCCTACCACAAACTCTCTACAGCCCATGTTCTCCCCTTCTTTAATGCCCTCTTATCAGCCAGCTCTTAGGTCCAGTTCTTCCTCAGCAGCTGTTGCTTGCTGGTGTACTTATGTTGCTCTTACTGACACTGGATCTTTCCAATGGTTTTAACCTCTTCTCAGTCTTTTCTTACTTGTCCAAAGGCTATTTCAGATAATTTCAAGGGACACGAAGCTGTCCCCAGATAGCTTTTGGGGCTGCCTAAAAATGTCTTTCTTTGGCCTCCTATTTTGAATGACGTTAATGTGCATCTACATGCAGATCCAGCTAACAACTCTGTGGACTGCCAAATCTTTGTTTTGCCTATGTACATTCATCAAAGTTTTTAACAAGATCTTGGTGATATTGCAGAGAGATGCTGATAAAGTTGATACTGAATGTCCAATATGGCTAAAAAGCTTAGTTTTCCACCCCGATATCCTTCCTCCAAGTAATTTGTTCACCACTGAGGACACCACAGAATTCATCTGTATGGTGAATGTAAATCTGTGGATCAACAAATGTAGATGTCTCTCTGTATCTTCTCTCAGGCCAGTCACATTTAATGCAGATTCGTTATCCACAACGCCTCTATGAGAAATCCTTTCCCATTTTTTCAAATACATAATCCACAATCATCCTTCTTTCCCTTGGTCCTGGCTCACGTGCATCTTGAGTTCCAGGCAGTGTATCTGGTTAATCATAGAATGGCTTGGGTTGGAAGGGACCTTACGGACCACCAAGTTCCAACCCCCTGCCACGGACAGGGTTGCCAGCCACTAGATCAAGTACTAGATCAGACTGCCCAGGGGCCCATCCAGCCTGGCTAATAATCCTTTGCTCTGACCATTTCAGCATTCTGCCAGCTCCCTCTTGTTTACAGCATCAAATAGAAGAGAGCCTGGAAAATGGATACAGGCCTTTCTAGTCTAGCATTCCCCACTGAGTTCTACCTATATTTTTTCAATATACTGATTCCTGTCTATGTTTCCCTGAAAAGCCAGACTTCCAACTACTGTTGCCAAACAAGGCCATTTTTGCTCCTATGTTGCTCTTCTCCTTTTTGGTATTGGAAAACATTTCTAATCTCCACAAACTCTTTCCTCCTTCAACATTTTCCTTAAAAACAATGAACCCTCCTTCCCCCCCCCAGTCAACTTCTACTCTGTGCATTTGTGTGGCTACCTTCTTACCTATAAGCCATTTCATTGGGCTATTAGTTAAGTCCGTGACTAGGCCCTCACTATGTTGCCACACAGTGACACAATTTTAGCTCAGTTTTCCTGAGAAAATTAGTGTTGAGCTTTAAGAAGGTATACAAGAAAAGTTATGTGAGAATGTATTTAAGTGATACAAGATAAGTAAAAACCATCTAACATCTTGTAACCTTTAAGGGGATAATATTTAGTAGCTCAAGGGCAAAATACTTACATAAAAAGCATAAAATCTTAAGAAAAAAACAAAGGATGGCAATTCAATCCCACTAAGGACCCAACTCATTTCCAAGAAGCAACATGGCTGATGGCTGTGGACTGGAGCTGTCTGTTGCTGCCAAGCAGCATGCTAGCCCTAGCTGCCTACAGCCTGTATTAGCCAGCAAATAACATTGCACATATCCTGCCTGCAGTCTCTGGGACACTGAAAGGCACCCAAACAAAACTGATGAGCTGATGGCAGCTTACACTTCCATCTCGTGCTTAGATATTGAACTTGTTCTGCCTACAGCACCTAGCACATGGGGTAGGATGTGTGAGTGAAGTTCCTGTGGCAATACCGTTAATTGAAGGAGTGAAGCAGACCCATAGCTTTTATCCTCCTTTTTCAGGCAGAGAATGAGTGAGAACAGCTGCAAAAAGAGGACTACAGCACTGATCTGAGAGTTGTGAACAGCATCATTAAATCCCCACGCACTACAGACTGGAACTAAATAGTAACATTCCTTCCCAGCTCACAACTGACATTGAGACCATGGGCCAACTCTGGGAGGGATCTCTGCATTAAGACACATTTCAATGTTTGTTTTTCCCATTCATAGGAAAAGAAAGTAAGTAAGAAAGATAGTAAGCTTTTGAACTCTAGAGAAACAAACAGGGCTGGCCCACCACACATCTGCAAAACTACCTTCCTGCATAACACTGGAGAGTAAGAGGATTAGAGACTTTTAATTGAGATCTGAGATTCTCAGATGCTGACAACACAGAATCACATGCATTAAAAAGACAGAGCCTGGTGGGAGCCAAAGGGAGAAAGCAGATAGGATTTTCCAGCCAAGAGTGAATGGCAAATGAAGGCGATCAGATTTCCTGGGATTCCCTCCCAGACAAAACCTGACCTTGAGGACTTGTTCAAAGCAGCTGCTACATCTGTGCATTTCAGATGCAACTATTTCAGCCACAGAGAAATTATCAGGGTGCTGTTTAAAGAAACCCCTTGGCTCAGGCTAATATCAAAACAGAACTTAAATAGGCTGAAACACCAACATTTCTGAGCAGCTTTGCTAAACAAATGCACAGATGGCTAATGCTCCCACAATTCTGACCTTGAGAACCACATTAATCCCAGGCATACTTACTCTCTGCTTTTCCCTTTCTAAAGGAAATGGGTAAAAACAGTTATAGCTTAACAGAGACTGAATTCACTTACATGATGTATTGCAAAATCATGAACTGTTGGAGGTATCTTCTCAGTTTCCCTAAATTCTGGGAGTTCTTAGCCAGTGAAATCAGCAGGGCTATGAAATACTCAAGCTAACTGTACCCACCCTATTTGGCATCAGGAATGAACTACAGCATTTATTACACAACTGCAATATTGGCATTGTTTTCATTTTTTTGCTGCAACTGAATGATGCAATAAAGACATGCAATAAAGCAATAAAGACATGCTGAAGCAGAAGAAGCAGCAAAAGACAACAGATATGACACTGCCTGAGTTAGGAGAGCCGAGGTTTATTCCCAGCCCTACCACTGGTCTGTGGAGTGCTTTCAGGCAGCGCAGTGTAGCCCTTCAGGGAGTTGTTGCTTACCTCTCAAATAGGGACCACCTCAGTCTGGTGTACACTCATTAGATACCGCAATGTGGGAAGGCTTGAGCTGCAGAGATGCACACAATTCTTTTTCTGAATCTGTTCTGACTCATCCCTTCTTTGGGATGAGCAGAGGAAGGTGGAAATTTAAGTTCAGTCTCAGTACAAAGTTCTAAAGAACTTCATAAATCTGACAGAGACACTTCACAATGATATTATTGAATATGAAATGCATTACTTCAGGAACTTTTTCCCATATAGATAGAAAATAGAACCAAGTGCAGAACCTGTAGAGTTGAGGCAGGATGGAAAGCGGGAAGGGAAGATTGCACAGAATAGCCTCAGCGAACAAATTTCATCATAATGAACACGAAACATATACACATCCAAAAAGTAGTCATTTCTCACCTTTTTTCTTAATTATATAGTTTTCTAAGCAAATAATTAGGTTGATGAGCTAATCCCATTACCACCTATCACTGAGATTAATATTGCCCAACCGAACTGTTGCAGTACTCTCTACTGTCTATATATGGCCTTCATTTTGTTGATTGATGATGCTGGGGACTGCCTTTTTGGTTGTCCTTGTGCCATGGCCCTGTGGTACTGGAATAGGCTCTATCAGAATACTTCTATCCTGCCTGGCTCCATAGTGTTCCATGCAAGGCACCAGCTGTTAGTGCTTTCTTCTCCATCTACAAGACCAGGAAATACTCTTGTTTGTTCCTTATGTGCTACACACAAGCAAGAATTGGATATTTGGGAAAATTTCTTCTCAGGAGTGGTGGGACATTGAAACAGGTTGCCCAGGGAGTAGAGCGGACTCCACCTTCTCAGGAGTGGAGTGGACTCCTTCTCAGGTGGAGTCACCTTTCCTGGAGGTGCTCAAAAAATGTGTGGATGTGGCAGTGAGGGACATGGTTAGTGCACACAGTGGGGATGGGTTGACAGTTGGACTTAATCTTAGTGGTCTGTTCCAACTTCAATGATTCTATGATTCTAGAAAGAGAAAACATGATGTGTCAGCACAAAATAACTAACCCTGAATATTTGGGAACTCTCATCAGTTTTTATTATAAGCTCTATTCATATATATCTATAATGTATATATAAAGAGAGATCTGCTAATCATATTCATGCATGTCTTTTACGAACAAGTGTTCCAGACTTCTTGAGAGAAAAAAATCTGACACATCTACAGCTTTGATTTAAAGACTTACTCAGCAAATACTCTAAAAAGGAAACACTCCTTAGCTACTGCAGACATTTAATTTGGAATTGGGATATTAAAATATTAGTTTGAAAGGAATCTTAGTGGTATGTAGGGAAAGAAAATGAGTGATCATTCAATATATACGATTGTATTTGGATCTACCTGTGTTGTCCTGAACAACTTAACACAAGTGCTAGTGCTACCAAGTGCAACATTCTCAAGAGAGAACGAGTAGTTTAAGTATATGTCTTTCTTCAAAGCACTGATACCAATTTTATATTAAGGAAAATAAACTAAACCTTTACATAGTAGGAAAATCAGATTGCTGGAAAACTAGATTTTCCTAAATGGAGGTTTTTATCATCAGACTAATCACTTAGGCTTACAAGACCTTGGCCAGGAGTGTCATGAACCTCTTGAGATTGCTTCTATCCCCAAGTCATACATTGTTTAGCTCCCTCTTTTGCCAGGACTGCCTCACCCTTTCACAGCTATGCATTTTTCAGACTTCAGTTAACTTCATTAGCTTGATTTATAAAGTGTTCAGTGTTATATTTTATTCCAAATAACATGACCTCTGATGTCACTCTGCAGAAAGGATGAGGGGAGAACTTCATCCAGAGTGCTAAAAAATTTGTACATATTTCCAAGTAGGTGTAAATTCTTTGACAGCAGACAAGTGACAAATCAGTCAGTCCTTAAATACTGGATTATCTTCTTGATTAGATCAATTCTCTCAATATTTTAAACAAATAAAAAACTCTTTTTAGCACAGCAAATAATCCAACCACCAAACAAGTACTTTAGGTGCCTTATGATCCTTTGTAATAGCAATATGTAACTGAACACAGTATTTCAAGCGTATACTAGTTGCAGACCTTCCTCCTTCTCAGACTAGATATTTCCATTTTAGAAGGAATGTTCATGTTCCTTTATATTTTTTTTTCATATTTCTCTAAGGTTGCTCTCACCAATCATTTTATCACTGTGATAATCAGAGCCAAATCATGGAATGAAAATAGAAGGCTGTTAAGAAAATCCTAGACGTCATTTGGATGCAAGAGAAGCTTAAGTATCTATTTCATTAATGGAGCAAGAGGATTAGGGTGGTACTGAGCATCTACTCTGTTTCCATGACATTTCGTTAATTTACTCTCTCAAAGGACAGGAAGGGAGATGCAACGTAATTACAGCTCAGCATCTGAAACCTCTGGCATGTCTGAAGACTTAGTTATTCAGTGGTAGTTGGCTGTGGAAAACATGGCAAGAGAGATCAGCAAACTTTGTGCTCACTGTTAGCACTGCATTCACCATTACACTTCGGAGTGATAAGCTATGTCTGGGACAGGTGGAGTTCACCTTGGAGATAAAGGACACTACCTCTGTAGAGCAAATGTTTTTCAAAAAGACTCGAGAGTGGAAATTTCCAAGGATGCTTCACAGCATGAATCTATTTTGCGTCGGACAAAATAACTGCTTTAAAACTTGGACAGAAGATGTATGATCCTCATTTTCCTCCTGCAGTGAAAAGCACTACTGGAAGTGCAAACATCTGTTCCCAGACAGACTTCTCCTACATTGCTACTCAAATGTTGCAGTGATTCACAGGTCAGTGTGCATATTCAACTACAGCAAATCCACAGGCTGTACAGCACTACATGCATTCAAGTCTGAGCAGTCTGTGTGCAAGTTCTACTGGCACCTCAGCATAGATGCTCTGGAGCATGCAGGACACCAAAAGCTCTCGGGAAAAAGAAATATCAGAATCTACCTGCCTCCTCACCTCTAGGTATCAAAATAACTGGGCAGATTTTGATGAGTGCTCAAAAACACACCAGCAGATGAGGAATCTAAGAATTTGAGAATTAGTCCACAGTGCTTTGCAGTGCTAAATACAAATCCCTTACCACATCTTCCACCGAAGCTCATATTTCATCTTGAGGTCATATGTGATTTAATTTCTTTGGTAGAGAAGTACAGGTATAAAAAGAGATGTAAAAGAAAACCCTGTTAATACGTTTCTCACAGAAAAATGGACATCTTTATACCATCCTGACTTAGTCTATTGGACACGGCTGGCTATCACAGACAGTATTATACTTTGAGAAAGAATCTGGTCCATTAAAAAGGACAAGAGTCACAGTTCCTAGACCTTTCAATAAACTTAAGATGTACAAACAGACCCTTCAGATCTTTTTCAATTTAATTAGCTTAGGGACGGCAGCCAGTCAGATCATGTTACAGACAGGAATCCTCAGTTAAATCATCAAGCAATCAGAGCATCAGGAACTTGTCATCACCCTCCTTGGGATCAAGTATCTGAGAACTAGAGTCTTTGCTGTACTCTGACTGTAGACCATGGCATGGTTATGGATAGAAGCACCTGTTACCACTGGTCTTGCAGTGCATCTGCAGGACAGCTAGGAACCAAATCAAGGCGTTTGAAGAAGTGAAACCCACCTGGCAGATGAAACCAGTGGATGAGCACTGACGAACCCAGAGGCTGAATTTCCTTTTTTTCCTCTTGCGCAGCTCCCTCTCTGTGCACGTGGCAATGAAAACAGGATCCTCATCAATCAGAGGCTCATGCAGAACCTGCAATTAGACAGAAAAGAAGGTGAAAAAAGAAAACAGAAGAGTTCATGATTAGTGAAAAGAAATAGTGCTTTAAAGTCTTCCAAGGAACAACAATTTTTGCCTTATGCTTGTGTGCAACATTTCACAGAAAGGTGAAAAGCTACTTTTTTTCAGGACTGTTACTCAACCAAAAAAAAAACAACAAAAACAAAGCCTGGACAAGCACTCTTCTGTGCATGGCTACTCTGCATACAGTTTGCAAGGACCGTATGCAAGGATGGAGGCATGGCTCTCTGCTTCTCACCATGAGATACAGTTTAACATTCCTCCAAAATGTGTCCCTCTACCACTATAAGCTATATGCTCCAAAATGGGACAGCGTTGAGGTTTATTGGGGAATTGCGTCATGCCTCTCCAAGCTTCATCATCTGATTCATTTTGTTTGGCAGAATGTGTTCCACCCAAATATCCCTTACAATTTGTTGTAAGGTACTCTCCTTTCCTACAGCAAACAGAAAACACACAGCAAAGAATGAAAGAAGAGAGACAAAGGTATTTGCTGCCAATTGTGGAGGTGGTGAAGAAATAGAAAATATTTTTTCCTGGTGGCAGCAGCTTCAGGGAAGGCTCTCTTGCCTCAAGAGCTGAAAAATTTGACAAAAGGAAATGGAAACATAAATGACTACAGAGAGGAATAGAAAAAACACAAGATAGACTGGAGAAAGTAATGAAAAGCTATGAAATCTAAGCAATATTTGCATTCTGCATCCTCTTGCTTATAGCTGTTTTACTACATTTCTGGCCATTAATTCTGTACCAAAATGATTAGGTTTTATGCCACAGAGCCTACCTATAGAAAAGCACTGCTACTTCCTCGCAGCTTAAGGGTAGCTGCACACACATTTCTGACTATGCAGTGTGCAGATTGCCTAGCAAGACACTTCCGAGACACGCTCTCAAGCTGCTGAAAGATCTCAACTGAGGAAAGAGGGTTTCTTCTGACCAAACTAAGACAACTGCATCTAAATTATAGCAAGGCACTGGAGGCTCCCAACCTAGTACTTCAGGGGAAAGCATCCCAGAAGAACATAATTTATATTCTCTCTCTGTAAATAAGTCAGATACATAATGCTCATCTTTGCGTTATGCCCAAAGGAGTACACTTTTTTCCAGTAACCATCACCTCACAGAGATAGGGCTTGGATACAAACATCCACAAGGCAGAGGCTGTCACCCTTAAACAGACCCTTTCCATATGTGCACATCTGCATGCATCTGGTGGTGAAAATGAGCAGAATGCTGCATTAAATCTGTGTAGAAGTGGTAGGTAAGCAGTTAAGCACCATTGATGAGCAGCTGCTGCCCTTCTGAATGCAAGATGCTTGTTGAACATTACTCTGGCAGCCCAAAATAGGCATCAGAGCTCTCTCTGCGCAGCGGCGGCACACTTTCATTTATATATACTCCACTTCTTAACGGCTCATAAAACATTCACAGGCCCATCTGAAATCACTCTTGTGAAATGTCCAAATTGTACACCAAAATGCAGATGCAAGCAAGGAGTGTTGCAGACAAAGATATTCGTTCTTACAGCTGCAGCTTCCCCATTACCTCACTGGAGCATATTCCCATTCCTCTCTCAAGATCCACAAGAAATACTGCTCTTCTTTCCTGAATGCCACCTGGGATGTTTCACACTTTGATCTCAAGGAATTCTGACAGTGTTTTGCAAATGTTATCCATGTCCTTAGTCCTTTTGTTTGTCTTTCTGTCTCTGCTGGGCAGATAGGAGGACCGCATACATTGGGATGGTGTTGGATAAACTGGTAGAAATTCGTCAGCTTCTGGAAAGACCCTCTTACCAGCATGGTTCAACTGCTGTAATATCTCCTTCTGGGGGATGGCAAACAGCACAAAGAACAGTCTGCTTCAAGGGTCATTCGTCATGCTGCATGACAGCATCAGTTCTCCTCACAGCACTCTACTGCATTCTGTTTATACCCTTTGCCCTTTTTCTACCTTCTAGTGCCAAGTAAAACCTGTCAGCCGTAAATGTAAGAAGTAAACCTGAATTCTGAAAACATCTCCTCATGCTTCCTTTATCCATTTTTATGCTCAGACCAGCCTTCCTCTAGTTCCTGAGACTTTCTTTCTGTGACTCAATATTTTAAGACATTCCTATTTCTCCAAAAGATGAAAGCTCTACAGAAGTTCCTACTGAATATCTGGGAGAAGGGACAACAAATGGAAACAAGGTAGGGATTTGTTCTTGCTGAAACAAGGGAGTAAGGACAGGCAGGGAAATTGAAATGGCAATTTTGGAGCTTGTGCTTCTTCTTTCTTCCAGAGAGAGTGGGGAGACAAGTGTTGCCACCCCAGTGTGCAAACACTGCTTCAGTAGCTGTAAAGGACTTTGCATGCACAGTGCTGTATGGGTCATGCCTGCTGCTGGGACAGCTGATCCCCACCTATCTTTCAAAGTAGTCAGTTCATTGCTTCTGGCACCGGAATATCTTCCTTTTGAGAAAAGTTACTTCTGTTGCCCCTGGTCAACCCTATTAGTTTATCTTCCTTCCCCCAACTCAAACAATGTTTTTGCCAGATCTCCATGCAAAGTAATATTTCCCCCTTCCCCTTCTATGTTCTTGCTGTCTCTGCAGTGCTCTTTTCCAAAAGCAGGCTTACTGCCCCCACGATATATTCTTTCCTGTTTCTCATCTTCCTAGATAAAATCTACTTTCAGGCTTAATTGACTCCCACACACGTTCCTGGCAGCCTTTTCATCATCTTTGACTCACTCTCCAAGCTTTATCTTCTTCCTACTCTGACTTCTATTGATGCAAGATACCTTGTGGATTTCTTCACAGAAATTTCTCCCATTTTCTTCTCTCAAATCCCATTTTGCTAAGGAGCTTCTGATCTAGCTGTTTCACTCCCTCTCAGCTATCCATTGTTTATCATTCTGTTTACAGCCATCTTCATCACTGCCAGGTCTTCTTGCTAAGATTTCATTTTCTCCTCCATAAGTATATGCACTCTAAATGTTGGTATTCCCATCTTAGTCTTGTCTATCCAGTAATTTTACTCCATCTCACAAAATCTTTCTTTGCTGAACATAGGAGATAGTCACTGCCCACAGGGTGTCTTCCTTCTCCATTCTAGTTCACCTCTAAAGTTCCTTCCATTCCGCAATGCTGTTCACCGCAGCCCAAATAGCCTGTAGTCAAAGAGCCACTAACTCTACTGTTGTCAGACTTGTTGGACTCTCGCTGCCTTGGATGTGTCTTTTATAGGTTATCTTCTCTTATTTCTGTAGCCATCCCTACTAGAGGCTGTCTTTTCAGTCTGTCCCCTGGAGGAACTGCCTCAGCCTGTCTCATCTCTGGCTTTTGGTAGGTACCATCCAGCTGTGAACAGGGTCCCTTGGGGAGCTGCACCTGTGTACACAGATTCAACTATTGCTTCTGCATCAGTTCCTTGCTTTTCTGCTTCTTTGCTCTAGAGCTCCTTCCATCTAAACTAAATCCTCTGCTAGCATCTGACATCTCTGCTTGCATATCTGTCAGTTCTAGTTTTGTTATGCTACATTTGAGATCATCTCTTTCCCCTTAAGATAACCCCTTGCTATCTCCTTTTTTTGGTCTTAGCAGTCATTCCCCTTCCTCTGCAGTAGATCTCACTGGCCTGTGCATGTGAACGCCACTTTCACTGTAGCTCCTTGCATGATGCTCTGAGTTAAGCAATGCCTCCATTTTTTTCCATGCTTCCTTAGTAAAAGTTCTACAATACATAGTTTTTTCAACCTACCCACTCCATACAAGGTCAGAGCCACCCTGCAACAGTTTGGTCTCAACATAAGGCAATCCTGCTCTAATGATTCCTGCCGGGAAGCCATTCTGCTAGGCCATCACACTAGGCAGTCTCTCTTCTCTGTGTTTCTCTCTAATGGCTCTCTTTCTCCAGTAGTACAGAAAGACTCATTCATTTTCCAAGTCCTGTTCAACCTTTCTATATTTTACTGATCTTCTTTGCCATTGTTTAAAGGTTAACTGCCACCTCCAGTGGAGCCATGATTTCAAGCTCTTCTCAAGATTTTCTGCCTGTTTGCTCAGTCTTCAGTTGACTTTCTTAAAATAACTAACCAAAAATCACTTCTTAAAGCACTCCACAGCCAGGAGGTCATTTAAAAATAGCTACAAACTTCATGAATTTCTGCTATCAAACTCTCCATAAATTCTGGCTTCACCAGAGAATCAACTGGCCAAGATCTATATCAGAAGTTTAATATTCTAATTGTTACTTTGCCTGTTTTTGTCTTGCTCCATGTCTTGGCTGACATCATTTGAACACTTAGGATCTCTGTGCCACGCACACAGAACCCCTAGAAAACAGCAGTCCTGATCTACAACCAGGATCTTTACACACAAAGGATCTTTTCTATATGGGGATACTGAGAATGGACATGTCACTGCAGCCTTTCAGTACTTGAGGGGAGTTCACAAGCAGAAGAGGAACTCATTTTTTACATGGTCTGACAGTGATAAGACAAGGGGGAATGGCTTTTAACTAAAAGACAGTAGATTTAGGTTGGAAGTTAGGAAGAAATTTTTTTTACTCAAGTTGGTGGTGAGGCCCTGGAACAGGTTGCTTTTTTATGAATACGCTTTCTCTGGGGGCATTCAAGGCAGAGTTGGATGGGGCCTTTAAGGTCCCTTTCAATCTAAGCTATTCTATGACTTGAGCAAAATCTTTTAATTCAGAAATACCAGGTACCAAATAACATTTAATCACGTGGACACAAAATAGCTACAATTTAATCAGCCTATTTTAACATCTTTATGTTTTCAGAGAAATTGCTGCTTAGTGCTGTGAGCTGCTTTGGAAGAACTGCAATACCACCAAGAATGAAAATCAACAAGCCCCTTAGTAACTAGCCAAATTAGAATGGCACTGCCTCTGGAGCATGAGGTTAGAATTACGTCTGTTTTTGCTAGGGAGTTCTTTCTGCCTGGAGTAAGGACTTTAGTCAGCTACACAAACGTGTTTAACTGCTCCCAGCTGGTTTCACTGGGTGGATGCAGAAATATCTGGTTCCAAGATGCCAAGGAGAAGGATAAGGAGAGTGCACAGAGTTGTGCTCTTGACCTCTCCCATGCTGGTCAGGAGACAGTAATCTCGTCTAGCCACATCCTGCTGACAAGCATATAAATACTCAGCAGGCACAGAAGGATATTTAAGCAGTAATGATATTTTTCCAAGCTCCTCTGCTTTCTGGAATTCAGTCTATACCCTTGGTAGGTGAGTACCCTTGAATTTGTTGCAGTATACTTTCTGAGCTCACTCAGGGCATGTTCTCTGTTCTCAGGCTTTCACTTGCAGTTAGTAGCCTAGCTACAAAGCTACAGGGACCCAACCAGCAAGGAGATGATACCGATTTCAGGAACTGGACCCCTAAATTCACCTCTTGTTGTTCAGGTACAGGCAGCAGTGATTTATACATGAATTGTCAGGGAGGGATAGGATGCACAGATTATTCCCATCACTCTTATACAATCTAGGTCAGAACACTATTTCTTTTATCTCCAAAATTGAAGCCTGCACTTACACAATTAAAATGTTCTGGACTTCCAGTGCCTTTGTAGGCTAGAAAGTAATTATTTCCCTCTGTTTGCTCAGTATATTTAGCAAAATAATTATAACTCACTAGATGTTTTTCTTTGTTTTAGTATATTGGCATAGATATTTCTCTCCTCTCAGTTTCCTTTCATAAAAAGCTCAGTGTCATTTTTTCATGCACGTTTTTGGGGGGTTGCATGGAAGAAAAAAACCCAACTAAATATTTTCTGATAGAAACACTATTTTAAGAGTCTTTTCTAGCTCTCCAAAATGAGAAGATCAAAGCTACAGAAGAAATAACAACGAAGGTGGATGCCACGCTGCCTGCCTGGCACCAAGACTACCAACAAAGTCCATAGGAGTGTGTTAAGCATGGCATTGTCCCAACCCAGATTGCTAGCAGAAGAAAGTCAGTAAAAAGACTACCCAGAAGCCCAAACAACCTCAGTGCATTCAACAAAATGGAGCAAGTCATTCCTCTTCTTGATGGCACTTAGAAAACACTGGCCTAAAGCTTGAGCATTGACTGCAGCCCTGGCACAAACCATCTGGATACCAAGTCTCATGTCTAAAGCACAGGTGCCCCTTAAGCTACAGACGCATTTTGAACTTAGGATTCCATGTATTACTGACTGCAGAAATCCGGGCACCTCTTGCCAAAATGCTTTCAGAGGCAGCACATCCGAAAGCCCATCTGCATGGCCCTTCCCCTTGTGTTTTCCCTTTGTTTTTGTGAAGCTGAATTATTTCTAACCTCAGTGGGTCTGTCATTCTGGGATTGATGGTTATTGCTGTCTGCTAATCTGTACTCAGGATCTAATTTCCAGAGCCTTTCCTGCAGCTTTGAGCAGATGGGGTCCGCATCTCTTGAGACAGGGAGTATGCAGCTCCTCCTGATTACATCCCAAAGGGCAACAAGGCTCCTCTGGAAAGGAGGCCTGGAACATCCCCCAGTAGGCTACTGAAGCTACGCCAGACTATTTTTAACAACAAATTCAAACCCTTTTTCTTTCTCTGAGTTATTTTTGAAGCGGTATTTTAGTGCTTTTTGTTCCGCTCAATACCACCGACACATGTTGTATAGAAATCACTGACGTAAACACTGAACTGGGGCACAGAAGTGGAAGGGAAAGGAGAGAACTGGATTATCACTTTTTCTTCTTTTTTTTTTTTTCTTCTTTTTTTTTTCCTTAAAGTAGTATCTCCTTACCAAGCCTAATACAATCACACATTTTGCTTGTGGAAATTTAGAGGTTTTATCACTGCAAATGGGACTTATCAATTCAGTTCTCAAACCTTGTTCGGGAGAGGGGAAGGGAGAAAGGATATACATGCAAATCAAATTTTATTCTTTAATGGATTTGCACTCTCACCATGTCCCACAGCACCATTATAAGCATTTACAATTAGACACTGTGATCACATTTCTGAACCCTCTATCTTATGCCCATTGAAGTTAGTGCCCAGAAGGATTAGATTTCACATCTTAATGAGAGTTTCATCCCAACAATACCATGTCTTTAACTGCCTGTTTTGTCTTAATGGAAATGCACCTTGCTAGCATGGCTTAGCAAAACCACTTCTGCTTCCCTTCTCTGCATTTATTGCTTTTCAGGAAGCTGAGTTGTCCTGGATTACAGAGATATGATTTTTACTTTCTGTAAAATAGAAAAAAAAAAAAAACTTTGACTATTCCCTGGTCACTCCTAATCATATTTTTAGGCATACTTCCATTGATATGGTGTATCTATGTCTCCATTTTTTGTACGCTGTGAACAAAAGCCTAATGTTTTAACATGAAAATGGGAAGAAGGTGCACCTAACAACATTTCCCAATGACTATGTGAACTCAGTATATATCCTGAAAATAGAGATCTGATTGAGAAGCTATTTCAAATAGTCACATATTTCACTGTTACTCCGTTTTCTTTCCAAACTTTTAAACGTGACCAGTAGCAGCAGTTCCAAAAGGAGATTATTTGTGGCAGATCAAAGTTTAAACAAGCATATCGTAAACATTAAGAAAATATTTTTTTGCACTTAAAAAAATCATTTTTTCAACTATATGCTGTAGTCAGACTACTAGCTCCATAAGCTTCTATCTTTAGTTCCTTACACTGTTTGCCTAGTCTCCAGAGCAGCCTCCCTCCAAAATGGCTTTCTGCTATGCACATACTAGTAACTAGAAATGAATATTCATTAGAGACCTGCTTATTTTATTTCTGGTCGTCTAGAAATACTGACACTTTGGTTGGAAACATACACAGCAATAAATTCTTCCACAGGAGCATCACCCATCATCAAAAACCAGGACCAGCACAAGGCATAGGCAGTGTTGTTGAGGACAACTGACAACAGCAGTAAGCAAAGTCACCAATGCCCTGCTTATTTGCTCTTTACTCATTTGTGCGGAGATAGCTGTAGTGCTGCTACTTCCCAGGAGGGCCTGGACCATATGGCAAGCACCTACCAACGAGGTCAGGCTGGTCATTGCTAGCAGTTGCTAGAAGTGTGAATCCCTAGCTCTTTTCACAGGCAGCTGTGCTTTGCATTTTCAGACACAGCAACAAAACCCAGAGAATGTAGGTTATGTTCCTCACAAAGAGATTAACTCTTACCTGGGCTTGTGAAGGTCTAAAAGCAGAGTCAAAGCCATTCTGCAGAGAGTCCAGGAAAGGCTGGATTTTGTAGAGTCCATGCGTCGTCTGGCTCGAGCGGAAGGCCACAATGTGGAAGTACTTCAGGATCTTCTCAAACCGTGATTGTGTCATGATAAGTGCAATGCTCTTGTTGCTATAGAAGCCGCTGCTCCATATGCTGAGAACAGACTCACAGTGGTGGATGCTGGTCGATATCATGTAGCCTAGGAAAGCCTTCATTTCTGTCAAGGTGACATCAATCCAGGTATCGTCACTACCAAATCTCTCCTGGTACTTCTTGGCATACATGTTGGTTTGTACCACCATGTTTTTTAGTACGTTGTCGGGGACAAAGAGTTGAAAAAAGTCCATGGCACTGGCAGTCAAGGGCATTTTTCGTGTTGGACCTAGGACAAAAGTAGAAAGGGAAGGCAAGCTCACAAGACATATTCAACCAACATCAGCAATTTAAAGCCGGACTAACCTGTTTGGTAGGAATTACCATATAGTGACTTGAATTAACTCCCTACCCTCAGTTGTAATGGAAATGCACAGAGCTCAGTCATGACTACTTCAGGTCAATATGCTAGTTTGGATACCACAAGAAAATGAATCTATGTAGATACAACCGTGATAGTTAAAGCAATGGCTGTTCAGACAGGACACTTGGAGAACAAGGCCAAAGTGATGGCGTGACAGCTAATTCCTTTAGAAGCACATCCACTGACAGCTAATTCCTTTAGAAGCACATCCACTGACAGCTGTCAGGAATCTTCACCCCTATATTCTTTGTCTTTCTCTACATGACTGATTTCACCATCTCACATCATATGGAATACTCTTAAGCATTACAGTGCACATCCTGGGTCATCTTCTTCACATAATGCAATAAGCTTTGCAGTCCCATGCAGTCATTAGCCTGGCTTTTAAACGATCTTCCTCTTTTGCTGCAAGTTTCAAGTATTTATTTCATTTCTTAAGTAGTGGGGGTGGGAAGGAGGCAGTAAGGGTTGGCAGTCCTGTAGCAGCATAATGAGGTTATCCAGTCAGACACTAAATTACATTAAGCTGAAATAGGAACATCAAGCTTGCAACACCAGGGATGCAGACACCAATCCTTACAGCCCTCTCTCCTCTAATCCCTTCCATAAGTTAATTAAGCTCAATTTTAAAAGTAGTGCTTTCATGCCCCACATTGGCAGTGCTTGAGTCACCAGGTAAAGACTATAGGAATAGGGACGTTTCCTGTTCTCCTAAGAAAGCTGTGCAATTGCCAAACACACAAAATTAATGCATCTGAGAGGGGCAGCACAGGCAAACCTAAGCACAGGGCAATGCTAAGAGCAGTTCTGCATCCCTGTGCAAAAGATAGATGGGGGTTATGACCATCACATTAAGAGCTGGATTCAGCAAATCCAGTTCTTAATTTAACTGACAGGCTTAGGACTGACTGAACAGTGCTCTTAAGCAGAAAGTACACAGATTTTCACCTGAAGTTCTACTTAATACAAAATAGTCTTCCTTGTACTGCATGGCTCCTTAGGTCTCAGCATCAGATGAATCCATAGCAAGAAGTTTGTCATTCTGTCCCCTGGAGCTTCAAAGACTCACCAGTGTGTTGGTTAGGTCGCGTTCTTCTGTACACCTGTATCTCAGTTTACATTCTTAGTTACAACAACAACTTTGGCTTACAGAAATATCGCATGGAACAGTACTGCATAGGAACCAAATAAACTATGTTGTTGAACTTGCTCTCAAAAGGTAGTTAAAGCCTTAGTGTTTGGCTACAAGCTGGTGAACTCAAGTTACTAGAAGTAGAGCAGAAATGGCACCAAAACAACAACAACAAAAAAAAAATCTTCAGGTTGAAGAGATTGAAAAAAAAAAAAAGGAAAGAAAAAAAGCAAAAACACAATAGAGGGGATTTTTTTTCAAGTACGATGGGCAAGGAAACATACATCTAAAAATTTCTTTCCAATTATAATTTGCAAGATTGGGAAACTATAAATGAAATAGTTTAGCTGAAAGCACAAGACTAAAAGAACTCCCCACAAATCATGGTATGATAAGGACAGAGCAGAAAATTTCAGCTGAAATGATAAAAAGCTTTCATTATCAACTGGAAGCTGTGGGGACAGTATAAATATACTTGTTTAACCTTAACTGCTACTGCAACGGTAAAGTATATTATATAAAGATTTCTTTTCTTTTGATCAGGAGATTTATATTCTGCTAGCACACACTAGACAGTTATAGTTGACATAAAATGCTCTACAAATGATTGTGCATGAATTACTTATAGTAGTTCATCACTTCCTCCTTCCCCACAATTTAATCAAGTTTTGATGTTCTGCAAGAGATACAGCTTTCTGATAACAACACACTGTGCATTCCTAGTTGTACACAAAGCCTTGAGTAGCTGTGTGAATTTACCTCCAGTGCCCATGCAACCCTTCCAGGTAGTACACGAAGGCAGCTTTTAAGTTCTTTCCTTTAGAAGCAGAAGGTGGGGTTGGTGGTAACATTTCAAACCTTGCTTACAGCAACCAAAATGCATTCATAAAGTATTAGGACTTACGAAGTGAAATATGTTGGTCTTGAGGCAGGTGCATACAAGCAACAAGTCTGTGCTGGACTCCATTTTTACTACGTCAAGCACAGTCAGAAGTAAAAAAAAAAAAAAAAAAAAAAAAAAAGTAACTTTGTACACTATTAAATCTTCAGAAGTTGCACAAGTTTACCTTGAAAAGTGATTATGGCAAATTGCCAGATAGACTGGATAGGGTGCTTTAGTTTTTACCCAGCAGATCTGCTCTACCTTGCACACATCTCCCATCTGCTCTCATAGAAATAAATGTGCAAGACTGGTAACCTGTTTGCCTTGCACAACCCACACAGCTCTAGAAGCAAGCTGAAGCACTTTCTGACTCAATCATCAACCTAATAGTTGACTAAATATAATTCTGAAATCCACTGTATAATTTTATTGTTTTTTGAAAAAGCCTTTACTGGTAAAGTGAGAACATTTGATTCATAATTTACTGATAAGTAATAAAGCAAGAGTGACACTGAGTTTCTGTAGGGAGAAAACTGAATTTTTAACATGAATTGGGTTTTGCACAGCCAATGACTACTTTAGAATAAATTATTTAAATATGATCCGCTAAGTTCACAAATATATCCCACATACAGAGCAAGCTGCTTATGAAACCTAAATATTGTGTTTGAGCTTTTTAAGCACTTCTACTTTGACTTAGAATCACAGAATGTTTTGGGTAGGAAGGGACACTTAAGATCACCTAGTTCCAGCCCCCCTGCTATAGGCAGGGACACTTCAATGGCAGTTACTCAGACAGCACTGATAGAAAACAATCTCAAAGATGTATATATACACTGTTTACCTTTCAAAGTTTTATTCAGTTAAATAGTGCCTTTGTCAAGTCTTCCTTCTCTTTTAATTAATGAGACTTCAATAAATTAGAACAAAAAATCCACACTAATTTTCAGAAATTCAGAATGAATATAAGATTATGACCATATACCAAATTTAGATTTCTCTCCTCTTCATTTAAATTGCTGTATTGAGAATATATTTGACTTTTTTTTTTTCTTTAAAAATCAATCAAGATTTCCAGTACCGCACAGTCAGAGCACAGAAGTGCTCTTGAGTTTCAACACGCTACATGACCCAGTGGTCTAATTACACCCAGGTGGGATCATCACTAGCATTCAGGGCTTGCTTTATGTCACATTCTGCAGAACAGGGAAAATAACACAGCCTACCTCTGTTAAATACAATGTGTAAATGCACTTTCCTCCCTCCTTCTCACCTTGACTACCAGGAAAAACTGGCACATGCAATCAGCAGTAGTCACCTTGCAAGTCATTGCTGTCATGCAATCCAATTTTGATTAGATTGGTTCCACATTCTGTTTTGCACTCAGAAGTAACATCACTGCCAAAGCCAACCAGCAGGGAAATCACTATTTAAATCATCAGGACAGACTCTAAGTAAATGGAGATGCTGAGCAGGGAACACCATTTGTAATACAACCTACTGGCGCAACTGGAGTGGAGACTGGAGCCTTGCCTTCCAGCTCAGCTCAGCTCAGGGCACGTTACAGCAGCTTGGCTGGTCTGCACGCCCAACTTCTCAGCAAACACACACATTGCAGAAAGAAGTCAGACATACTGAGGATAAAAATTTGAAGGAAGCATCCAGGTAACCATCCTTGAGGGAGCCCTGTAGTGTTTCTCTTCAATGGGTCTCTACCATTTGCATTTTTATCACTGCTCCAATCTCACGGTGTTTCTTGCCTTCCTCCTGAGGGGAAATTTAGGAAAAAAAAAAAACTAAGAATTTCCAGTGAATTGACTCCTTGTTCTTTATTTGCATGGTCAGGTTCACAACACTGAGGTATTTGAGTGCACATTTTTAATAGGTTAATTTACCTTTTACCAGCAGCGTGCCAAGGTGGACAAGAAGATCAATGGCATCCTAGCTTGTATCAGAAATAGTGCTGCCAGCAGGAGCAGGAACATGATTATTCCCTTGTACTTGGCACTGGTGAGGCTACACCTCAAGTGCTGTGTTCAATTTCAGGCCCTTCAATACAAGAAAGACACTGAGGCCACTGAGAGCATCCAGAGAAGGGCACTGAAGCTGTGAAGGCTCTGGAGAGCAAGTCTTACAGGGATCAGTTGAGGGAACTGGGATTGTTCAGTCTGGAGAAGAGGAAGGCTCAGGGAAGATCTTATTGCTCTCAACAAAAGGGAAAAAAGAAAGGAGTTTGTGGCAAGGTGAGGGTTGGCCTTTTCTTCTGCATAACTAGCGATGGAACTGGAGAGAACGGGGAATGGCCTCAAGTTGCACCAGGGGAGGTTCAGTTTGGATATTAGGAACAACATCCCCTAAGAAAGTGTGGTGACGCCCAGGAACAGGCTGCCCAAGGGAAGCTGTTGAGGTACTGTCCCGTCGCTGAGGTTCATGATAAAATATCCCATTGCCTTGACAGACCCAAGTATGAACATTAAGGTGTACTATATACAGCTATGTATCCAAGAAGGAAATGTAACCTGAATCTGTTAGTTTCTGAAGACTGGGAAGTATTTTCTCTTCTGATACATAGCGCTGCTTTCAAAGAGCAAGGTTTGAAAACCCAATTAATTCCATCATCCTAAGTCCAAGCAAGAAAAGACTGTTTTGTATTTCTGGGAAATTTCTTTCCAAAAGTACACAACAAGATTTTGAAGTCTTATTTAAAAAAAGTCAAAAAATGCTGAAGGAGGATTTCTGTCAGAAAATAAACATTCATCAAAAAACTCATGATGTTTTCATAACAAGCGTCAATTGATGAAATATGGTAGACAGTTTTATCAATTTTTTCAGCTTTCTCAAAGAGTAAAGAACAACACAAAGAACTGGGGGAAAAAAATATGTAAAAACAATGTCTTATTATTTTCCAAAATAATTTTTTCAAGATTTCTGTTTCACACTAAGTTCCCTCATCTAAGCTTTGAAAGCACTGGAGCTTATCAAGCCTACTGGAAAATCAGCTTTTGTATTAGTTCTGTTCTTAATGGCCTGTAAAAAAATGTTCATCAGACCATCTTCAAACCACAGCCAGTCTGACAGCCTCATGACAAGTCTGTCAAGGAAGTTTGACAGTGCTTGAGTGCATATAACAATTCTCTTTTGCAGTTTATTCTGCAAATAGATACTGACATTCTGCTGAAACTGGGCAGCAAAGTATCTAGGTCTGCAATACATTATGCTGCATGTATTTCATTCAGTTTATTAAAAAATAGCAACCAGACCTCCAATGACAACTCTTCTTTGTCAAGCCGAAGGAGTCATCCTAATTTATAGCAGCTGCAGCTCTGGACATATTTTACAGGAAGTAGGCTGTTTGCATTTTTTATTTGTGTGGATTAATTTTACTTTCCTTTAGAAAAGCTCAGCACAAGAATTCTGTCTAAATTAGCCGAACAATCCGCACTGTGGACTCACTAGGAACTCAGAGACAGTTGATGAGGTTACAAAGAAAAAAAAAAAAAACAAAAAAAAACAGATTACTGTCTTTTTACATTAGAAATAAGAATTTGAAGAGTGTTCTTCTAAAGATGGGTCTCTTGTTTGACTCTCAGCAGCCCATGTGTCTATGTGAATTTTTACTAGATGCTAATGTGCACTCTTGCCTAGCAACTCAGTTGCACACACTTTCATCTTCATTTCATAGTTACATTTATTCCAACCTATTTAGTGAAGTATGATTTGACAGCACTTATTCAAGATCCATGTGTAAGCACCGACCAATGCCTTCACACTGGTGTGTAACGACCATAAGCACAACTGTGTCAAACAGCTTCAGTGACAGGGCACTTTCTCATTCCTCACCAGCGTTAAAAAGACAGCTTTCTTCACAGCAGTAAAGCAATCCATACGCTGTGTGCCAACATCTATCCACAAGGAGAACGTAGAGCTGGATCCAACATAGTCCAAGGACAAATGGAAGAGGACTGCTGCATTCACCTACCCCTGAGCAACCTGCATATAGCTGCTTCATGCTGGCTCTGGTCAAGGGAGGCCAGCTTCAGTCCCAGGCTGCTCTAGAAGAGCAGAAAGAACCACAGTTGGACAAGCTAAATAAAGAAGTTACTCAGCAAACCAAGCAGTAAAATTTAAACAAAGTGGTAACATTCAACAAAGTATTTCCTGCAGTTGAACTTGTTTCCACACTACATACTGGATCCAGATTCCTACCTCACTTTCTTCAGCAGGATAGCAAGAACCTTGAGAGCCAAGCCTGGCATGTCAACCTAGTGTAGTTCCCTTGTTCCTATCCAGTGCAAGATGGCCTCCTGCTCCTTGTGATGGTGCTGTGTGCCAGCTTGGAGGCCCTGGGCAGGCCCAGAACAATACCAGTGGGACAAGCCAAGGGTAAAGGATTTTGGCTGTAATTCAGCAGGTTACTACATAGGATCAGACACCACATAAAAACAGGTAAAGTTCTGGACATCTTCAGGGTCCAAGCAGGCAGGTCTTGTGCCCTAGCCAATGACTGTTCCATCAGCAGCATTGGCCTGAAAATGAACACGTGTGATATGTTGTGGCAGCCTTCCACAAAGTGCAGCTTGTTGGGGATTTGCACCACAGTGAAAAAAAATCCCCACATTTAATTAAATGTATTTGTTTACCATCTTTTTGAGCTTTCAAGCTGCAGCAAGTGAATGAGAGACTAAAAAGCCCACTGCAGGCAGAGCTGACACTTTTAATTATATACTTCATTTCCACAATGAGATCTTATAATCTACCAGCCAGCATCATCAGAACCCAACAGAACTTCCCAAACACTGGTACAAGGTTTTATAGCTAAAATCATTAAAACCAACATCAACAAAAACCCCTTAAAACAGCAGACATGCTGAAACAGTACTATACAGCGCCAGCTCACACAGTGCTTTGCTCATTATTCATTTGGCTGTGGGATTGAACACACTTGTTCCTTTCTCAGGGGAATTTTCTGTTCAGCAGCTTTCCTTGCACCTGCAGTTTTCTATTAATTCTATTAATATGTTTTACCACACTTAAACATCATAGCAGATTGGCTGCTCCTGACAGTCAAGTGATACTGAACACACCCAGCAGGCTGGAGACAACCATTAACATGGTGGCTTCATTCATCATCTGTAATGTGGGCTGTACACATCTGGCTGTAGGCATAGCTGTTAATATTTATCTGAGATAACTTCACAAAGTAGCATGGATAGATTTATGTCAGCACAACTTCCATTACTAGCAGAGCGATCCCCAGAGCTAAATCCAAGAAAGCTGTTTTGGGATAGCCTCATAGGAGGAACCTGAGCTAGGAATTCTCGCTGATGCAATCTGCTTTCACATCTTCCTCTCCAGGGTTTCTGGTCAGTTCCAGTGCACGCCTACAAACAACATTTATTATCTGCAAGCAACTTGTCCCTTCCAGCATTAGGAGTATTTGGTGTCAGAACCCTCCGTTTGTAAGGGGAGAGATTTTGTGTTTGAAGAAGGGAAAATTGCCCAGTATGTTTTCCATTTAAATCATCAAGATATTTAATCTATTTTCTGTAAGTAAAAGTCAATAAGCAAGTGACCCAGCTAATGAGATGCTGAAAGTCTCTGTGTCAACTCCTGCATTTACATGCAAAACACACGTATGCCTCCGGAAAACTGACTTTTTGCTTTTGAACAATTCTCATGAGGAAACTGTTTTCTGCTTTGTTCAAAAATTGATTTTTTTTAAAAAAAGACTGTATGTAAAAAACAACAATGATATCATCTGGAAATCCACACAGCTCAGCAAAGCATTAGAGACAATCTTTTCATGCAAAGATATTCACTTCAGCGCAGAGACTCCCAATGATTCATCTCCATCCTACATGTGCTAATGTAGCTTCAGAACTGGGGCTATAGAACTGTACCCAAGCAGCTACAGCCTTTTCCTGAAAAAGGGCTGCTAGGGCAAGCCCTTTGTACATAAAGCATTGGATGCTTCTTCCCAGGTGCAGAATGAAGCTCTTGTCCTGACATCCACTTGGAAAAGGGTGACGAGGCCACAGCATGACTCAGCATGAGGCTGACTGTGTCAAGCCTTCCTGGGATTTCACTGCTCCCTGTAGTATGGTGCACACGCATCTCTAGGTGACTTCACAAGCTGCTCAGTCAGACTAGTTTTCTCTGCTGTGCAGCCCTGAACAAAGAAGCAAAGGAAGTTCCATCACTTTGGAGACTAAAAGAATAAGTCAACTCTGGCACTCCCATTTAAGGACTACACCATCTTCATCAGAGAACATAACATCACAACAAGTTTTCACCTACACGCTTTTATAAATTTGCAAGTTTACCACTTTTAACTCCCCATGTTCCAACCCAAAATCCTCCAAAGTGTTGGGATGAGCACTTACAAATCATGTGCCTTGCCAACAAGGCAAGGTTTAGGGGCAAATGAAAGTCTATTTTCTTAGAACAGTTAGGAGAATGCACATAGAGGGACAGGTGTAAGAGAACCACTGCTGTCAGATTCTCTTTTTCCATCCTTGCTCTACCTCCCCTTAGAACTGATGTACAGGTAACACTGCAGGGTGTCTGAACATCTCAACTCGGAATAGCCACATGGCTGGCAGCTTTGATGAATGACTTCTGTACATCATGCACACCAGCAACCCTAATCCTCTTAGCTCAGGCAGGAAGCATGACGCGCATCTCACAGCACTCTGGCCGCTTCCTAATAACTCTTATAAACCCACAACTTCCCAGTTTTAAGAAACCAGAGCATTTCTTCAACGATAAAGTGTGAAAAACAAGAAAGCGATCATCCATACGAAAAGGTGGATTTACCACTTGTACTGCCTGCGTTGACTCCAAGCTGATGCACACGTTTACCAACCCCTGTGCCCCCAGGGAAGGCTTTTGGGAGCTGTAATTACAGACAAAGAGCCAGAAGCACACTTCAGAGCTAAACATAGTGCAGTCAAAGCAGAACCTTGAAGTAGCTGTCCGTCAGCAACACAGCATTGCTCTTGCAACCTCCTCCCAGCTACTCTGAGTAGCAAGCAGAACTGGAGCACCTGGCCTCCAACTTCCCCCATGGCCAGTGACAGGCTGCACAGCTGTCAGGGGCAAACACAGCAGAATTAGGTCACAGAGAGAAGGTCTACAGAGAAGAGCATCACATGCTCCTCCACAGCTTTTCAGGACAGGCAGGACGTCACTCTGGAGCCAAAGTTGATCACCTCAATTACAGACTCACTCTTTATTCTGCTGTACCCTGAGTTCAGGAAGGGAAAAAGTCTGAGCTTGCCAGGCAGACAACACTTCCCACTACCCATCCATCACACCAGATGCTAACTCTGCACTGGAGAAGGTTCCCAGCTGACAAACCTGGAGACCAAAGCATTCCTTTCTGGGTAACTCAAGGGCAAGCTTCCCTTCCTTCCAACTCCCTCACCATCCTGCAATTTAACACACTTCAAGATTACAGAATCACCTAAAAATATGAACACAAATATAGTTGAGCTCATCTTTTCCATGTTTCTTGTGGGCTGGCAACAAATGAACAAATAAACGCTGAAAGACCCTGTAGGATTTAATCACTGTAAGAACACACTTCAACTCATAAAAAGAAGTACTTGTATCTCTTGTTTTGGACCGAGTAGCAATAGATATTTAATACAGTAGGGATTTCCAAAGAACTTTATGATATGCTCACATTAAAAAAAAAAAAAAGCCACAGTGATGAGCTCTAGGTCATATTAAGTAGCAGGATGGAAGACAAAGTCAATACATTTTATGGTGTATAAAAATTAGGCCCACATAAAAAATAGGCCCACAGTTCCTTAAATCTGTATGTAATTATGCAGGATGTACCTGCAAGGTAAATTTACATTAGCAACATGGGAATAACCTCTGCAAAACACATCCTTCTGTTTGTAAAGTACCAAACACTTTACACTAAGTATTTCTACAAAGGCTTCAGGCATTATGAAAATAGAAACAATAGCTTTCCCTTCTGTAACCACAGATTAGGACATTTACAGCTGCAGGTTTCACAAACTGAAGGCTCACATATGCTAGCCATGTTATTCCTCTTAAAGTAATGTTTTAATTATTGAGAAAGTGAGAAAGTTTCCAAGTGTGTTTTTGCTCTGTAGACTCCTATCTCATTTTAAATAGACAACAGTACGTGAAGACTGATTTTCTTAAAGTGTAAAAATAAGATTGTTTCTATGTCAAGCTGGTTTATGATTTCATGATATGATGAAAAAGAGTGTATTTACTCAGTGACAAGTAACTGGAAAAGTTCCCACTTAAACAAGGGCTGTGAATTTTGACTACGGCTCGACAACAAGAGCAGTTCTTCCTTTCTAACTGCCTGTTCACCAAGCCAGAGAAAATATTTTCCTGAGTTATGAAACTGGGAGTCAGCCTCCCTGCGTGCTTTCCTCTGCTACTGATATGCTGTGCTGTCTTAGGCTAATTAAATCATCTGTGTTCCTGCTTCACCATGCCTCAGGCTGACAGTGGGCTTTGTGTCCTGTTTTCATTTGTTCCCTCCTGCAAGTTTCCATCCTTCCCCAGGCTGCTGGGCTCACCCTGACCTCCCCCAGGATCTACACTCTCCTCTCCCTTCCTCCTGCATTTTTGAGAACTGATGTTCCTCAGAGTTTCCTGTTCTGTTGACATCTTGCTGAAGGGATGGGATGAGGTGAGGCTTCTGCCAGTAGGAATCCTATGTGTACGTGCTGTTTCTAAGGATATGTTTTAAAACAAGGATTAGCTGCTGGATACAACAGGTGGTCATCTGGGTGGGTGCTGGTCAGGAGTGTGTCCAATTGTACATAATTCTGTTGTAAATTACAGAATAAAGATCTGTACCTGTGCCTGGCCTGCCAAAAATAATAGAAACAGAAATCCCAAATCCCCTTTTGACTCTTGCTCATACCTCCTTTTGCCCACAAGCCCAGTACTGACATCTGCAGTCACAAGTTCACACATCCATTTTCTACTAATCCCTTTCTGGCAAGGAGCACCTAGATAGCAAATAAACACAGATCAAATTCCATAACTAATGGCCAAGGAGGTCTGCAGCCGGAGACTTCTCTCTTTCAATTTGAAGTCAATGCAATCTTACATTCATAGAATCATAGAGTCATTTGAGTTGGAATGGACCTTAAAGGCCATCTAGTCCAATTCCCTTGCAGTGACCAGGAACATCTACAGCTAGATCAGGTTGCTCAGAGGTCCATCCACCCTGACCTTGAATGCTGAAAGCCATAACCCCTGCCTCTTTTCCTTCAGTCCTCAGGTACAAGCATGCTGTACATACATCCTCCTCAAGCATCCTCAACACAGTGAAAAAAGCATTCAAAATCTAAAGCACAGACTCAAATTCTGATGGCCTAGAAACAATACACCAAAAGGTTTAAGTACTTATTTCTGCAAGTGAATAAATGCAGACTTGTTCTTCTGTATAGTCCATCCACCCAGGCCACAAAAATCAATGTAATCTCATGGCATATGTAGCACACCTCACACGGAGCTGTTTCAAGTCCCTTTCTTCAATTTTGTCAGTCCTCGCCAGCAAGGAAGAGCCAAGGTCTGTGTGAGGATTACTCATCAGTCTTCATCTAGCACCACAACATTTCCTACAAGGAATCCCCTAGGTGCTTCACAGCCTCCACTTAAAAGCTAATGACTGAAGGTTATTTAAGAAAGTCTCTGATCCCAAACAGCAAAAGCTGTCTCTTCCTTGTGGCTTATATCCAACCTTTTCTGCCTCTTTGCCACTGCATTTCCTACAGATCTGAGACCTCCCTCCATGCCCTTGCTGCAGCACTATCTCAGTCAATGTTTGCTTGTCAGAAACCCTGGTGTTGGCTCACGCCTCCTGGAGAGATCAGCCCATGCTGCTGCTCCAGCCAGAGCAACAGAATTGCAGCTTCTGTGTTAGGATGAATGCTCATTATTTCCAGAACTCCTTTCATTATTATTTTTTTTTTCCAGCACTCTTTGTATTTAGTCCCACTGTAAAAGGAGTATCTGAATACTTCCACTTTTGACTGCTAAGTCTCTCCCTGCTCTCTTGGCTCTGTATGCAGGAATAGCAAGGCAAACAAAGAAAAGAATATCTGTCTCCACCTGTCTCCTGCTTCCTAAGCCTTTCAGACTTCACTTCACAGCTGTTTTTATATTAAAAGACAGATTTGCTCCTTTCTATAGCCATTCTATTTCTTCAGTTGCTTATTGCTGTGTTCACAAAAGTCTCACATTTAAGCTATATTTCTCTCCATTTGTACTTTATTTACACTGACTGTCTCAAAATAAAATTGAAAAAAGTAACAGATCTGCTGCATCCATTCAATCCCATCAGCTTCTTCCATCATCTCTGATGTAATTCTTTCCTCCTCATAATGAATTGCCCTGAGTTTTCCCTTCCACATCAGGAATTATGTTCCTCCCCCAGGGTCAGATTCTACTAGCTCCTAAGTGCTATAACCCACCATCAATGTTTTAGAGGAAAATAAATAAAAGCTTTCAGATTATTAGCAAGGCCTAGAGTTTTCATAAATTAGTGTTATCAAAAACTTAGGCACCCCTGGCAAGCTAGAATGTTACTTATCTGTTGAGGAGGGAGAAAGAGATGAACATATTGCTTTGCATCACTGCTAAATACTAGGTGTCATAGTTCTACCATCAGATAGAGCCAAGCCACCTCACAGAAATTTTCTCTATGGGCCTGGTTTGAAGCAGGGTTGCAGAGTTGCACACAGATGACCGTAGTCCTGCTCACTGGGCATCGACCAGAAATGAATGTTGGCCATATTAAGATCCTTTCATTGATTTTAGATAAGCGCTTTCCAACTTGGGGTACCACAAACCCAGAGAGCACACATGGTAATCCATACTGGTGCAGGAAGAAAATTTTTTTTGTATCAAGTAATAAAAATCTAAATAGTATTTATTTCATCTCTATCTCATCCTTTTTTAATTTCTATTTTTGAATGCATTTGATAGTCTATGTTATTTATTAGCACAGTAGCATACATGTACAATTTACAGATAAATATACATCAAAAAACTTCTACTGATAGAGGTGGACAACCGAACAACTTTGGAGACCATTGCTTTAGAATACTCCAATAATAAGATCCAGGACTAAAGCAGCCTACCTGACTCCCTCAAACGCTCACTTCAGCAGAGTTGAGTATGCAAATCTATCAGTTTCAGTAAGGCTTGATGCATCACCAAATGGTTTTATATCAGTATATCCAGTGGAGTTGGTTCCCTTTCTGACCGCTGGAAAACTGTTTCTCTTGTAAGAAAACTATACTATTGCAAAGCAGTAGTAGTATTGGACAGAGGGACTTTTGCATTGGTATAACAGCTCCCATGCTATTCTGCTTATAGTACATTACTGTATTATCATTATAGTAGTACTGCATTCACATACAGAAAAACTTAGGATTTAAGCATGCGTTTATGAGCTTTCCTAGATTCAAGGCATAATGTGCTTTTTTAACATCCCTTGACACTCAACTTTGACTTAAATTTGTATTGCTGACAAATCAAAAGGATGTTCAACAGCCTTGTGTTTTTCTCTAATGGAAATAAATTTCCAGAGCACAAAGTTGTTGTGCAGTCAGCCATTGAAATTATTAATCCTATAAGCAAGACTGAGCCTGCAATATGCATAATGGTAGGAAAGGAGGGAAACATCTTTCTACCATACAAATCTGCTGTAGTCATTCCCACAGCCTTATCATCATCCCTGCAGGGCTTTATGACTGTCACTCAATAGACTGCAACGACTTTTCTCAAGCCTTGACAAGCAGATTACAACTGATGTGTTCTTCAGGGAGCATGGGAGTTCCCTTTCGATCATGGGTCTTACTGTTAGTTTCTACCACTTAGACACAGATTTGATATCACAGTGATTGCTGGTGTGTTTATAAGAACGCCATTTTTAAGGAGCAATTCAGTCACACATGCAGTGTCAAGCTGTGTAACATCTGGCCTCAAAGCTCCTCATACAGTCAAAGCAAACAGGTTATGCTTTTCAATAAACACACTAAAGGGACTGACAAGTATCTTAAAAAAAAAAATATATATATATGTTCCCCTTTGTCATTCGACAAAGGCCAAACTCCTCTTATACTACATAAAAGTAGGTGGAATGACTTCATGTTCGAAGTTGCTTTCCTTAACCTGTGATTGCTCTTAAATCCACCTTTATTCATCACAAGAGAACAGGGTCAAGGAAAATGACAAGAAAAGATCTATAGCACCTGTGTCCTGTGGATTAGGAAAAGGCAAGTGAAATTCTCTCTGGAGACAAGGGGAGACTTGCGTTTGCGCACATTTAATGCCTTTTACTCCAAAAGCTCAACTAAGGGGCAAAGAAGCAGCAGATATTTCATGAGATTTTCTTTAGAATGACAACACATAAGACCGGCAGCAGGAGTAGGTGACTGTTGTTTAACAGAAAGCTCCAGACTACAGAACTACACTGAAAGCTTTTTGCTCATAAGAAGTGGATAGAGTTGCTTTACAGAGCTAAACAGTTTTTCCTTGGTTATTCATTTGGTCTTTGTTTATCTTTGTTATATTTTACTTTAATTATCTTGATAGTTTTCATCGATTCCTGCTGATTAGCAAGAAACTCAAACACAGGCATAGGTCTGGATGCCAGTTTGTTCTTCCACACAGAGTTGTTTTTCCAAGTGCTTCAGCAGCGCTACTAGCAGTGCAGCCTTCTTTACTCTCATACTGCATGCTTTGGCAAGATCCTCTCCTATCATTCTTCCAAGTAACCTACACACACATTACTATTGCTAGAGAAGCAGGTATGCATTTCAAAACAGAAACCAGCTTGTGAAAAAAGGTTGAGGATACAGGTGGGGAGTTAGCTGACAACACTTCTCTTCTTTAAGGTCTCAGGCTTTAGTCTAGCAGAAACCATTTGAGGCAGTTAATCACAATACCTTGAAGTCAAGCATGTTTTTCTTGGGCACCAGTCCCACACTTCACTGAAATGAATGCTTGTGAGGTTAGGTATATTTGTGATAACCAAGTGTTGCTCTAAACAAAAGTGTTAGTGGTAGCAATGTCAAGAAGAGTCCTTGAAGACATAACAAAATTTAAAAAAAAAAAAAAAAAGAAAAAAGAAAAAAGATGAGCTTGAAGAAATTGCTTAGCAAAGACCTCACTTTCTCTTCCTAAGTTACAGGCAAGGCAACTTATTGCAGCTGTCTACAGCAGTGATCAGAGGAAGCAAAATTTCAGATGAGTCTGTCTCTTTAGGAAGCATTTATGCTCCATCAATATAATTGTTTATGACACAGAACAACAGTGAGTTCAGCTAATCTTAAGAGGAAAAGGAAAGCAACAGACACCAATGCCATTTATACTTTTTTTTTTTAATAGATGTCACTTGCTTTTGTGTACATCTTCCTGCTTCTGGAATGAATGTCTGAGTGATGACAGGCTCAGATAGTTATGCAAGCAAGGGAAGAAGGCATTGGGAGCCCAATCCATGCCCTTGCCCATACATTGAGGGAAGAGATGGGAGAATATTTCTTAACTGCTCAATGGATCTTGTACTGGGCAGCAGCATTACAGATGCATTCACACCTCAATCCAACTAATATGCTGGCTCAGAACATGCAGAGACAGCAGACACCTCAAAGCTCAGCCTTCATCCAAAAAGGAAGGTCAGTTAATCATGGGATAACCAAAGCCACAGAAAGCACCATTCTGATTAGATATGACAGATTTTGCTGAGCTGCATGAAGTGTTAACAAGCTGAAAGGAATGCTAAGTTTGATGCTGTGGTGGGTGTGACAGTTGTTCACATATTGCATCTCCCACACTCAGATCTCAAACATCAGCTGTAGCAGGTGTCAGTGAGAAATGTGGTCTAGAGGCATCTGGCCATATTGCAGTATACTAGAAGTACCAGCTGCCATCTTTATGTGGCACTATAGGCATAAGAACAGGCAGAGCCTGCTTTCACATAACTTCATTTCAACATCAGCTGGCTTTTTCATAGAATCATTAAGACTAGAAAATACTACAAAGATCATCAAGTCTAACCATCAAATCATCACCACCATGCCCACTGATCATATCCCTCAGCACCATATATTTGCTGCAGGACAGACTCTTCTCACTACAAATTTGCTGTCTAATAAGGATAGAATTTGAGCAAACTACCTTTAAGCAGGGGCATTTTAAAGCGCTCTCATCATTTGTTTTTGCATGAGGTAGGTGAGAACTCAGTATCTGGAAGACCCTTTCCTTCTCCTGCCATAGAAATGGACCTTGCCACATGACAGAGCAAAAAAAAAAAAAAAAAAAAAAGAAAGAAAAAAAAAACATACACATAAAAAGCTCAAATTACTAAGAAGCAAAATGTGAACAATGAATTCCTGCCCCAGACTATTTGCAATTTTAACATGGACAGTGGAGACATGGAATCCAGTGGAGCTCAGAATAATAAAAAGGGAAGTTCATAATGACTAAAAATATGATGCTAAAAGGTGAAGGATTAGCAAGACCTATATTAAGGTGTAGGAGAAATGGTTATTTTTATGACAGCAAAGAATTTTCTAGAAAGAGAAACAGTTAGAGAAACTAAGTGCTTGTAGCAGAGAAGAGAAGGTTAGGAAAAGGTTATAGTACAGATTAAAAGGATTCACTAGCAATGGAAAGTTTCAAAGTAAAGTTTTGAACAGCTTTTGTTATACTTGTTTCCTAGCTCTTTTTCTGATTAAAGCACTGTGCTAAAGCTTTCTTCCTTTAGCTGCCCATTTCAGCTTGAAAAGAAAGAAAATCTCATCTCCTTTTTATTTCAGGAAAAAAGCTGACATTAGAACAATTGGTAGCACACTCCTCAATGTCAAGCTTCTCCAGGTCAATACTGAGACCCTTTCTCTCCCTTCAGAGTCAGCCTTTCAGCAAAAGGCCGAAAGAGAAGGCATCGTTTGTATTTTAAAATTTGACTTGCTCAATTTCTGCATCTGCTCATAAAATTTTATCAAATGTTTCTACTTCAGCATATAGCACCACAGATAGGTGCTTTTAGGAAAAAAACGCTCATTTAGTTTCTTGTCATTGATTCAATGAGTGACATTCAACAGTTAAAAAAACAGAAGAATTAAAATTGATTTAATCTCACCAGCAGCATTACCAGTGTAAGTACATTTTAAATTCCTAGAATCTTTCATTTTTGATGCCCAGTTTTACAGCACCATTTTAAAAAAATATATCCATAGTTGAATATTTTACACCCACCACCTGCCCCAGAAAGCAAGTAGCTTTCAGATTTGCACTCACAGGAGCTCAAAGTGGTTCATATTTATCCCAGCCTAGTGGAATTAGGGAATTAGATACTTCTGGCTACATTCCTGCACCTCCTAATCAGAAACAGCCACGTCTCATAAAGAAAGAGCTAAAAGGCATTTTTGCAAAATAAAATGGAGAAAAAGGGATGAAGAAATAAGTAAGGTTAGGGAATTTTTCGGAACACAAATTTATGATAAGCTAGGTGTGATTCAGCTGTCAAGGCAAGGATTTTGCCCTGGTTTTCGAGACAACTAATGAGGTTCATCAGAGGATAAGTTTCATGAGTCTGAGGATAGGACAACTATCAAACAACTAAAAGATTCCCAGGTGCTGTGAGGATAGCAGTACAACTATTTGGGTAATGCTGTATCCAAAAACTGGTTTTTAAACACGCAAAATGAGGCCTAGAATTAATCATGTGAATAGAGACACAGTATGCATTGACATGCAACTCATTACTCTAGCATATGATAGAGACAGCAATACTCTGAGTAACAGCCATATAAGCCTGGGCCACTGTACTAGAGTAGGAGGAAAAGGAGAGGTTCACCCTAACAGATGAGAAGGCCTTCTATGAGCACACAGTTCCTTCCTGCAAGATATACATCTTCACCCCATACCCAAAGCTACTTGCATCGTCTGCCTCAGCAAGTTTTTTGCCTAGCACTCCAATATACAGCTTGCCACTGAGCAGCTTTCCTAGTGTATACATCTACCTTAACCATTTGTAAAACAGCAGAAAAGAGTGCTGCAAGGGATATGAGAAGTCATTTAATCCAAGTCTCAACCAGAGATTGGTATACATACTAGGTGTCAATCTATTGCAACAGGTTAGTACAGTTTGTTCTTAGGTTTCCAGAGACAAACCAAGTCTGCCGCAGTATTACATTGGCTGAGAGTTTCTATCATGACTGATTTAATTCTCCATCAATTCAGCTTAAGCCTGTTATTCCTTGTATTTAATTTCCATAGCAGATAAGGCAGATAATGCCCTTTTCTACAATAGCCTTTACTTATCCACATGGCCACTTAGTTTATAAACAGAATACTGAAACATGGTCCAGTTGGTAGATTTTCTCCTTCTCTGTTCTCTCTCTCTCTCTTCACATTTGGCTGCTTACCTCCCACTTGGGGTGGTGACCCAGACTCACTCTCTCCTAAATGGCAAGTCAGTCTCATCATAAATCTTGTAAGCTTTTCTGTTTAAATATTTGAGGAGGATGTTTGTCTTTTCACAAAAATATGACACTGAGTCACATTCATCTTGTGCTCAGCTTCATCCTCCTGTTCCTTTTCCATCTAAACACTTCTTCCCCTTCCCCTCCATTTTGCAATTCCACTGTTAATCACTGCTGCCTTCACACTATGTGTTTCTCACATGCACTGTACCCTTTCACTCCCCTGGGCTATTTCAGGATGTCAAGACTGTATGAATTCTGAACCCGTCCTCCAGTGTACACATAACCCCTCCCAGTTGTTTTATCTAAAAGTTTAATGAACAAATTCAGTAAGTTCATCTCCATTAAGGAAGGCAGTTTCAAATTTTCAGAAAACAATTTCTCCATCAAAATACTTAAGCTTCAAATTCAAATGGAAACAGACCGTTTCAGTAACAAATTTAGTGAGAATGTAATCTAGCCCCCACCAGGTATCTAACAGATCAGCTGCTGCTGCATCTGCTCCTTCTCACCCTCAAATTTCAATCTCTGCAAGAAGGTGTTTGCCATGATTGATATAATGTAACTCAAAGCACTCTGCAGAAATCAGAGCTAATTACGGCAAGATGGCTCCTGCCTTAAGAAGATACCTCTGGTTCACTGTAGGAAGGGAGGAGACAACTCTGACAGCAGCACAACAGTTGTAGTTCTCCAGTCTCAGATTGCTCCTAACCACATGCAAGCACTCCAGGCACTAAAAGCATCAGCTGATACCTTGTTTCATATACAACAAAAAGCACAGGTAATTTTATGGAGAAGAAACTTGCAGAGCACCTGCAAAATAGGCAGTTTCTGAAGACATGACCCAACACTTCAGGACTGGAACCAGTCTCCCCCTGACCAAGGAGAGGCTGGGTGCAGGCAGTCAGAGTCACATGGGCAGAGAAAGAAACCCACAGAGCAGCCTGTATGTGGACTGGAAGAGCTCCCCAAACAAGTGCCAAATTCCTTCCCACCTCCTCTTTTGTGGAAGAGACATTTCAGCAAAAGCAAAGACTTTATTCAGAGTTTGTTTCAAGGAACTATCCTAGGGGCTCTGACAGATCAAACTGTTCCTATGGCCTGGGTCTCAGGTTATTCCCCAGCGCCCTAAGCCTCACCCCCAGCATGGCTGGGTTACACTTCCCACAGCTTCACCTGGCCGTGGGTCTCCCTGCCCAGATGCTCCTGGCTGTGAGAGAGTGGGTCCCAGTCACCAGGACCTGCACTGGTAGGGAGGCCAACTATTGTAGACAATCTGTGATGTCAGTTAAGTCAAGCCACTACCCAGCAGTACAGAAGCAGTTGAAGGTCTTTTCTGAAGGGGTAAAGGGGTCATTCCTTATCAAATACAGCCTCCTTAAGTAGAAAGAGTATTGTAGTTTATGCCAAAAGCCATCACTCCTTTCTGAATGAGATTAGCAACACACTCAAAGGCATCTTTCCTTACTCTTTTTTTTTTAAATTTATTTTTAAATATACTATTTGCAGGAAAGCTAACACTCTGGAAGAAGCCACAAATCTCTCAAAGGCACTCCAAGTCTTAGTGCTTCATTTCTATTAGTCTCAAAGAGGATAACAAGAGGTAATTAATGCAGATCTTACCAGTATAAAACTTCATACTTTGTGTTTCACTTCATTTCAAACTTTGCCTGCTTGTCGGAGGGGGTTTGGAGATTCATGATCTTTGAAGACCCTTCCAACCCAGGACATTCTGTGATTCCGTAAACAATGACTACACGGTAGGACAAATTTTTATGTAAAAAATAACTACAATACCCTAGAAATGGGAGAAAGTCTTCAGTTTAAAGAGGTCTTCTCATTCCATGATCCATTCTAGTAACACACTGCTTTGAATGATTAAATAAGAATTTACATTCACACATGTTCTTACATCCATCATACAATGTCTCCAGCAGGAAAGATGTAAGAGCATTTCACACTTTTCAAGACCATATTGGGAACCTATCAACCTAATCCAAAGATAACTCATTTTTGCCAGGCCACTGCAGCAAGGCAAGTTATAAGATCCACCACCTTGACCTCTAGTGAAGGCTGCCTATTTCTTGCCCTGCAGTAGCAATCCAGTTAAACTGTTCTGCCCCAGTACTGACAGAACAAGTAATACTAGGTCCCCACCCCAATTACCACAAACCATATGCATAAAAGCATGCATGAGTTTCAACATATGTAACTCCTTCAGAGTAATTTTTCAAGGCATTAACTGACAAGATTACCAGTACCCAAACCCAGTCTGCATTCTGCAAGCAGGGAGCATCATAACAATGATGACAGCTACACATCCACAGCAGCACACAGATCCCGGACTGCACAGCTCCAGATGCTTCCCAGTGGGAAGTCAGCCAGCATTTACCACTCAAAAAAATGCAGATGACTCCACACACTGGATAGACAAATTTTCCACAGCAGTGAATTACGTAAGTAACTTAGAAGAAAGATACTCTTTTCATGCTGCAATCTATTTCATACACACCCACCTCTCTGCCACATGTAATCACAAATGAATCACAGTTATAATAGCATCTGCTTGAAGTCTGTTTTCTGTTCATTCTCCCCTTTCCCTCAAAAAAAAAAAAAAAAAAAAAAAAAGCCAACCAAAACCATTTGTAACTACTGACAGGCACACTGTATCCTCTCAGTCCAGTAATCTTTTTGTTCAAAACAACTTCTTTCCCCCACCCATATGGACATAAATTACTCTTTGCTACAGTGACTCCTATTTATCCTTCTCTGACAAGATTTTTGCATCTTTACAGTGTGATACATCAACCATACTTCAGTTTTACCAGTTCTCAACTGCACAGCTAAAGCCTTGTATTGCTGTGTTTGTTCTTTAGCCTTCTTAATGAAAAATATTGTTTGTTAATAGAAATCATATGAACCCATGATGTCCAGGAGAGCAAAATTGGAAGCAAGTCTACTAATCAGGTAATCATTAATATCAGTCATCTTCACAGAAAATCAAGGGTGATAATTCAGAAATATTTATGAGGCCAAAACAAGCTGCAGAGCCCTCTAAAACTGTTTCCCTGCAGTCCTTCACTCTTGAAACTATGGCTTCATTTTTATAAGACCCATTCAGTTATGTATCTGTTCATTTTCAGATAGAGACTGTGACTGATTAACATCCTGTTTGAAGTGGGAGCTTGGATAAGTTCCTAAAAAGGATGCCTTGCCACAAAGAAGCGAGATGTCAAATGGTAGTGTTCTCATACATCTGTCTTATGTATTCCTTTGGAGTCCACCTGTTCTATTTTCTAACAACATGCAGAAATTTCAGCAGTATTAGGAAGAATAAGGTATTTTAGGGACTATATTCCTCTGACCTCTAGATAAAAATGTAAAACTGCACCCATGATTAACTTCCCTTTGAGAAGCACTTTATTTCCGAACTGCTGAATCCATCTGCTCCAAGTTTTTGGAAGACAAGCATGGGAGGAAAACTATGCAAAACACGTAAACAAACAAACACACCTAAGACAAATTTCCCACTTCTACAGAACCCAGGACAGCTTCTTGTGGCCCAGCAGTCTATACATAATAAGCAAGTCAATTCAGCTATCAGCATCCTCATTAGGCTCAGGAGAGAGGCCAGTTTCCTCTCCAGGCTGACTTGAAGGTAAGCAAACAAAGGAAGTTGTCAGCATCACAGAAACAGTACAGCAAGCAAGTGGACATGACTATTTGTAGGAAGTAACCTATTTCTTTGAAATGGCCCCATAAGTAACTGCAAGGGGAAAGGATTCATTTGATGTAGTACAAAAATCGAGAAATAAGTTTTTCCCTTGTAGACGTTCAGTCAGTGTCTATAGAGAAGACATTAATTTGCAGCATTTATATATCTTCATGTCTCAAGTACTGACCAGAACTGGCTCTCTGTACGAAAGCAGAGAATAGGTACTTCTGTGAAATTTATCAATAGTATGTTATTCACAAAATATATGCTCAATCACAGAGTTATGCACAAAAGGATGGGAAAATGGCTAAATTGCAGTAAATTTTAGAATTAAGAAGGCTGTCATGAACTTGTATTACAATGATGATGGAAGCAGGAAAGTGTGTTCTAAAACCATATAGAAAGCACATTTAGGTTTCATAAGAGGTATGACGTATTAAGCCCTTGCATTAATACACATCTTTAGCAAAACATCAAACCTTTAAGTCATCCAATAAATGATCTGGAAAATTGTAATGTACATCTTTCTGATGTATTTATCATACCACATAGCAACATCACAAAACATCTAGGAAGATATAAATAACTTCTACTTAGAATGCAAGAACAGCTCATACAGATATGCCATTTTCCATGGTTAAGCAAGTCAAAAGCAGCTAATTCTGATGACAGAAGTAAGCAATAACATGACACATCAGAGGCACTTCACCAACTTGCAGACAGAAAATCTGGCCCAGATATTTCTTAAGTAGAATACTTCATAAGCAACTAAATAGCTTTTACAGGTTTTCTTATACCTCTGGAATCTTTAGCTATTGTCCTCAATTGAGTTAGATGAAAGCATTCAGATACGGTTCAGGACTTGAACCAAGATGATCAGTGTTGTTAGATGGCAGCATGTATGTGGCCATCTTTTACGACCCAGCCTGACCCAAGAGTTCTTTGTCCTGTCTGCCTGCTGCTGGAATACTGTCTTCTCATCTGCCTTCCCATACAAGTCTTCTATTCTTGGGAAGAGCATGCAACACTGCATCTATCCCTACAACTCTGATTTACAGTTAGAGATACTTAAATAACACTGAAAGCCTCTCCCTTTCTACTTTATTCCTTTCCTCTCCTTTGATTATTTACCTTCAGCTGAATTATTTAGCTCTGCTAATATTGTTCCCAACACAGGTCAAATGAACAACTCTGTGCTATACCTGTATCTATTATACTGCGAGATTCACTGCTGACTAGCTTGAAGGAACTAAGTTTTCATTGTTCAGCATTCATAAAGCAACAATGAAAGAATTCCAAAGAGTGAAGTCCTACCAGCTGATGTACAAAGAGGCACTTGTGAATTATCATAAGGAAACAAAAAAAGAAAAACCAACAACTTTTACTGGAAAGGTGGTCACACACTGGAATAGACTGCCCAGAGAGGCTGGAGCCTCCTGTTCCTGGAAATATTAAAATCCCAACTGCATAGAGCCTTGCAAAAACTGCTCTAGGTGACCATGCTTTGAGTAGGAGATGTTACACTAGAGGATCTTGAAGTTTCTTCCAATCTCAACTGCTCTTTGATTCTGTGGTCTTCAGTCACTGAACTGAAGGGCCACTGGCTGCATCTTTTCTTAGTAGTTAACCCCAAATCAAGGAAACTTATCACACGAGTTTTACACATTTCAATTCCATGTTTCAAATCAAAGACTTAAAACCAAAAACAAACAGCCTGCCTCTCCAGTATATGCTTTGGAAGTATTCCTGCTACTGAACAGGATAGTTAAATGACCAAGCTTAACGTAATGTAATACCCTTTTGTTTAAGCAAACCTGCTGAAATATAAGTATCTAAGATTAAAGAGAAGTTTGTGAAAACAGATCACTTGCCTACTACTAGTACTGGAAAGAAAATACCACTCAAACCAAGTACTAGAGACTTTTATTCAGAAGCTGTTGCAGATGAAGCTATATCTAGTTGGCTCCCAGAAGATGCATGAAGTAGACAGTTCACTACTTCAATTTAGAGCTATCCCTTGCTTCTCTGACAGTAGCTGGAACATGCTATTACCCTGTATGCAGGCTATTTCATCAATGCAACCTCCCTTGAGCAGATGTTCTCTCATGTGCTAGCCATCATGGAATAAATGACTATTTCCCATCACGTAGCCCTTTGGAAAAAATTAGTCTCCTAAGAAGTATATTAAAAATTACTTCAAATATTCATTTAAACCTCTTCTAGGTAACAAGGGGAGCCTGACTGCCAGACATGGACTATGCAACTTCTTGAGTGCAAGCTGTTCTACTGGACTGAATTCTCCAAAGATATCTCACAGCACATTTTGTGTCTGACATATACTCTGAAAGCCCATAAAAAGCTAGCTATGCTCTCCAAACGCAACCTGCTGAGGAGGAGCTGTCTCAAACTGTCAGTAAGGAACAGCCCTTACATTTTGTCCTTGGTTTTAGGTCTAAGAACAGATTTCCGAGAACACAAAAATGAAGAAAACAGTAGCACTGATTGATTGTAACTTTGAGGACTTCAGCAATAATTTTTAATCAAACTTCCCTGCTACTGCTGTCATCCTAAAACATGATCTCTAACAACAGGATGGCTTTTACATCTAAGAACCAATTTTCTAGTCACTGGATATATAAATAGGGGGAGCATTAAACTCTAGGGACACAGTATCAGCTGCCCAATTCAGGAACATTGAGATGCATTAATACAAGAATATTCCTATTTTTAGGACGTCCAAGAAGAAAGACCAAAAGCAATAGTGCCCATGCTTTATAGAAAATTTCCTGGTCAAATTACTAGGCAAACAGAGGAAAGCACTACTCAGAGCCACCCAACTCTCTTCACCTCTATACTTTCTTATCACTGAAGGATGTTCACTCTGTGGCTTTCAGGGCTACAGAGAAGAGCACTATCAATACAGCTCCTGTTAGGGAGAGGTAACTTTAGTCAGTGGTGATCCAGGGTGATGGCAGCAAGCCTGCTGGAGCTCAAGATGCATTTGGACAATGCTGTTATAAATAGGATTTGAACTTTGTGTGGTCTTATGTGGAGCCAAAAATTACACTGAATGATCTTTCTCATTCCCTTCCAACCCAGGGTATTCTGTGAAGAAACAGCACACACGTTAAAATAAGTTTAAGGCAGGAGGAACCAGAAATCAAGGTTTTACATTGAGTTTCTAGCATTCACTAGCCCACAACTGAAGTAGTAATAGTTGCTTTCCCCACATTTCAGTTATACTTCCCCTATTGTAGTAGCACTTTCCCAGCTCACTCAGTCCTACTCTCACAGGAAGGGAAGACAGAAAATCCATCCATCCTTCCTTCCAAAAGGAAAGTAGTGTCTGGGCAGAGGTCAGATCTCCTTTCCTGGAAGCCTCTTTCTCCCTCTCTGTAGGTCCACTTCCAAACAAATCAATTTTTACCTTCCCTTCACAGTAAGGTTTGGAGAAAATGGGAAGTTCTCTCTTCAAGACAGTGAGAAGGGATATAACAAAACATGCTGAGATCCAACATTTCCTCAAGAATGTCGTCATCCTTTTAAATACACATATTGAGCTACCCACAGACTTGCTGGAGCCATGCACTCTTTCTCAAGGGAAAGAATTTCAGCACCTCCTATACACCTTATATCACAGTACTCACATCATTACTTTGAAATTTATGGCAAGCAATTGAGGTCCCTTGTTTCCTCAACTTATTTTGATCAGAGATGCATAGTGCTACTATTTATCAGTCCAAAAATCAGGGCACCACAGTATGGCCTGTATTTTTCACAGCAACTAAAGAGAATGATTTTGCAGAATAGCTTAACTGAAAGTAACACCAAGAGCCAGAAAACCATCTGTTCTAACCTCAGCGTTAGAGTTAACAGCTACCTTGGATTCCCACAAAGGAAGTCTGACGAAGCTATTCATGTTTGTGATATTTCTTTCGCAGAATCATTAAGGTTGGAAAAGGCCTCTAAAATCTAGCCAACCGCCAGCCCATCCTCCATCATGCTCACCTACCACGCCCCTCCATGCCACATTCACACATTTGTTGAACGGCTCCAGGAACCATCTCCCTGGGCAGCCTATTCCAATGCTTGACTACTCTTTCAGAAAAGAATTTTTTCCTTATATCCAAACCTAGCACAAAAAAGACACTAAGCACCCACTATTTTTATTAAATTGAACAGAAAAAAAAAAAAAAACAACCTAGTAACTGAAAATGCCTGAAAAAGGAGCAGAAAACAAGTCAGGGATATTAACAGCCTATAATTGAGTGTTGCGCAGTAATTCTCTCCAGTCACTTCTCTTTCAGCACCCAAAGCTGATACAGCTCCTTCCCAGTCCATCAGAATGCAGTACGTGGGCAAGGCAGGCATCCTCATGAGTACACATAGCTACTTGAGTCCAGACTGAGGGCATACTGAACTGAAACATCTCACACTGCCAGCAGCCCCCACAGCATCTGGACCTCAACTGATATTTCATCTCAGAAATACAGTAAGCCTGATAACTCTAGAGACTAATTCTAGGGATAAGTACAACACTTTGTTAATACATTGAGGCTGGGAAGGGAAAGGCATTAAGTAATTATTTTTTAGAGAAGGAAAAAGGTAAAGCAATAGGACTTTCTGCCTCTGGTTAAAAAGACCAAAAGAGTATCATAAATGGCTACTTTTCTCTTGATAGCTTTAGCTCATTCTTATTAAGAAACTTTAAATCCTTTCTGTTCCATACCTTCCCTTTCCTAATGGGGCTGTCTCCCAAACCAAACAGCTTGACACTAGTTTGATCCTAGTCTGACTCAAAGATTTATTTCTGGAATCAATATAGCTGATGTTTCATGAGACTTCATTTCTTAAATACATTTATTTTCTGGCTGAAATCTCGGAATTATAGTAATGGAAGTACATTGCATCATCTGAGGCCAGAAGACCATACTGAGAAGCTTTTGTGCTAATTTAAATTTTATCTCATTCAAAACTTCTTTTTAAGATCAGAACCTGGAAAGAAAAGATTCTTTCATCCAAAACTTTTTATTGAGAAGAATTTGTTAGTGCTGCATGCTTGACCCTACACTTCTTTCTTGTATATTTCATTACATTTGTCCATTAGGTACAGAAAGAGGTGGTGCCATTGGAAACAACAGTTCTCTTCACATCAGCTGAGTCGTCCTCTTCCGTGGTACTGCCCCAGTCTCCTGGGTCAGAACACTGTCCAATGAAGTGGCAGTAGTGACAGTACAAGTGTGCTCAGCACGGACCTAATTATGAGATATGCATTGACCAAAGCCAGTTGATCTACAGACTAGAATTACAAGAGTTTAGTCGTACAATGCAGTAGTTTCTGTAGTCTGGAATTAGAGTAGTCAATAAATAAATAATCAGAGTGTACATGCTTCAGACGCATCAAAGCACTACACTATTTGAACTTTTGCCAAACCAAATCACCATGCTACGAACAGCATGCAGCATCTATTATCATCATTAAGATCAACAGAATGAAAGGGCAGCAGCAAACTCTACACCATCTATTACTAGGAGGAAATATTCACAGTAATATCCATATGCCTATCTCAAGAGGCTTCTGCATCTATTTCTGACAACAGCAGATCAGACTCTTTCATTTCAAAGGAAATCTGAATTCTAGAGTTAACAGGTCAACTTAATTTTCTTTCCCAAAGCAACAGTAAAATGTGAACCCCAGTTCTATTTGTTAGAGTGTATACTGCCTATAAAGTAATGACATGAAGAAATAAGCCAGTGGAGGCACAGGAAATTAAATGATAATTAATACCAAAATAACATCACACCATGAAACCTGTGGTCCAGAATCTGATCTTAGACCAATCTGATGAGTTGAAAAATCAAAGAGTTCCTTAAAGAGGCAGATCAGCTTGATATTTAAGGATATTACAGTGTCTAGAGACTTCTGGAGCTAGGGGGAAATAGCAACTTCTTTTTCACATCTACCTGAAGCACCATGGAACTCTGAGCTTCAGTGCCAGCTCCACTTCACTCCCTCATCCCCAGCTGCTCCCTCAGGTAGGTTTCTACCCATCCCACTGCACAAATTCCAGCATACTACACCAGGTGTAGAAGCACTCACCTGCGCTTACATTCTAATAGCAAAGTGAATTAATTAAACGCTGTAAAAAAACAAACAAACAAAAAAAAAACAAACAGTGAAGACAAGCAACCTTAGGGCAAACAAGCCATCCATCAGCTCAGTGGAGCCAGGCAGCGCATACCCTTCTGAGACACAAGCACTTCATTTGATGCCTCACCCCTTTGTAACCAACGACCTGTTTTTGCAAAGCTTTTCCCCTTCACAGCCAACTTGGATGCTCGGCCCTGCCGACAGATGTGTCAGCTGACGGAACCCAGCGGTGCAACTCGCTACGCAAGTCGCCCCGCACAGATCCGAGCTGCCCGACCGCCTGCCGGTTCACCACCCTCAGGATCTCACTTCCGCCACGCACCACGCAGAACGGTTAGGATGAAAGAGAGAGGCACGAAAAGCCTCGCAAGAGGAAGTCGCTCCGCTCCGCGGGCAGCAGGTCGAGCCAGCCGCTCGGTTCCCCGCGTGTCCCCACCTGCGGGCAGGGCCTTCGCAAGCGCTGCCCCGGGAGGAGCCCGCACGCAGTCCCTCAGCACCCTGCTGCTGTCCGCGCTCTGCGCCTCGGGGAAAGACGTTTGTGACTAAGCACGCACGCGGCCCGCACCCCGCACGGCAGCCTAACGGCCGGGCCGGCCTCGGGAGGCACCCGCGTCCCCGATGCCCGCTTGGCACGGCCGCACCATCGCCCAGGCCTCGCCGCCCGCCCCTGTTTCCCCGCGTACCGCTGCTATCCTTGAAGCGAGGCGGCGGGACGTCTCGCAGAGACCGCGTCCAGCCGCCCGTCTCCGCGTCCTCCTCCTCCTCCCCCTCCTCCATCGGGCCCGGGCCGCCCGGCACCGCGCCGCCTCCGCCGCCGGCTTGCCGTTGCTGCTGCTGCCGCCGCCGCTCCGCCGGGGCCGCCGCCGGCCTGGGGACGCGACGCCGCGCCGCCCTGCTCCGCGGGCACGGCCCCTCCGGGCGCCCCTCGCCCTCCTCGTCTTCCTCCTCGTCCTGGGAAGAGGCGGCGGAGCGGGAGTCGGCCGAGGTGCTGTAGAACGGGTTCCCGCTGCTGTCCTGGCCCGACTCCCCGAAGACGTCGTCTGAGATCTGCAGGCTCTCGTAGCGGGAGCGGGCCGCCTCCAGCAGCGACAGCGCCTTCCGCCGCGCCGGCCCGCCGCCGCCCTCCGCCATCATCTCGGCAGCCGCCAGCAGCCGCCCGCGCTCCCCTCGGGCCGGTTCGGCCGGGTCCTGCGGCCGCAGGCAGCAGCCCAGCAGCAAGAGCGGCTCAGGCACGGCGGCGGGCAGGCAGGCGGATGGGCGAGCTCCACCACCGCCGGGGCTGAGCCCTGCCTCCCGCTCCCGCCCGCACCACCCGCCCCTGTGTGTGTGCAGGGACATGGGGGGAAGGAGCCAGCTCAACATCTCCAAGTACCACATCCAGCCAATTACCGCGGCACTCCTCGCCCGGGAGGTGGGGTTATATGGGAGCCGCGGGCCAGCGCCGACCGCCTACCGGCCGCCCCTCCGCCCGCCGCCGCTCCGCCCATTTAAAACCACAGCGCCGGCTGCGGAGCTGCCGCCTCTGCTCATCGCCGCCGGAAGAGGGGACCCTCCGCCGCGCCGCCCCCGGCACGGCCCCGGCTCCCATTGCGCGGCCTCGCCTCCCAGCACGAGCCCGCCCCGGGGCCGGTCCAGGCTGGAGCTCTCCGTCCGGCCCGGTGCTGAAGGCGGCCCCGCCTGAGCGGTGACGCTTGTTGCGCTCCTGTGACTTATGGAAAAGCAATATGGTGGCGCAAGGAGAACGGGGAGGGGAAAGTAAGCGTGCTTTGAGTGGGTTAGTTACAGATGGCTCAGAAGTGTCCCCAGAGTAATCTACGGGTTTCATAAGGCAGCTGAAATCTCTGGTTATGCACAAATAACGTGCTGTCTGACATTACTGTTGTGTTTGAAATCACTGATCAAGGTTTACGATCATTACCGTTGGCACCCCACTGTGCTGCTTACTGTACAAACACTCATTACAAAAATATTCTCTGCCTTCTTTCTCGCCAACGACAGTGACTATCAAGCCTACCCTCACAGCAGTGCCTTCAAAATGGCCATGAATCAGTTGCTGTGGAATGGCTATATGCAATTGGGGCAGAGGATAACACGCATAATTTGCATTTTTATACACAATCGTTTGGTGTAGGTTACTGTAAAGATCTGTTACTATGACAAACGTCACACGTTTTATAATAGTGAATATCTCTGTCTTTTAAAAATGAAGATTAATGTCCTTCAAATGATTTTCAAGGACTTTAGCACAACCTGGAATATAATAAAAACTGGAATGTATAAGTATTTAAAAGTTTAATCTTATGTTCTATTCAGATATTTTTAAAATGCAATGACTTCATTAAAGCTTTAAGATTGTGTATGGTGCATGCAGCCAAGTCCTGAGCAAAGAATCCATCTCCTATGCATCCTCAAGCAAACAGAAAAGCCCAGGGTAATTTGAGGGGTGAGATTTAAGCCATTCTTCTACAATGAAAAATCTCATAAATGTCCTATTGATTATATTAAAAATTACTAAGTTTCTGTACAAATGGATCAAATTGATTTTTTTTTTCTTTTTCTTTTTCTTTCTTTCTTTTTTTTTTTTTTTCCTGCAAGTTCTGCCAGCTTAGCCTGTAATATGGGAATCACACTGAGTTCCTCTCATCTCACCTCACCACTCACCAGAAATCACAGCTCTGTAGCCAGAGTGCCCTTTGAACCACATCCATGCTACTCTGCTGTCTTCAGAATATGCTCACCTGTAACAAATCGTCATTTGAAGACAATGAAATTGCAAAGCTGCCATTGGAGGTATAACTGGACTTGCAGAAATTTTCTTGCTGGTATCGATGAGTGACCAGCTTGAGCCCTATGAGCTCCTATTAAACAAATAATTGCGAGGCTCTGTGATGACCTTCACACATAGTGTTTTTTAAGACTGGAAAAGTACCTTTAAGATGCTGACAGATTTTTTGTACTAGAAACATTGAAGTAAATTTTTGATTTGTGATTGGATGGAGCTGAATTCATCCAGGTGAATTCATCTCAGCATGCAGGTTTTATGAGTGTGTCCATGGACTTTGAAATGTCTCTATATTTTCTATTTTTCAGTAAAACACAACAACAGGAAGGACTGCTCTGAAGACCAGGATAGAAAAAGAAGGCTCATGAAAATGAGTTCCAAGTAAAAACATTAATGGAACCATTTCAGAGATTGAAGAATCACACATGAACTTCTGTAGCTGCTGGTTGACACAGCAGTGATTTCTTGCTTCTCTTGAACACTTCATTCTAGGCTCCCCTAACAGCTGGTTGGGCACACTGCCACTACCTTCACTCTGAATGGCATGACAAATGCCAAAATTTCAGCTTACCTTTTTTAAAAAAAAAAATTATTATTTTGTTTGTTGGTTGGTTGGTTGTTTTTTTAAAGAGAATTCTGGAACAAGAGCTCTGGGAGGAGACAGCTATGGCTGGTGGCTACTAATCCAGCACAATTTTTAAAGGTGTAATCTCTTGCCATACACACATGTGCAGCTTTTGTTGATGGAACTATCCTCTGTTTCAGCCTATCTGTAAAATGACAAGTAGCTATTCTTCCTGTCCCACAAGTAGAGAGATTGCTTTGAGTTTGTTGTGTGTGCATAGAAGGGTAAGATCACTTCTGTGAGACAGAACTCTAGAGGCTCCCATGTAAGACCGCACATTTAGGATTTTATCTTGTAGTAAGCAGTCTAACTCATAGTCGTTCATGTAAGCTACTGGTTGGATTGCTATAACCTGAAATAAGGATTCTGGATTGTAAAAGTCATAATAATGAGTGCTAGTAGTCATTTGTTCACAAATGACTGTGGAGAAGCCACGGCAGGAAAGGCAGTTCTAACAATGGTTTCATCATGCTGCAAGGTTTTTCTGAACAGCTGAGAAAACAGTCATCAGTAGAGGCTTGCAATTGAAAAAAACTAATTATATAAACCTAATGGAACATAATAAACATAAATGTGTTTTCTCCTTAATCACAAGTGTTTAGTTGCTAGAAAGCACTGCTAGAGTAAACTGACTTTTGTATCCATGGCAACCTGTGGGTCAAATTTTAATTTGTCTTCAGAGAAAATGGTGGGATTTTTTTCTTACTTGATGTTTTCTATTTTTATTGCAAAAATAGAGGTGCCTTCTGTATGCTTTTCTGATCATGCAAATGCTCAAGGGTAGGACTATGATGGGCCTCAGCCTCTCATTGTGTATAGCAAGTCATTAAAGTCTTTAACACTTTTAACACTTGGAGATCCATTGGTCAGCTGCCAATAGCTGATTCCTTAAGTCATCTTTCAACCAAATTATAAAATACTTTGAGGAAGAGACATGATGTGCCACATCACGCATAGGAGAGCACACTGTCAGCACAAGTGGTCAGGTTGTCCTTTGTATTCACTTTGTACAGTTTCAAATTTTGTCCTGCTTTTGCTGCAGCCAAAGATAAAATAATCCCATTGCCTTTATCAATATGGGCCTCTTTGGAAATGGGATTGGGCCCTAATTTTTTTCCTTTGTTACAATGCAGAGGAAGAACACTTTATTTAGTATTTGACTGTTGTAGTAGATTTGTAGGTCCTGCCAACTGACTGTGGACTGTCTGAAGAGCTCTAGCTGAGAAACTGAACTACTGAAAGATGGGTTTCTAATTCTCCTCTTCAAACTACTTCCCTTTATAGTGTTTAAAGACAGAAATGTACACAAGGTTTATTTGTACTGCTATTCCATGTGTATCAGAAGGCAACAACATCTAGTTGAAAATCAACATGCTAAAAGGAAATTGTGAATTCTTCTGAGTGGGTCTGTTAAACCTAAAATTGTGAGTTTTAAAACATAATAGGATAGGAAATGTGATGCCTAGAGCTGGTAGTGGGAAGTCCTGTATTACTTCTCAATAATTTGCTCTTCACAGTTAGACATGAAGCTCTTTGAGGAAGAGTCTTGTGCTGTGTTTGCACACTACTTTATGCTGTCAAACCTTGGCTCAGACCCAACAACACACTGACATTTTTACCTGCTATCTAAGCTTTCTTACTTCCTATTGATTTCATGGTTCGCAGTCCTGATGTGTGCACGGTCCTTTCAGAACACAAATTCATCAAATTGGAATGGTATTTATTCAGTTTACAAACTTACTCTTTTCCAACCTGTGTTCTTCAAATGTAGCCCAGAATCTGAATTTCAAACTGCCTTCCACAGAATTCCATCTCAATGTCTTCCTTAAAGAAGTCTGTACAATCAGAGTTGATTTCTTCATCAGGTGAAGTAGACTCAACTTTTCTCTTCTGTTACTGTACAACCTCAGGTGAGCAGAAAAGATGAAGAAAAAACTTCACAAGCACTGAAAAATGTGATAATCTGGTGGAAAAGAAGATAAATATATTGAGTTTGGAAATGCTGGTTTTACTCCACCAGTTCTCTGATAACACGCTGCAGTGTGAAATGGAGCCAGCACACAGCTTTCTCCCAAACCCTGGAGATGAGACAGCATTGCATATCAGTCTGTTTCTCAGCACATCACTATGTGTTGTCTGGTTTACCCCACACTTACAAGGCAGAAATCTATACAACCAGTAATGTCGCACCACTCTCCATTCTTCACTATAAAGTCTTCTGGTACATGCCTGGCTGCATGGCATGGGGAAAAGCAACTCTATAGGGACTAATTTACCTCTGTGCTGCCCTACATAATACACACTCTCCATGAAGGAAAGTTGTGGAGCTCTCCCTACAGTTCTCTTATGTGAAATAACACTGAAAAAAAGGGGATATGTATTTTGCTTTCGAACCTCTTAGGCAGTTGTAGCACAGGTGATGTTGACAGCAATAGCAATGCATGACTAGATATATCCTTTCCACACTTAGGTTTCCAAATTTGTGGTAGTGTTTGAACCTTCTTTTTCTTCGACTGATATTTCACATTGCCCAAATGTGACATTAACTTGAAGCTCACAGAAATAAAACAAGTTGCTGTTTTCAAGGGAACACATGCATTTTTCCTATCACACAAAAGGGAGAGGTGAATTTTGACATTTCTACCACTGAAGTGTGCAGGCTGAAATTTAAAATTTACCAAAAGAATTTTGAGTGTTTCAGTGATAAATACTTTTTATTTGCTAGTCTTAGGAGCCTTTGCAATCCTCATTTTGTGCATGGATGTAACATTTTTAGCTAAAGCTATTTTATAAACAACTCTCACCTAAGCTCCAAAGGGAAAGATAAGGTGTGTTGCTCAGGCATGCATGGAAGATTAACTGTTTCATCAATAATTTATAGAGGGTCCACAGAGTATGCAGCAACTGTCTGTAGAAGCCCTGTTTTATTCTTCTTGCTCTCTGGTGCATGAGTAGAGCAGAAACTATATCTGGTAGGCCCAAAGCACAGAAGTGTGCTGACTTAAAAAAAAAATCAAACGCTGAGTGCTCTAATGCACATATTTTTTCCATTGAAAACCACATCATTTTGAAATCCACTTTTGAAGGGCTGACCCCATGCACACACTTCAAAGTAAGCAGATCCAGTGAGGCAGAGCCTCACGTGAGCACTGTTAAAGGCTGAAGTCATTAAGCCAATACTTTATGACAGCCTGTGTGGGAATCATGTCCAGCCTTTGATCAAGGTGGGAACAGAACCTAGAAAGTGACTGGGATCAGGAATGTCTGTATTTAGCTAGTGAATTTTATTATAATGCACAACAGAATCATTAATTTGTCAGGGTATGAAGCTCAGTGACAGAAGCTTTTTTCTCAGAATCTGCAGCTCATGGGCTGTGATAACACACTTACTCATTACCATGCAAGTAACATATAAAAAAATACCTGTATTTCTACCACCTGCAACACCTTTTGCCACAAGTGATAATTCCAGGTATCATCCTATTTGTCCAACTAGCTCATTTCTTCCATCTATCAGCCTGTAAATTTACCTTTCTAAGATAGAATTAGAGTGACAGAATCACAAGATATCAAAAAGACTAAGCATTGATAATAAATACTTTATATTTAATGATTAATTAATAATTGCTTTATCAATATATAAGTAAACCATTAAGATTTGTAAAAATGTCATAAAATGAGAAATTGAATAGTCACTTCAAAGTTTCCCTAACATTAGGAATATTTTTGGAGGTAAAAAACATAGCCTGTAAGAGAGTAGAAGAACCATACTACCCAAAAAGCAGTTCTTCAAGCTGTCTCTCCCCTCACGACTACCTTCCTTTGGTCTGCTGAAAGACCTTCTGGTTGTTACTCCTTTTTTCTAAGACATCTTTTGAAACCACTAAGAAATAAAAAGTATTCCATCTGGTAGTTGCCAGGATGCATTCTCTATTGTTATCTAAACAGGCTTCAATCCATCAACAGTTTATGCTAAACCTTCTTATAAGACAGAATCTCCTTTTTTCTTTCCTTTTTTTTTTTTTTTTTTTGGTGCAGTAATTTATTCAACAATTATAATCCTATTAAAGTTGGTTGTCCTTGCAAAGCAGTATAAGTTAACAAAATATATTTAGACTGAAACTCTGTTGCATTTTATCAGATACCAAACTGATTACGTTTTGCATTTTTAATGGGATTCAACTTCTCTCCAGAGAAGAGAAAAAGAAGCTGAAAAAGCGAAATATCTTCTGTATAGGGAGATTTGAATTGCTTAAGGATGTAAAATAGAATCACATCTTCCCACAAAAATGGAATAGCATTAGTCATACAGTATGGCAGATGGCTGTTAGTCACCACTGGATTTAGGGCATTTACCCATTCTGTTCAATGTTGTCATGAGAAAAACCAGTTCCCAATTAGCTCCTGCAAAAGAAGTCCCTTAGAAGTCAAAATCTGATCGTAAAATGAAGCAATATTGAAAACGTGAGAGGGGAGAAGGTAAAAGAAAGACAGGCTATTTTAATAAAGAAAAATAATTGTTAATCTCAGAAATACCTTCTGTTTGATACCTGTTACTTTGTAGGAGGCAATTTCTTTTTCCATGCAAAGGCTGAAAGTTCAACCATCATGTTATAATGGTCTTGGCTCTTATGGGTAATAGAACATCTGCAGCAGTGAATGAAATGCAGAAACACTTCCCTGCTTTCAGGATTTGGCCCATCAACCAATCCTTTCAGGGCACATCAATGGCTGTTATCTCAACATATTTTGAGTTTCTATTCCAAGATGCACCACTGGAAGATACCAATTCCAGAAGCTGCAGTCACTAATTACCCTTTAATACTGTTAGAAATAGGATGGAAAAAATGCTCATCATTCTCTGTCACAAAGGGTTTATTCACATGCCAGCTTTTCTCCAAATACACACTCAGGATTCGAAAGAGGAACATTTCCAAAGTACATTGTCAAAATAAAATCAGACTGATTGATACTGCGAGATGGAAAAAAAAGATCAACTGAAGTTCATCTGTTAGAAGTTCCCTCTATATATTGTTGAAAATAAAGTTACAGAAATGAAAAAAATAAATACCAATCAGATTTTTTGCTCTTTTTTTCCTTTGTTTGTTTGTTTGTTTGATTTGCCTTTGTGTAGCTCAAATAACTTTGTTACTGAGTATTACTTTCATTCAAATGGTCATTCCCTTACAGACCCTCATACTTTTTCCCAATTTCATGAACTTGTTGTGTGTTGAAGTAATTGCGTTTCAGGGGAAGCTTAAAATCTTTTAGTAGCCAGTTTCCAACTCTTAAGAAAATGAGTGAAAACATTCTTACATGATTAAGCCATACTCCAATTTTTTATTTATTTATTTTTTTTTCAGGGAGATTATCTAGTCTGCAAGGCAGTGCCCCAATTACTGCATTGTCTTCCTGCTGACAATACCAAGCTGCTAGTTAAATCTAACATAGGAGTCACAAGGCCAGTTCCTTGTTGTGCCTCAGTTCATTGCGGTACATTTTCCCATGGTGCTGAACTGCTCACTGGGACTTCAAAGTCTGGTCCTTGGAGCTTCCAACATTTCTTATGGCTTTGCTCGGGGATTGCTTTTCTCAAATTGGCACAGACTGGCCGTAGGGATCACTTTGTACTCATTCAATCACTGGTCAGACACTCAAGCTTAGTTTCTCTGGAGTACCAGCAGTGTGTTTCAGTCAGAGCATCAGCCAGCCACCAGAGCTCTACAAAGTTGAGGCAACAGCATGTTGACCTGGATTTGAGCAGATCCTTTCCCTGCTATCAGGATCTCAGCCTTCTCTGTTGTCTGCTTTCTTAAAAAAGAGGAAAAAGAAAACCAATATCTTTTTCTCATATGTATATTTTTTAATTCTGCTAAATGAGCCCTGCCTCACTGAGAATGGTCTTTGATTGTTTTGTTGATTTTTGCAGTTGTTTTGCTTCTTTGTTTAAAGAAAACAACAAACAAACACCCAACCCAAACAAATCCAAAAACAAAAACCCCACAAAACTACGTATGCTGAAAACAGCAGAGTGTTCATGTTCATGGAAATTCAGACACTGTTGTAAATCTGACAGTGCTTCACATGTCATGTCTTAGTCTGATGAACCAAATGAGAAAACATGATGAATACAGGCATTTGGTATTCACTAAACTCTGGAGTGATTTTAATAATTGCAAATACTTAACTACAAGTCCTTCAAAGTTGTGCAGTAAGACAGAGTCAAGTAAAGAAGAAAGAGAAAGAAGAATACTGAATACTAGTTTAGTTGCTGAAGCTTGAAATAGACATTATGCAAAACATTCTAGCAATGTGCTGTAAAACCACTCATTTATTCACTTACTTTTCCTCAGCTGGGTCACTTGCCTTTTCAAAGCTCTTTATGAGTAACATTAGTCCCTAGAGGAGATTACACAAATAACACATAAAAATACAGCAATGATCTCCTGATTTGAATGACATCTGCATCCTTCTTCATTTCCCCCACTATAAACAGCCATTACTTGCTCCTCTGGGAAGTCTGCCATCAATGGTGAGAGCCTCCTTTGCAGACCCTGAGCTGAAGAACACACTGGTTGCCCAGACTTCCATGATACCCAGCCCTAGATCAGCCTCCCTTCTCCATCAGGGAAGCATACCCTCTCATAGGTAAGGACTGAATAGCCACCACACCACCAAGAAATGTCAAGGGAATGCTGTTAACTTAGTGATGGGGCTGCAGTCACTGTAGCTTCCCTGCTTTCTCCATTCCTAGGTAAATGTTCATGTATCCTGTTTTCCTAACACATAAGCTATGTCATTACCTTCCACATAGAAGCCAATATCTAGTTCAAGATCTCTTTACTTTCTCAGTTGCTACGAGTTTCTTCTCTGTCCTCTGTCTTCTCCAGGAAAACTTCTTAACCTCTTTTGCATCCTGGCCATATTCAATAGCCATAAGAAAGTTTGTACCTCAGGCAAATACTGCCAGAAATATACTCTGCTCCCAAAGACCATTGGTCTTAGCAGTACTTAAAGACTGGTGTGTAAATTACATTTCTCTAGAGCCTTGAACTTCTTAGTAGAATAGACATTTGCTGCAGGCAGCTGCAGCACAAGTCAAACCAATTTATTTAGTGTAGATTAATAATTTGATACAATTATTTTCCAAGGATGCTTGTGAGGGTTATTTTTGAATGTTCCATCATTTCACAGTCTTAAATTTGCTCTATGATGAGTTTAGCTGGATTTATACTTCTAAGCCATCTTTGTTTCATTTCAACTCTTTTTTTCCAAGCAGATGCTCTACAAAGATGAGCAGAGGTCAAATCATCAGCTGTTGGCTATAATGCTGTCCCCTTTCAACTAATTCACTGAGCTCCAATCCCATTAATTTTGTTGATTTTAAATACACAAGTGCAGACTGAAATCTAAAAGGAAAACGTGAGTATTTAGCTGCCTCAGAAATGTCGACCCAAATATAAAGTCTGTGAGATGCATTCTGTGAATCTTGTTAAACAGATCTGTTCAGTATTAGGCATCTTTTGTTGGGTGATATAAGTAAAGAGACATTGATTCCATTGAGAGAAAATAATAAGAAAAAGCTATGGATAAAATGCCTTATTGCACATCTGTCCTTCTTCAGAAATAAGGGCATATACCTGAATGTATACAGCTGTGGAAAATGTACTCACGTTTTAAGGAAATCTGGCTACTCCATCATCACATCTGCAGTGTCAATGAATGATTGCTTGTTCATGAGGATATTTGTTTGTGGCATTTACTTAGTGATGTCAGTCAATATGTTAAGCCAGATAATCCAGGGCTGTAACTGTTTGACTCAATAATATTCAGCTTTACTAGCCTTATTTGGCCATCAGATGTCTATTGGTCATGTTTAGGAAGCTTTTTATTTGTCTGTGCTCGAGTCTGCAATTTCTTCACTCATCCATCTTGTGCACTGAATCATAAACCCAGAAATGCAGGCCTGCCCTCTATTCAGCCAAGCCCGTATCCAGAGAGCACCAACAAGATCTGTCTTACCTTTACTGCTTTTTCCTTCAGAAAACCTCAGAAAGACTCCCAGAAACAGCAGAGAGCCAGCTGCTGGCTGGATGAATTGTTCCAGCAGTGCTAAGCAGCTCCAAGAGATTCAATGTATGTCCATCATGTTAATCAAGACATCACCATCACTGTGTGAAGTGACAGATGACATGAGAGTCCTATCACAGGACAAGAGATGGGCCATATCTGTGGCTTCTATGGAAAGCCTTCTCCTCTGGCTTAAGCACAGACTCTCCTTTCCATGACAGCTCTGTTGGGAAAGATTTCAGGTGTCTTCAGCAATGTCTTAACTTTTTCTGCATCATCTCAGAAGCAGAACTCATTCTCTTGATCAATGCTGAATATAGACTGTATCCATCCATTTCTTTTTTCTGTCTCTTAATTTAGGTTTACTATTGATCTCCACAACCACAAGAAATCTGTGAGATGTGCACACAATATTATGAAGCTGGAAAATACAGTGACATTTTTTTTTGTCCCCAAGGGCATTCTCAGCAATATGCACATGTTAAAAAAGGATGACACCTTCCAAAATCAGTTTGTCTTTCAGATCAGCTTATGACACACATATTCAAGGTATAAGGGTAATAATTACATCTTTCCAGGATGACTCAACATCCAAGAATTCCCATGAAAGAGGTGGAACATATGGGAAACTTAATGTAGGAAAGATGACCTGTTGGAGGAACAGATCAAAAGATGAAGGAACCTACCAAGAGGGAAGAAAATAAAACAAGAACAATAATGCTAAGACACACGAAAGAGCTCTCTTGCCCACAGCCTCTTCTTGTCAAGGACTTTTTCCAAGCAGAAGCTTGGAAAAGCCTAATGGGACAGAGCCCTGATGTGAGGCCAGTGAGACCCTGGCCTTATCTTGTCTGCTTACCAGCTTTTAGAGATGGATGTTGTAACTACATTATCTCTGTCTAATGGCATTGATAGGCTTTATTTCCAGTCATTTTTCTAATTGCTTTTTGAGCAGACTCATTCTTTTGGCTTTCTCAACACACTTCACAAGTTGTGGTAATCAATCCCAGTTTAAGAGCAGTATGTAAAGTATTTCCTTTTTATTAACCTGGCACTTGATCATTCCACGTCTGTCAGTTCTTCCATTGTGAGGAATAGCCAATAATCCTCACACATTCATTTTCTCTGTGGCATCCACGATTTAATGTTTTTTGTACCTTTTCTACGTTTACTGTTTAACTCTGATTAAATAAAACCACATGAAGGTTTCAATGTGTGAGTGTTGCATACTTTTGCAGTGACTTGTTCATGTTTTCTTCTTTTTTTTTTTTTTTTTCCTGTATTCCTTTCTTACTAGTTTTTAATCTTCTATTATCCTTTTTTAATGATGTTGAATATTGAACTGATATTCTCAGGAATTATTCAGGAAAAGAAACCCAGTTTCTCTTTCACGAGTAACTATTGCTGATGGGAACATAATAAGATGATGTATAATTTCAGAATTGAGGTGGTTTGATCTAATGTAAAAACAAAGACAAAGACATCGAAAAGAAAACAAGCATGCATACATTTGTACAGATTTGAATGATACAAACTTTTCTTTCTCAGACCATCTTCAGAAAGAACAAAGAGTTGGGTGGAAGGAAACTGCAGAGAAGCAAATTACAGCGTCAGGGGTAAGAGATGACTAAGACATCGACCAATATAACCTCTCTTGTCACATTTGGATGAAGTTGGTACTATCCATGAGGAATAACAGATCATAGTGTAATTCCTAATGAGGACAGATGCTAAAATTGTGATAATGATGGAAGAAAAGGTTGCAGGAGTGATGTAGCTGTTCAGACTCAACTGCACTGGGGACCACTTGTCAGAGGGGCCCAGGTGCAGTCTAAGAAGACAAGGGAGGCAATGACTGAGTGTCAGCAGCTGGCAGGATGTACAGCTTCATTTCAGCTGCTGTAGTGCTGCCTATATTAACCACAAAATACTGTTGAAGAGAAATGCAAAACTGGAAGATTAGTCCCAACTTTTTTCATTTTTTAAATTGAGAGAAGATGAGATGAGTGAATGAAAACATACATTTTGATTAGCATTTCCTACGACACCTGGCTACAGCAAGTTCTTTACATGTAATGCATTGTTTCTGTTAAAGAATTACATATGATTTTATGGCCATTATCGCCTTAGGCTTACAGAAGTTATTTCCTAGAATATTTCATGTGAAAATTTGTGTGCTCCAAGCACTACTACTCTTTACTGCACCTATGGGATTATGGTGCACATATGTTGGCTTTTTCCTATCCAAATAATGTAATAGTTTCGGTCTCTTGCAATATGACCATTAGTCAAAGTAATTTTTATACTTTTCTACTGACACAATGAATGCCTACGTGATTAAACTTAACGTGATTTTCTCCAGAGCAATGTTACTCACTTGTCTCAGAGCAGGATGGAGACTAGAAATTTTCTCTATATTTACAGTTTTAAATCTAATTTTTCCCCATTTATTATTTTTGAGTAACTAATTGATTTGGCTTCAAAATTGACTTGGATAATTTGAATTCTAAGAAAAAATAATGCCAGAAAGCCTAGAGAAAATCAGTTATGTTAGTAGATGTCTTCTTTTCCAGCTATCTTTGATTTAAAACAATTGTTTATTGTAATATGGGGTAATTTCCAGAACGGTCAGGTCCTGTGTATGAGGTCAATTGGAAAAAATATATATTTGGGAATTTTGATTGATGCCCTCATTAGCTGCTTTAAAATTGGGCTTAGAAGAAGGCTTAAGTAGGGGAAAGAAGTCAGCACTAGAAGAAATCCAGACAGCAACAGCATATTTGGAAACTGGTTTGTTCTGTCAGCCCTAAAAATCAGGTCAGAGTTTAAAAAGGCATCTTCTTCCAAACAAAATCAACAGCACACTGTCATCCAGACACGATGCAGAGTTACAACAGGTTTCCCCAGGGAGTGGAGGATACTTGATTTGTCCCATCCCCTCACTCGAACTCCCAAACACAGATAGCTGCTGAAGCTTGTGCTGTCCTTTGGATACCAGAAAGTGAAAAACTAAGGATGGAAAACATCTTGTGTAGTTTCTCTTCTTCCTGGTAATAACAAGGCAGCTCAGTGCCCCTTGCTGTCCCCAGGCATTGAGAAACACTAGCACTGCTCCAGGGTTGTGGTCCATGCATCTGAGCTTGGCCGGGAGCTCTCCTTGTGCTGCAGCAGAGCTGCACTCAGGGTGCTGCTGGGTGGACTGGGTTCAGCTCTGATGGTGCTGACACCACCCAGTCCATCTGAAAAATGTTCTGGGTACAGCCTAAAGCATACAGAAAGCCTGTGTGTTTCTCCTTCCCTCATGCAGTGCCCTGCCAGAAGTGGCATCTGTATATTCACGTATATATCCCGGAGGTGGACGAGTCTGGTCTGGAAACCGGGTTAACCTCTGTATTTAACTGAGGTGGAGTTTTTGTTATCTTGGAACACTAGTCACATGCACACTGTTATGAATGGCAGTGAAACAGCACAGAAAATCTGCCTCCATCTGAGCTCAGCCTTTCTGTGTCCAGAACAAGCAACTGTTGCCCCTAGCAGAAGCTCCGTTACGTGAGCAGAGGCCCTGGAGAAATTATGAAGCCCCCCAGACATCCACACTTCAGAGTGCACAAAATAAAATGCTCGGTAAAGACTAGAGTTCAAGACCTTTTTTTCCTCATGACAGTTCTGTTTCCACTTCACTTACTGTTTGAATTCACGCCTTGACTACTTTCAAAATCACATCTCGCAAAGCAACATCTTCTCATATTTTTTGTTTCAGTCATCCTCCAAAGTAACTAAAAGCTGGAGTCAGCTGGTTCAGGAACCCACAGCCCTAATTGCTGTCCCTGATAGACAGCAGTTTGCCTTTTTATTCCACATGGATGCACCTGGAAATCACAGTAGATCTCTCAGAAAGTCATGTCAAAGACTTAATCAGGATAAGAAATCACATCATCTGGAACTGCTTTTCAGTGTGGCTAAAGTTTCCTCTAGAACAACCCAGGAAAAAACATCAAACCAGACAAGAACTGCATTAATCATATTTGGCACACTGACAGCTCTGGCTTCATGTGTGGAATTGAATAGATATTTACTTCACAGATCCAAAAGATATGAGCCAAATGATCACTGGTGTTAGTTCAACGAAATAAATGGAATTAAAGCAGGATGAATTGTCCACGAGAGCCTAACATAATTCATTAATTTGAAATATTTTTCTCAGCCACTTGGTTGAAATGATCAATATACTTTGGATGGGCTTTTTGGATTTGAGGGATGGGATGAAATTTGGAGAAACTGAGCAGTAATTCCAGGTGACGGTCTGGAAAGGAACACAAACTTTTCTGGCTGCTGAGCCAGGAGTTTAATTAGACTTATTAGACTGAACAAAAGGATTAAAGGAGTATCGGGTCATGGTAGTAATTACAGTCTGAACAATATAGGACAGATCTGCCCTGGGATTATAACTGCTAAATCTCTGAGATTTCAAATGATAACTTGGTTTTCTAATCCAGTGCAATCCTGGGGGGAGTGGTGGTGGTGGGGGCAGTGTTGAAGTCCCTCCTCAGCCCTCATGCTTTGTGACAGCCTGGTGGTGCTGGACAACAGCAAAGCTCTAACAGCAGCTTGTGTAGCTTGAAAGAAAAGTTACAGGCTTGAGTCACCACTGTGTCAGAGGGACAACATCAAGCACAGGGATTTCTGAAGGACAAGATCAGATACAGAGACAGCTGCATAATGAAGAACCTGTCCTACTTTTGTCCCTCGACCAACCTGAGCAGAGGTCATCCAGTCCAGCAAGACTTTTTTGCCCTGTCCCCACTCCTCGCCCACCTCCCCACCACCCAGCAGCACACAGAAGGCTGTAGAGGGTGCTTGAGATCAGTGGAAGGGAGGAGCAGATCCACTCCTTGGGCAGGTTTGCTGTGCTGACACACCAAGTCTTGTCAGATAAAGACACAGGAATATAGCAGCGGCTCAGGAGAATGATTGCACTTGACATCCTTTTTTCATGCCCTAAATATTGCTAGATCTGGGGAAAAGAACTTAGTAGAATCAGTATAAAGTATTCAAACATGTTTAAATTTGCCTAAATTCTGAATTCAAATTTGTATTATTATAATTAAATTTCATTTCAAAACAAAATGAAATCTCTCTTTACAAGTTTACCTACTCCAAAATACTCAATTTCCGGGCATTCTTTATCGTGCATCCTTTCTGTGCATGTTTGAAAGCTTTTTGAAAAACTGCTTTCCTTGAAGTCTTTGCATTCAGGACCATCAGCTGCTGAGAAGTCTTTGCCTGTGGCAGAGAGGATCTCTCAGACTGAAGTCACAACAGCGAAAGTTTTGGATGTTTTTGTTGTTATTTATTTCTGACCTCTTTAACTTGCACATCCTTCATTTTGGAGTCTGGGCTCAGAGACATGGAATAATAAAGAGAGATATAATCACCTACACCTACAGCTGTTTCTCTCCCTCATCAGCAGTGGTGATGTTTTCCACATTCCAAAAGTTCCCAAGTGCTACACCAGAAAATGTCAGAATTTCAGTCCCTGGAGACACCTCAAATTCTTAGCTAGATCAATTTATTTAATGAATTATTTCTACCTCTATTGAATACCATTTCAAATTTCACTACATCCAGGCCCTCTCCTCTCCTCTCCTCTCCTCTCCTCTCCTCTCCTCTCCTCTCCCTTTCCTTTTCTTTGCCTATAACTGAAAATCAGAATTCGTCTCTTCTTCACTCAGCTGCAAGAGAGCATGAAGGCTGATGTGTGGAAAAATGCAAAAAGAACTGCAAAGAAAAGTCTGTATGCGGTCACCTTATTTAACAAAGGTTCAGCTTTTCAGTAAACAGCCATGTGATGGCAGAATTAAAGACCAAGGAAAATCTGAAAAAGCAAAAAAAAATGATAGATACCAATTACCAAAATTAAACAGAGTAATGTACAGTAGAATAAATGATGCTTGCTTTAAAATAATATTTCATTGATTCAGACATAACTTTTCCTATATTGGAAACTGAAGGAATTACGGGATGATGTTTTTAAGCTTGAATGGATCAGCTTCGACTATGAAATGCATTGTAAAACAGGCTAGGAAAGTAGCAAATTATAGAAAGGAAAGTGAAGGAGGAGGGAGGACATCTTGTCACTGCATGGCATGTATGTAAGCACTGATCATCTGTCTTGCTGAGGACGGCCCAGGGAGGTGGGGAAATACCTGCATTCTCAGGAAACGAAATCAAACCTTGGTGCAAGGATGCTGTAAAAAGACCATATCTGTCAGCATTTCAGCACAGGTGGCAGCCACAGATCTGTGTGTTCAGCAGCACATTGGGGATGGAGTGCCTGATCCTTTTGAGGCAGGTGCAGTGCCTAAATGAGCACCCCACCAACATGGCAAGCCCCACAGTGCAGGCACTGTTTGTTAAAAATGCTGATAACACAAATACACCAATGCTTAGAACACAAAATATAGCAGCATATGGTGCCAGAGTGAGAAGGGCAGTTACAAACAGAGAGAAATTCAGGCTGGGTTATGGCTTTCCTACCTCCGTGATGCTAATGGCACCGCTTTGTTTTAACTAAAATTAGCTCAGATGCCAAGCAGACATGAATACTGCCTTGCAGTACACAGCAACAATGTGAGCCTGTCATGTATGTGTCTGCTTTAAAACAAGTATTTCCAGTTACTGAATCCATAACAATGGAAGAACACACTCTAGGCAACCTGTCTAGAAGACAGGTGCACATAGGAAGATAGTAACAAACTGTGTTAGCCAGCTCTGAGGATATTTGATTACTTCTGCTAGAGAATGAAGCCACCTGATGCTGCCTTGAAACAGAGGATGGTTGAATGATCAGAACTGATTCTCTAATTGCAAAGATTAGGACTCTCACTCTCACCAAAAAACAACAATTTATCAATGGGTTCTGTTCAGAGAGAGGTCTTTTGGAGGAACTAAAGATGTATGACCACAGATACTAACATTTAATGGCAGAACTTGAGACCGGTCTCAAAGCTGCAGAAATTTCTGTAGTGTTAATTTTTGCTTCGGGGTTAGAACAGCCTACAGATTTCACACTGGCATTTTTAGACCTTTGTTATATTTTTATGTACTAAAAATGGCCCTTTCTCTTTTCTCAGTGATTCTCTCAGGGGCTTGATTCACCATCTGTAATTTCCATATGGAGTAGAACTTTAAGACATTAGTTACTTTCACAGTGTAATCAGACTTTTCCAAAAAATAAAGACAGAAAGGGAAGGGAATGGAAGGGAAGGGAACAGAAGAAGAGAGAATGAGAAGGGAAGGGAAGGGAAGGGAAGGGAAGGGAAGGGAAGGGAAGGGAAGGGAAGGGAAGGGAAGGGAAGGGAAGGGAAGGGAAGGGAAGGGAAGGGAAGGAGGAACAAATGGATACATTATACAGTGTTTTGAAACTTGCTTGTGGCTAGACTTATTCACCAGATGTAGATAGATTCTCCCAGAGTTTTCTTAGGAAAAACAAAGCAAACAATTTCATTTCTCTATAGACAAAGAGTTGAAATCATGGTATCTGTGGGTGCTGGTTGTTTTTTTTTGTTTGTTTGCTTAGTAAACCAAGAAATAAATTAATTCTGAGGCTTATCTTGCTCAAACTACAGATTATCTTTCTGCATGAAGGAATCTTCTAAAGCCAACGTAATATGCTGAAATTGGAAACTTAGCTATGCTGAAGGGAAAGAAGACTCAGAGGTGGTTCTTCTACTGACTCTGGTAGATTCAGGATCCCATCCCTATTTATAGAACTTGAAAAGCTGTGCTCTTTTTTCTGTTTCCCAGGTAAATCCTGAGGTCACTTTATGAACATTTATTAAACATTTAGAGTTCACCGAACTGAGACACTGCTATACATTCAGTGTTTTATTAAAGAGCCATAGAATCATCAAGTCTGAAAAAGGCTTCTCAGATCACCTAGTCAAACTACCAGCCTACCCCCCCACACCATGCCCACTAACCACATCCCTCAGTGCCATATCCACACAGTTCTTGAAGAGCCCCAGGGATAGTGACCCCACTATTTCCCCAGGCAGCCTGTGTCACTGCCTCTCTATCTTTCTGAGAAGAAATGTTGCACAATATCCATCTCGGTATCCAAATTCCAGATTAAAGCTGCTGCAAATTAAAATAATTTCCATCAATTACTGTATTTTTCTTTTTTAACTTAGAAATCATTAATATTTTTTATTTTTCTTTTTTATTTTTATTAATATTTTTAATATTTTTCTTTTTTAACTTAGAAATCATTAATATTTTTTATCTCAAAATCAAGAAGAATATTACTTTCATTTAGCACTCCGGGGGAATTTATTGGTGGTGTTGTTCAAATTATATACCTAAAAGTGGAACATTTAAAACTCAACAACCAGACCTTTTGTTATCTGGATTCTTGTTGCTAACCCTGAGAGGTACACATGTCACATACTGTGAGTGTTAAGTCACTGGCAGTGGAAGTCTGTGACACTGGCTCATGCATTGCTTAAGCATGAGCAGGAACAAGTGTTGGCCACATCCCATAAGTGAACTAAGCAGTGACATCTTTGGGTTATGATTAAATTAATTTGATCATGTGAAGATGTAGCTCACTGTTCTCAATTAAGTGCCTAAGAACAGGGAGCTCTGCATTTCTGATTTCTCACCCTTAATATTCCTTATCATCTGCAGTAGTTGGCTGCTGTCCTGTCTACATCCAAAATATGTGTTAGAGCACCAAAGATATTCAGTACAGGTCAAACACAAAAAGAACTCCTTCAAGTCAGCTTAAGATGAGAAATGTGTGCCTGCCTTTAAGAAGCAGCACAGAGAAGCAAAGCTGGTTTCATCTTGGTTTTATGTTGGGCACGTCCTGAGATCCCTGTCAAAAGCACCTGTCATATTGCATTACCTTGGACAAACTTTGCTCCTTCAACCTCTCCCTTAATTCTACATGTTTAAGGAGGACATGGAGGAAAATGTCAGTTCACCAGGAGTTCTGAGTGCTATGTTTCTAAAATATTCTGAGTGATGCACCCTGGGGAAGCAAACAGATCATGCAGAGCTACAGATCTGCTGGGATTTTTTCATCTAGAAAACCAAGAAAAGATGTTCACACCAAAAGCTTCTTTGAAAAAACACCACTGCAACAACTGTTTGGCATCTGCCTGAAAAGATACTGCTATGGTGAATGGATGAAAGGCATGGTAGCATGAGGTGCACACTGGGTGCATTTGTATTGCATAACTTAAAGCTGTCTGTCAATAATTTCCTGCATGACAGAGATAATACTACAGAACGTTAGGAGCAATGTCCCCTTTGTCTGCTGCACACAGAGGCGGCATAGACATTTTTGCTGCAAGCAAGAACTTGGAGCTGTTGCTCCCCGTCAGTCTGCTGACCTGATATGACTTATGCTTCAGATCAGCTCAAGCGCAGTGAAGAAAAAGCCTCAGTGAGCACCCAACTGTAACACTGATGTGCAGGCAGTACAGCAAACAACCATAATGGGGAAATAGCAGTCTGGGAACTGGCTGAAAACATCCGCGTTTGTAAGCAGAGCTCAGTCCTGTTGTCAGTGGGCATCCCAAAGTCTCTCCAGGCAAAGTCAATGTTGAGAAATGTGGTGAAGCACTTTAGTAAAAAAAAGCCTTGGCAAATACTGCTGGGTGGGTACAAAGCAAAGGCTGGGTCCAATTGTGGGAAAGGATGAATTCTGCACAAGAGGCAGAGCAAGCTACTGAAGAGCAAATTGTTTGGGCTGTCACCAAAGGGCCTTCTGCTCAGGCCTTTCTCTTCCCCTCTGTTGCACATTGCCATGTCCTGGAGTCTGACAGAGCAGCAGTGTTTCCTTGCCTGGAGTCAGATGAAGAAAGTTTCCAAGAAGGTCAGAATGTAACAATATTTGCAACAGACACCAGAAAAACGCATGAAGATTGTTCCACTTGGAGCTCAGGATTCATTTACTTACATAAAAAAGACTGAAATATGAATGAGTGGCCATTACTGAAGCCTGGATGCTTTCATGCCTAAGTTTTGCTCTTTGCTTGTACTCTTAGAAGATTGCTGCAGAAATATTAACACCAAAACACCATGGTAAAAATACTGGACAGAATCCCTGAATGTAGTACCTGCGGCAGAAACAAGGTATCTTTTGCAGCCTTTGTGCACCAGGGGAGATTCTGGTTGGACATCAGGAAATACTACTTCTCTGAAAAAGTGGTCAGGCACTGGAATGGGCTGCCCAGGGAGGTGGTAGAGTCACTGAACCTGGAGGTGTTCAAGGAATGTTTAGATGTTGTTGAGTGATATGGTGTAGTGAGAACTATTGGTGATAGGTAGAACGTTGGACTGGATGGCCTTGTAGTCTTTTCCAAACCTGCTGATTCTATGATTTTATGATTCTCTGATTTCTCTGTTGCTGATGTGGCCACAGGTGAACTGGAACACAGGAGGTTCCCTCCAAACACCAGAAGAACTTCTGCACTCTGCAGATGGTGGACAACTGGCACAGGTTGCCCAGAGGTAGTGGAGTCCCTTGAAAACCTTAGTCATGCCACTGGGGCATGGTCCTGCGCACCCTGCAGGAGCAGATGGACCCAGAGGTCTCTGCCAGCCTCAACCACCTCATGATATCCTGTGATTTGAAGCTCAGCCTCATACATAATTCAGAGCAGCTCAAGGGCTGCCCTATGTTTTGACATCTTTGGGTCATCCCTGTTCTCCCACAGACACCGCTCCTTCTCCACTTGGCCCTGGCAGAGGCATCCCCAGGTGATGGCATCCCCCAGGAAGAGCCAGGGGGCCAGCATGGCCCTCTCCAGCCCTCGTGACAGTTCCCATCTGGGCAGTAGCCTGCATAGCCAGAGGGTGAACCCTGCCATCAGGAGGCTATTACAGGCCCATTCTTCATGTTGCCATTAGTGTGACGGAGAGGAATGGCTCTAGCCAGGAAAAGGCATTAGCTGAGGTCATTAACAAGAGGTTCTGGGTATTCTTAGAAAATCACAGCATTAGTGAGATGACTTGAAATATTTATTAACGTGGGGAATCATGTCTGTTTGCAGATTTCTCTTTTTTTTTTTTTTTTCTTATTGGAGGCTGTGAAGCAGGCCTGTGTGGAACCCAGCAGTGGTCTTTTCAATCACAGAAAGTGCTTTTAGAAAACATTATGGTAATGTTCAGCACTAAAAATTGTTTCTCTCTGAAAAAAGAAAAATCATTATGAGAAAATAAGAAAATATGTCAGAGAAAAGAGTGTTCCCTGCAGGAAAACAGCTTCTTCATCTGCACATCAAGATGGTTTCAAGCAACAAAATTCAGATGGTGAATGGCAACCAAGCTTGAATACAAGTCATGTCCTACTCAAAGAAGAAGACAAAATCATTGTTTCCATCATTGGATTTTCTTTTTCTTGCAATCAGTGTTTATGACCCAAAAGAAATTACGCAAGCATGATAAATGAACAGACTTTCAGGGTAAATTTTGAGCTAGTTTTTAAAACGACTATCGAATACGCATTTGGAGGTCTTTTGTAGGTACTTCTAAGTCTGGATGCTACAAACTTTGAATCTTCTCCTTACAGATAGCTTCCAAATGTCCACTGTAACTATTTTCTTTTGCAACTGTCAGAGTCACAACACTTGGCAAACACTACAGATCTCTGCCTACATCTGTAACCTGGGAAAGTACAGAAGCTACACAGTTTACGGGAGGGGATTTCAAAATAGGTTCTCAAACACAATTTAGAATCAGACTCACAGAGATGAAACCACTTCTAGAAAAATCCTCTTTGAAAGTTATTCACATGCACATCTCCAGCTGAGCATGAGCACTCACACGAAGTGTGTGTGACTGCAGATGAGAGGGGCTGCTTGTTCTACTTGTTGTTGCAGCAGTGAAGGGGTTGTGAGAGTTACCTGATGAAAGGAAAAATGATGATAGCCTTCGTATTTGCAAGAATTTAGGTGACTGTCACAAATAGGCGACACAGCGTTTGTCTTTTGTGTAGGAAGCCAGGCAGAAATGGCTGTGTGGGTGTGGAGCTGTGTGCACGTTCGTTACGGTTGATTTAGCTCATGTCAATAATTCTGCTGAGATAAGTAACTGAAGTGCCAGAGGCAAATGAATGCAGTTAAAGGCACCTATCTGAACTTCTCTAGAATCTGAAATCGAGTGTAATACCTCCACAGTTGCTATCTAAAGGACAATGTCAGTCAGTTCTGGACAGAATTTGAGTTAGACTGGAAAGCTATCAAAATATAAGAATTTACTACACAAGAAAAACTAGCGAGTGATTCTGTTGCTAGCGTTGTTTTTAGCAATCACTGTAATGATTAACCATTTATCTTCTCTGTATCAACACCAAAGCAAGATCCTAGGGACCAAAAGGAGATTTAAATAATCATGTAAGCATAGGCTTTATACATTTCTAGCAAACCTACCACGTCTGTTCTACTTATCAGCGGGGGAAAACATTGAAAAAGGAAGAACAGTGTATTATTAATCATTTTTAAATGTAAATGAAGAAGCATAGAACATGTAACATACACTGACTCTCTGAGTCATTAAGGGAAATCTGCAAGGCTCAAAGTCAGAGAGAAAATATCGACTTAGGATTATACCATGCAAATCTGATAGCACATGGCAGTTTCCCACTAATGCGAAAGAAAGCATTTCATTATTGATAAGTAGAGTGCATTCGATATGTAAGTAGCTGGAGTCAACATAAGTGCTAAGTTAAGTCATATTTACCATGCACAGCCTAAAAGCAGGTCAGAACACTAGAAGGTGACTTTAAAATCTTTATTCAGAATCTTTAAAATCTTCATTTCACTGTTTACAAATCTGGATATGCAGCTTATATACACCTTGGTTATCCATCCCCTTCTTTTAGAGAAGGGACAAAGATGGCACTGATCATATATTCAAAGCTACAGATAACTGTCTATGGAGATGGAGAAATTCCTTACTATTCTCTTTTTTGTTTAAGCAGGACTTCTCAGGTGACTAAATGCTCATCAGCACGAATAAAGATTAATAAAGCCTACCCCAGGAAGATCTTCCTACCACTGTCAGATGACTTTTCTTCTTATTAACAATATAAAATATCTGAAACCGGAGCACTGTTGTTTGGATTTAATTAGATATGTAGATATCATAATAAGCATGTGCCTCTGGACTGGAAGAATATCACTTTCGGAAGCAAATCCCCAGAGAAATGATTCTGTGCTATATACACAAAACGTATTTCCTTATTTTTCCATTATTTTTATTGTTATTGCTTTTAATGCTATTGCTGTTACTAAAAATACTCTGCAGAAAGTCTCCTTCAAGTGTATGCTTGCACAAGGAAGTTCCTACTTTTACATAATTAATTCTTTCAAGATGGAAATTTTTGTGGAGTTGTTCCACCGCACATTTTCATCTTCTATAATGTGTAAAGGAATTAAGGAGGCTTTAAGGCCTTTAGAAAGATCATTCCTTGGTGTGACCTCTAGAAACAACTATCAAGACAGGACTTTATCTCAAGAGGAGATAAACTGTCTAAACGGAGTTCAACTGAAATTTATCTTCAAAATGCCTTTAACTTGCACTGAAAAATGTCTTCCCCATTAATTTAAAATGCTACAGAAAGTACATCAACCCCTCTGAAAAAAAAAAAAAAACAACAAAAAAAACCCAACAGTGCACTTTCACCTTAAATGGATAGAAGGCAAGAATGAAAAATCATCCAAATTAATAATTTCTGAAGCCCTGAATTGCAATAATGCCATCTGAGAACCTGTCAGAAGTTGCAAATATGAATGTAGATCCTGACTGGTTTGGGTTTTATGCTGCAGGATGTCCTAAAAATAGCTGCTATCCCTGCTGCTTTTGTATGTAGATGGTGATGGTCCCCACAGCTTTCCATAACAGATCAGTGAGAAGCCAGGGGCTGGTCATGGTTCCTGGAGCCCCGGTAGGAGAGAAGAGACTTACAGCTGAGTTCATGAAGTGAAACTGCAACTGAGATGAGAGAAGTTTGCTGAAAAAATGAAGAGAAGTTGTAAGCCCTCAGAAACTCATTGGCAGTGCAGCCAACTTCATTCACTGATGCATGGGCATAAAATTAAATTGCTTTCTCATCATGAAAATACTGAGGGTTTTTTAATACCTTTCTTCTGGGTTTTCATTCTTTCATTATTCCTCGATAGTCTTTCTGTTTCCCTTTGTCTGAACAATGCTTTTCCTTTTCTCTCTTAGTTCTAGAATTTTTGCTTTTGTCTGTCCACATCTTTCAAGTTTTTAAACGTGTGCTTTTTTTTTTTCCCTTTTAGTAGTCCCACAGATACCCACTGATTCCAGTATTTCACTTTGTCTCTCTCTACACCTACACACACACAAGCACATAGCTATCAGTTTTTTCTTTTTGGCTGACAAGTTAGAGTGAACGAGAAGGCTATAATTAACCAGAATTGATTGTCTTCAGCTTCAGCCACCTTGGAGTGCAGTTCCAAATGAGAAGTGATCAGCAAACGTGTTACAAGGAAGGCAGAGAAGATGTCAAGAAGGTTTCTGAAGGTTCTTTTACTAATCTGGAAAGTTTGGAAAAACAAAAGTTTTGCCTAGAAATACAACATCTTCAGCTGAAAGCATGTTTAGTACTGACAATCTTGCTTCACTGGAAGGTTTTTTCAACCAACCTGACAGTATGTGGGAAGTCAAGAGTACAATTTGCTCCCAGAAATCTGAGATTGATTTGTTTGATCTCCATTCACCCAGCAGGGCAGCCTCTGGCCACACAGCAAGGCAACAAGGAGCTGCTCCTCCTGTCCATCCCACCAAGTCTTAGACTGTGGGAATTTATCTTTGGAAGATGACTGGTTTTGTCAGTCGTTTTAGCAGTACTACCGACCAGCTGAGGACTGGGGTATCCAGGAGCTGTCTGCATGCAGTTAATCTGGCGTAAGTGAAGCTGATCAGGTCCCATGGACCAGTAGCTGTCACAAAACTTGATGTTTCCCATCAGGAGTGAGAAAGCATTTGGTGCACAGCTGGAGCAGAGTTTCCAGTTTAGCAAATCTAGTTGCTCTGCACCGACACCACTTGGTGAATCAAACCAGGAGGTGGTAAGTAGAGACAATCAAGGAATTCTCTTTTAAAGACCTCATTACTTGTACAAAGTGAAGGGTCTTTGAGATACAGGTCATAAAGGCAACAGCCGAGAGTCATGGCTTCACATGTGTAACTTTTCAAACTAATAACCCTCTGGGAGAATTCTCAGTAGTCTGAAAAAAAGAAAGGCACACTGTACTATCTGACATGGAAGTTTGTTAAATGAAATTTAAATTAAAGTCATTCCAGACTGAAAGAGTTTTTGGCCTTGTGCACTAAAATAGCAAAAGTCACCACTAGCACAGCACAACAATATATCATACTGAACACTCCCTTTTCATACAGTAAAAACATTTCTTCAAAGATAAACCAGGTGCAAGTCTGTGATGAAAACTGAGAAGACTCTACAAAGAAATACTCCTTTCTCTGTTGGTCACATTAAAACAAAGAGGGAAGAAATTTTCTCATATGCAATCAGAACTCTGTCTCAGATGACTAAAACATATAATTTTATATAAACTAAAATTCCCTCTCAACCATTACTTTGTTTCAAATAGATCATTAGGTAATTTTATTTCCTTGGTTTTTAAAAATACACTCGAGAAATAGCAGTTTGAGTGAACGGAAGTGTAGGAAATGAAAATAAATTCAATCAATTAAACACTGTATTTTTTTTTTATTAATAGGACAATTTGGTAGCAGCAGAGTTCACTAAGTCTTACAAAGATGGATGGAGCATGCAGCAAATTCAAAAAGCCAAAGCTAGGGAATGAAGAGGAAAGCTCTGAATATTTTCAAAAACAATTTTCAGAATGATGCAACATTTATAAATCAAATAGATCAGAGGTAAGCAATAGCATGAAGAGAAAACAGGATAGATTGAATGAAAGACCTCACCCACCTAGAACTGTATGTCTTCAATCCTCAGCCACCTAGAACTGTATGTCTTCAATCATCAGCCATCAGAAATGAACCTGCTTGGAGGTGGAAATATGGTATTTCCTCCAGCCTATTTCTTTGGCATCTCTGCTGGCACCCTTCATCACTAACAGGCTGATGAGAAACTGAGCTCTTGGCTCCTATCCATCAATACTTGTTGTGAGAGAAACTAAGATATACCCACCTTCACTGTGTCTGAAGATCTGTACCCACTCTGAATTAATTCCCAGTTTCTAATATGGCATTTCAGGACCAAGGGTCACCCATATATATTAAGAGGTTTGATCGTGAGAACTGGACCAGGGTGGAGCAGACATAGAGGGAAAATTCCTATGTTGTCTCCATTTGAATTACTAGAGGTTGCAGGTATAATCATACTGTACACAGATGGGCCACACGATACTAGTAAGTCTTGAGCAATACAGCTCTGATCTGGATTTAAACTGACAGTCGGAGAGGAATGAGATACAGAGCCTCTACGTCAAGTCATCTAATCCTTTTTCTGTGATGTGATTTTAATATAATTCTTTGCATTCATATAGCATAGCTTAATCTGAATTAGCTTTCTGAGCAAGATCTGGCATGAGCTGATCATTTAGCCTCTCCAACCTGTTTTGTCTCAGCCAGTCATAATTTTAGGTCTCTTCAATGTTTTCTCCAGCTGTTTTGTCGTGACCTTCAGTAGCTCTAGCTTCCCTCTGGCTGACCCAGATGCTTTGCTCTGTAATCTGAATCCTCAGCACTCAAAGGTCAAAACTCCTTTCTAAGCTTTCAGTAAGCTCTTTCATAGTAAGTTTTTAAAGGAATATAGTTATCATGACTTAGGAAAGAAGGAACTTTTGTCATTAAAAACTGCTTAGCATAAGAGGGAGAACAGGAACAAATGATCGCTTTTAATAAGGGAAGAGAAATTGCTAACAAGAATCCAAAATATTTTAAGCTTGGACTTGAGAAATGTATGACAGGATGATATGAAATATAGATGACAGGAGGGTATGAATGCCTAGATGACAAAGTTTTTGTGGACAATAAAAGATAATTTAGAAAATCAGTTCTAAAGCAATTAAAAAAAATCTCATATCACCAGCTTCCACAGCTGAGGCAGCAAGAAATGAAAGACAGATTGTTTAATATTTGCCCTTTTTCTTACTTTCTTTTTCTAAGCATCTAGTATCAGAGACAGGATGCTGAGTTGTAGGAGTTGTTGCTCTCACTCAGTATGGGCATCCACCTGCAATGAAGGAGGAAGGGCTGGATAAAAACTTTCAAACCAGAAGTGCCTTCATGCCCCAAATGAAGAGAAGTAAGCACAGAACTGATTATAATAATATTTGGAATGCAGAAAGTTGCTCCCAGTGCAGAATCATCTCAAGAAAATTCTAGCCAAGGAAGACACTTCTTCTTTATATATTGTGTTGACTAGATCTTTGGATGCAGTGTTAACATAGTGCCTGTGCAAGCTATTCTGGTCAGGGGAATTTTGTGAACCACATGATCAATTATTCTGCTGCACAAGGAGCAAGCTGATGATGATCTCAAACAAGCTATAAATAAAATGGAAATTATTAAATAAACAAGTCACATGATGAATGTCACTGAGATTAGCTATTATGAGGAAAAATAACAACTTCTTGTGGGGAAAAAAAAGAGCATACACACTAATGGCTTTGCTAATAGGCTCAGCTCTGTGTCAGGAGTAGAAAGCAGACAGCAATAGAAGGAAATACGAGCTACATGTATTTCTTGTCATGGGCATGCTCTGAATGCAACAAGCCAAAAGCCAACATAAGGGACAAGCCAAAAACTGTTTACATATCCAGGAAGGGAAGAAAAGGGAAGGAAGAGATGATCCAAACAGGATGCTGTATTTCAGGACATAAGGTGGGAAGTGTTAGTCACAGTATCAGGCATGCACTTCTTTCACCAAGTGTGAGGAACCGTCTGCTTGAAAGCTTTGACTCTACTTTCCAAAGCTATCTGGTACAGTGTGTTTTCAAAGAATGCAGTGAAAGGCCACAGAATGAGACTTTGAATGGTGGAGCATGTCATGACAGACAGGAAAGTTAATCTACTCCTTTGTTACTGAATCTCAATTATCAGACTCTCGAAAGTACTGCAAAGAATGGAAATTTCACCAACAACATTCCTATAAAAACAATAATCAATTCACTTCTATCCATCCAAAGAGTTAAGAAGCCACAACTTTTGCTAGGAGCAATGCTGCCAGAAGCTGGAAATTAATGAGGATTCTGAGCTTCTGAGCTCCTAATAACAAGCAAAGTCTGAGAAAATGCAAAAGTAGGTGAAAAAGTAAATTCAAACAATCAGGGCGGCAGGTGAATGTTTTTAAGCCGCCTACTTCAAAACTTTCATTTCCCAAAGTTCAGTATCCACTTAAAATTTGAAGGCAAAAGCTACAAAACTATTAAAAAACTGGTAACTTTTTAGACTTCCATCAACTGTAGAAATTTCAGCTCAGGGTGTTTGTGCAGAACCATATTCTTAATCCAGCTCTGATTAGCAAATTTTTCAGCTTTACTTAGCTGACATGGCAGAAGTGATGATGTCATGTACATAAAGCATATTTTCACAGCTGTGTGTCATGTTAAAAGTGTGACATTGATCAGGATATCAGAACTCAAAAAGAAAGTGCTTTTCATAGCTTTCAAGGACAGACCAAATATTTCTTGGCTTCCAGTTGTTGCAGAGGAATTCCCCAAGACTGCAGGAAGAAAGAGAGAAAAGTTCAGCACCTCTTTACTTTCAGAAGTCACACCCAGTGAGTTCATTTGTGTCATGATTTATTTCTTCTGCTTTTAACAATATCAAAGTGTGAGCTTCTCTTTTTTCAACCTACAAACACTCCAGAGAACTAAAGTCTATTCAGTTCTATCTGTAAGGCTGCTGTGGCTTATCCAGTAGCCACATATATTATAATGAATTGAGGATTCTTTTCTGGATAGGTCTGTTTCAGAGGATTGCAGTCTGGAATTTCTTGTTCCAGATGGTGAATACCATGAAAAGCTTCCCTATGCTTTCTTTTCTGTTATTGAGTATTTAGCTGGCATTAAGAGAACAAATAATAATAATAAAACCCAACAACAATTTATGACAGACACCCAGCAAGGCAAGTTCTGTCCTAAGCAGCTATAGATTTATAGAAAAAGAAAGTAGTTCTACCTGGGAAGTGTCAGGCAGCCTTACCTCCAGGCAGTGATATGAACTTGGTCTGGTTTTTCATGTTTCTTCTCCATGTTATTGGTTCCTCTGGGTAACTTTGTGCCCTATTTTTCACTGGTTGTATTGGCTCAGTATTAGTCTTCCATAAAATCAATGGGGACAGTAAATTAAAAAATATAGATTAAAACGAAAAAGGAGGTTTTTGCCAACCTAATATTAATGACTTATCAAGACAGCTAAGCTTGGCATATGAAGGCAGCTTTCTTTGGCTATCCAAAATAATTTCTGTCATAATTGGCTCTTTCTCATATTTCTGAAGGATGTGTCTCCAGCACAGTACCATGCAACTGACAATTTATGCTTCACGCAAGGAAACTACAGAAAAAATAGTGCCTAAGCCACAGCAGGGAAACAAGTGGCCATAAGTTTGCTACCAGAACTTTCTTAAGCCACTTGATTAATAATTTAGAAGTGACAATATTGCAAGGAACCGTTTAAATCAGTAAAGCTCGGGGTTGTCACAAACTGCAAAGTCATTGCAGTATTCAGTGACTGGAGAAGTTATTTCCCCAGATGATTGTTAAATAACTTCTACAAAACAACCTCCAGCTACTGCGGAGGCAGTGATCCTACCAGTTCTATTGTCCTACAGTGACACCAAGGAGCAGCAGCTCTGGATTTCAGTATGCCACCCAGCTGATTTGGGCCTATGTGTGCATTGACCTGGAATGTGATGTTCTGTCTTTGAGGAGTGGGAAATGGTGACAACAGACAACAGACCCAGGCTGTGGCACTTCATAAGCTCTATTTGCTGGTGGCTGCGAAGGATTAATCTGTTTGGTAGGAGCAAAGCATGGCTGGTATTTCTGTTACCAGAGAGTTGCCTGTTTTATCTGCAGCCTCTACACACCTTCACTGCCAAGTCCTGGGTAATGGAGCATCCCTTCATGGTAGAACCACCTGCACACTCAAAACCTCAGTGATTATTCTTCCCATGTAAGGAGAAGAACTTTGCAGATAGTGGGAAATACAGGGATTATAAAGTGAGAAATCAAGTACCCTTCCCTCTCTGTGAAAAGGAATAAGGCTGGACTGTTCTAGTGTGATGGTCAAGGATATTCCTGTAAGGACTGATAGCTAACACAGAGTCTGTGTCTTAGATAAGGAGACATTTTCCATCAGCACCACATTTAATCATTAAAAGAGAACAATAAACCGAAGAAACAGCACTGAGCAGTGACTTCTTGTAGAAACAAAATTATGCTAATGCAGTAAATGATAGAGGTGCAAGAATGTGCTGTATTAGCAGTGAAGAAAGGAGTAATTCCCACAGCATTGCCTTCAAAAACTCTCCATCCAGTTTTTCTTACAGAAGTGTTTATTAGAATACAGAGATCTGTCCTAGAGGATATACAGATAACACTAAAGTAGTAGAATAGCTTGCAACATTGGCAGGATCAGAAAACACAAAACACCACGATGGTCATATTTCTCTTGTGCCTGCAACAATCTTCTCATGCCAGACCTGATGTGGGCCAGCTCTGCTGAGTATCTATCTGCATTATGCCTCACTTCACTGCTCAGAGCTGCAGGCTCCTCAAGCTTTAGCTTAAGGAGAAAGCAGGGAAAGGCTGGAGGTGGGCCATGAACACTCCCAACAGCGCTCTTGGTGAAGTTTCCTCATGTTGATAATAAGGTAGATCCTCTACTCCTCTCACTCCTGTGGTGTTACTGTAACTTGTGTTGTTGCCACTGAGTAGAGCCCTCTGACGCTCTGCTGCTGGCAGAATTCTACAGAGTGGATTGAGATCCCCATAGCTTTTTGACTGGCTTCCCCATTGTGCTCTGTGCAGCTTAATCAAACTCGGCCAGATACTAATGTGGATGCTAATGAACTAATTAACATTTATCAGTAGCTGTGCTTCCTGGGAATGCTATGTGAGCTGCTCTTCACATATGTCACTACAACAGCCCCTGTTCCTAGCTTAATCAGAGATTTCCACCTGTTGTTGTTTTTCTACACTGTTTGGCCAAACCTTGATGGAATAGAAGGGTAATGTGAACCAAAGATAGGAAGAGTTATACAGCACAGTCATTGTCACCTCACAGATCCCTGGAAGGTGCATCCATCAATGGGAAAGGCAGCAATGGGAAGACAAATAAAGGTTCAGCCACCTGAGAGTGGTCTTGTAAATCTCATAAATCAGCCTAAGAAGCTGGGCTTGATCTTTTTGGTAGCATGCTTTAGAGGAATGTTGTGTTTTCCAGGTCTATTTGATACAGCAAGAATGAGGAATTAAATGCTTGATATATAAATGTGACAAACCAATTAACTGAGCTTAAAAGGATATCTTCAAAAAATGATTCCAGGTTTTAGGCAAGGCAGAGCTTGTTAAAGAAAGTAAAAGAACTGATGTGTATCTTCTTCAAGGAAATACTGATATTGCTACAATATGAAACATTTATAAGGGAGTCTCTGTGTTAAAATTAAAAGAGATGTGGTTAATTCGGACATGGGGAAGCATGCACAAAGCCTACCAAAGGACTGAATCTCCACAAAGGGAAAAAATAACATATGGGACAGATTTGCCAAATTCCAATGCGTGATCTGTTCTTCTGAAGAAGACTCCAAATAGGCCAAACTCCAGTTCTTGTTATACTATTTTTTCTACAGCTGAAATAGATTTCTTTTGGTTAAAGTGAATTTTAAATCTGAACCAGTATTCACATGGATCCATATCTGGGCTATTCTTGCAGGAAGATCAAAGTGAAGAATTGGAATGTGAGAAAGAGTAAGAGAGCAAAAACTATAACAGATAAGAAGTGGGAGGGAAGAGAACATGAAGGAATGTCTTTCAGAAAAGTGTATGTAGGTAAGAGAGACACTACAGAAAAAAACAGTGAGAAAGACAACAAAGCACAAAAAACCGAATCTTTCTACCAAATTTCTCCTCTTTCTGAAAATGTCAGAGGGATGAGGCACTAGTGCTGGTAAAACTGCCTTACAACTGTGGAATGGAAGCCTCTTGGTGCATTTAGAACAGTCAAAGGATGACCATATAAGTTTTGGGTGGTTTGAAAGAATGATGGTTTGATAGCAGGTACTGGAGATATCCATCCAGCTACGTATTAACTTGCAGGGAACTTCAGACAGAAATAAAAGTGATAAGTTTTGGTGCAGTTGCCACTTCTTTTGAGTGTCATGCAGTTCTGATCCTAAGACAGGGTTGCAATTTGTTAAAAAAAGAGCTTCTGTCTCCTGTGTGGCAGTGTCCTATTAATCATTGAGGCAGTGTTAGGACTTGTGTGTGCAGGTACAATGGTGCCTTGTCATAGGGTGTATGACTTTGAGGAAAGGAGAGTCCCAAAGCAGAGACATTTTTAGGGATTTCATAAATAATCTTCCAGAGCCTTTACCTTAAAATCAACCCTAGTTATTTGCAAAGAAGGGGGGCAAATAAAATGAAAATAATAAAAAAATATTTTAAATAGTGTATTTCAATTTTACTAAATAAAACTCTAATTTTTTTCCCCCCCCCAGTGAAAAGATTATTTTTTGAGTTCTTTCAAAATTGAAATGAAGCAGGAAGGCAGGAAACTGCAAAAGCTCCATGCTGTGAGGGGTCAGTTCTCCACTCTTGAACTTATGCACAGCCATAGACGAATATCATTACAATTTCTGTGCTTTCATTTCCCTATGGGGTAAGGCATTCCTACTAATAACATCACGGTTATTTTGCAGGAATAAGATGAAGGTTAAATAACATTGCTTTTATATCCACCAGTAGAAAATGCTAGAAAAAAAAAAAATAAAAATCAAGTATTGTTGATAACTGAGTTTCCACAGAAGACATTGGACAATTGCAGAGAAAATAGTAAATGATAAATCTCTTGAATGATTGACCTGAATTTCCCAGATATGATTCATTTCAAATAGGATTGTTTTCTTAATTTCTCTTGAGTTAATATCACTTCTTGTCTTTTCTGGTGTACTTTCTGTGTCCAGACTCTCTTAGCTGAATAGTCAAAAGGGTGAGGGGAGTGGAAGGAGCCTCTCACCCCATGTCACACCAGCCAGTGACATGCCAGCTGGTGCTTTGGGGCAGCTAATATCCCTTCACCTGCACTGATAAATCAGTGTTTTATCACTTTGTTTTAGAGCTGTCGAGAGGCGGAAATAGCTGGGGCAAAGTTCTAAGAGCAGATTCTCATAGCTTTTATTCCCTTGATGCATAACATGCTATGTGAGTGTCTGAAACACAAAGTGAAGACTTGTCTTGAATTTAATGATGCAATTGCCCCATTCCATAGCAAACTGCAGGAATCACTAATTACATCTCTTAGAGGCCAAGCTACTAAGCGTACATCAAATGAGAAGCTAGGAAAAAATAATTACTGTTAACAAGTGAACTGCAACTATTATGCAGACTTCCCTGGTGTGCAGAAGCTGCAAGCCATAATCTGAATAAGATGGAGGATAATAAACAGCAAATGTTGTTAGAGCACATGGAATACCTTGTGTCCTCTCTTAAAAAAAATTAAAATATAACAATCTAAGAGGTCAATGCAAAAAAAATACCATCACAGATTTCTGCCCTAGGGTCAGAATGACGAATTAAGATGCTGATGAGTCTGCTCTCTGCAGAGCTTTCTGAGCTGAAGCAACAAATTACATTATTGCCACCAACCAGGCCAGTGAAGACCAGTGGAAAGTCCCTCTTCCCTTTCACACTCTCTCTGCTTCCAGCTGGTCCTGTCAGCTCAGATGTCGTGAAGAAAACTCTTCTTCCATGGTGAGGAGTGAATATGTGCTGTAAAGATTGGCCTGAAATAAAACTGGGCCAGCAGCCAAGCTTGGATTCAGTAGCTCTAAAATAAGTCAATTTACCTTCTCGCCAGGGATGAGTGCCCACCCTATGGCTGTCCCCACCATTCCTAACTCCCCCACACTCTCTCTGCTCACCTCCATTGCTCACTTCTCTCTGCACCCTACTTTCCAGGTCTCTACAGAGCTTTTGTGGGCAGCACAGGTCCTGGCATCACTCAGTCTGTGCATGGGGTGCTGCAGAAGAGGTCTGGGAGCTGCAAATGCACTGCCTCCCACCAGAATGCATCCACTGCTCCCATCACCATTCCTTGTGCCACAGGGCACATGAAGCTGTTTCTCCTCCTGAGAAAGAGGCATCAAATTATCCTGAATTAAAGCCTGCAGTTAAGCAGTTGCTGCAGAGGGTTTGACTGATAGGATGCAGAATTGGGAAGAGTGACACATGATCATAGCAGTGATTGGTTCTTACTGTGTATGAACAAGTGTTGGTCTTTTGTTTCAGTAATGGGGACACTGCAATCACTGTTTGTGTCAAAAATGGTGGTTTTTTTTTGTTTGTTTTATTTTGTGGGTTTTTTTTGACATTCCATGTTATTTTGCTTTGAGGCATCTGAGTGAATTCAAGAATTAGACTGGGAGAAATTTCAGTAGAATATTTTTCAGAGATTCAATAAATATCCTTGTTTTTAGACACCATCAAAGACAGAATGTGGGGCCAGCTGAACTGTCAGTCAGAGTTTCTGTAGCAACTGCTATCATATATATATATATACATATATATATATATATAAATAAAAGAAGAACTGAAAAGCTGAAGTGGAAACACTTTTAATTTACAAATAAGAATAGAGAAAACATTTTAGGAAAGGGATGTCGCAGCATGGGAGAGAGCTGAGAGAACAAAGTGGAACTGAAACCACCCATGCCATACTTTGTGAGACAAGGAGAGAAAATAGCAGTGAGTTATATTCATAGCAAGGTGACCCCATGCGCTTTCACGGCTGAACTCACCACCTGCACAAAATAGTCATGGCTTAGGGCCTGTGTGACAGAAATAAATTTTAAACTTGCATTTTCTACACTGCAAGCAGTATTCTTTTCTTTCTTTTGCATTCCCTTGTCCTTGCTGAGTGTGACAATCAGAACCTGTGATCTTGGGGACTATTAGAAAAGAAAAGCAGATATGATTATGGTTTTAGTCTACTTACAGCTACTCTAAATGCACCTCAATCTTGAAAATCCCTCCAAGCTTTTCTCTTTTTCAAACAATATTGTCATTGTTTTTATGTGAGTGGTAACATACCCAGCTGGGCATCACTTAGTATACGTGTAAAATACAGCTTACGAAGCTTCTGATGAATACAAAAGCAATGGAGATAGATCAAGATAGACTCTACCTGGCCAAGAGGAATCCAGCTGTGATTAGCGAGGAAAAGCATCATTGCATAGCACCACACAGCTCAGCACTACCAAGAATTCTGAAGGCAACAACTTAAAAGTGGGCTTCAGAAAGGCTTAGAATATTATAGACTTGTCTTCACCATGACTCAGACAGGGACTATCCTTTCTCTTGTCTTCAATCCACTTTTTGTTCAGTATTCCCAAATAGCCCATAACTCTTCCATGTTCCTTTCCTGTGGTTTCTTTACTTCAAACAATTTACACAGCACTCTTGGACATCTCAGCAGTATCTGCATATAGGTTTGCTAGGTAAGTTCAGTCTACATCTCCTTCAGTATCATTCTTCCTCTGATTTTGTCCTACTGCTCTCCTCAGCTGAGATGCAAGGATACTCTGGGCTTCCTCAGTCCTACAGGCTTTTAAACAGTAACTGTGCCTGTCAAAAACACCTCTCAGTCCTGCTCTGGGCTGCACCCATGTCTGGGAAGTGTGAAGCTCTGTTTTCAGGCTGAGAAGTGCTCTTAAATTCTCTAATCATCCATTCTGGGCTCCCCAGTACAAAAAAGACAGGGATCTCTTGGAAAGAGTCCAGCGGAGGGCCACAAAGATGGTGAAGGGCCTGGAGCATCTCCCCTATGAGGAAAGGCTGAGTGAACTGAGTCTATTTGGCCTTGAGAAAAGACGACTGAGAGGGGATCTAATCCAGGTCTATAAATATCTGAGGTGTGGGGGGCAGAATGGCGAGGACGGACTCTTTTCAGTGGTGAGTGGAGACAGGACAAGGGGAAACGGCTGCAAACTGCAGCATAGGAAGTTCCGCACAAAGTGCGCAAGAACTTCTTTACAGTGAGGTGATGGAGCACTGGAACAGGCTGCACAGGGAGGTGGTGGAGTCTCCTTCTCTGGAGATGTTCAAGACCTGCCTGGATGCCTACCTGTGTGACCTGCTGTAGGGAACCTGCTTTGGCAGGGGGGTTGGACTCAACGATCTCTGGAGGTCCCTTCCAACCTCTACAATTCTGTGATTCTGTGATTAAATGCCTTCCCATTGGCCCCTGTACATACCAGCAAGGATTCACCCGCTAATGAAAAGCAGCTGTTGTTCATTCTGTCATCTGGCTGTGGGAAAGTGAAATAGAAATGGAAGCACCAAGAAAACAAGCGGTTTACTGTGAGACTTACAATAAAGATCCTCAGCAAGCGGTGGGAGTGGGAACACTGAGAAGAGCTGTCACAAATGCCTCCCTGCACTTCAGGGTGCCTCAGGTGCAAACACCCTGCTAGTTCAGCAGGTAGGGGTCACAGGCAGTGTCTCTGCACCCCTGCACTCTGCCTTCCACCTTTACATTTCCAGGAGGACCAAGAACCCCAGCTGAGTACATTCAGTGTCATTCATGCAAGGTCTACATGCAAGGAAAATCCATGTGTGCTCCAAAAGTGGAGAATGGCCCTCACTGATCAGTGAGGGAGGAATGGAAGATATTCTTCACAGCAAATGAATATTGAGCATGTCTGTTTCTTATCAGTCTCCATAGCATATTTTTCCCATATCTCACAGGAACCTCATACTCATAGACAGCAGAAAAGACAAAACCATGGCTTTTGCTTTTCAGAGACTATCAAAGGTGGGCATTGTCATGTTGTCACAATGATTTTTTTTATACCAAACACTGACCATTCATCAAAGCAAGTCTCTTTAATCTATAGAAAGAAGTAATATCTTGCTGTGAGCCTTCTGTGCAAGAAATGAAAGCTTATTTGAGCTATTTGTGCGCTGCATTGCATAGAAACTATCCTGCTGTAAAGGGATAGACTTAATGACCAAATAGGTCATTTCTATTGCTAATTTCTTTGCTTATATCTCAGGAGTTTGCGTGCTAAAAATTCTTCTTCATAAGAAGAGCTTTCTTATCCTAGTGTACATAAATTACACCTCTGGTAAAGCACAGATTTGTTCTACTTTTTTATGACTCATGATTTTTCCTGCCTTGCCTTCAGATACTGAAGGCGATCCATCTTGAAAGGATCTGATTCTTAAGAACCTTCTGAATATGTGGTCTCTTCAAAGTGTTATATCCTATCTAAGCCAAAAGCACTACACAAGTAATTGCTTGAAAATTTCATTACAATATCTTTCCACACTGTAGCTAAGGTCAGGGGAAACTTCTTTCTAAAAAGGTAGTTGGCTGCAGAAGCGTCCCATTAAGAGCCATTAATTACATTTATACTGCAGAGGACAAGCTGAAAATGGTGGAATCGAGAGAAAACGTGAAGTTATCTCTGATCACTTATTGCCAGGTGTAAATTAGGTGGTAGCCTAAGTGAGACCTGACAAAGATGGCCTAAGGACAGAATGTGGACTGCATATCATAACCTTGTTGCTTTGTTTTTTTCCCCAGCTCTAACTGTACAGCATTAGATGACAGTGACTCAGCCTGCATCTCATCTGCCATATGTCTCAAATATGGTCTTTTCCCACTTAAAAAGTTTGCCTGGGCAGAATGAGAGGATTTTTCACATTTGCCTGTGAATTCTGGGCAGATGGCAGTATTTCTCACTAGCTCCAGCCATGTATGTCTGGAAAGCAAGGGGTATCTCCTCAAAGCGCCAACAGATCAGCTGTATAGTGCCTGAGATGCAGGAACAACACATGAGCACAAGGCTGTGCCCATAAATCCTGCACTTCTCAGGAGCACCCATTGGTTAGCACACGCAACTGATGTGTCCACAGGCAGATGAGTGCAGCACTGAACAGTCTACACTGCTCACTGCAATCAGCTGAGTCTCACTGTGTGTTGCATGTGTTAATTTGACAAATCCAGGACAGAGATAGTAATATTTTCTGGGCAGATTAAAAAGGTTGGTCCCTGGTGATTAATAGTGCCAAGGCCTACCTACCTGTGTGCTGACTGAAAACAATAGCATGACAAATACAAAGAAAGGAATGACGCATACAATATTTCTATGAGGAGTTCTTGAAACTGTCAAGATGGGCACATTTTTTTCCAAAATATTTGTATAAAGAGGAGAAAGATCTTTCCTCTGACAGTGGGTCTAATTCAAGGCCTTTATCAACAAGTATATTTTTGGTGATTTCAAGGTAAGGATAAGGTTTCCTTATATAGCTGCATCAGAAGGGTGCTTTAAATGACTGTGAAGACTGTGAATTTATGTCTTTTGAGTGTATGTGTCTGTGATAGGTGCAGAACTTGAACTTACAGCTGCCCAATCCTGGTCAAGATCTCATGGACAGAGTGTTGATCAGGCACCAGGTGAAACACTGGGGGAGGGGAAAAAAAGATCATTCTCTTTTTAGATCACCTTACGGGGAGCAGTGCCATGCCAAGTGAATAACAAGTGTCTGTCCATACATTTGCTGTCCTAAGCAACTTGGCATGCTGTAATCATGGAGCCATCTCTGGGTGAAGCAGGGAAGACCAACCAAAGATATTCCATGATTCTTTGATTATAAGGGAAGACTGATGGCTGATCAGAGAGGCAAACACTGAGGATGGGATGGGATGGGATGGGATAGGATGGGATGGGATGGGATGGGATGGGATGGGATATATATTGCAATCAAGTGCCTTGCTGGCTCTCCCCCCCCCACCAGCTCTGCCAGTGGCAGGCAGCTTTAAGCTTCTTTCCTGTAAGCAGCCCTTTCCTGCTGATTCTATTTACTTTTGGGGATGGCTCCCAGCATTGAGCAGCTGAGAGGTTGCCAACATTTGATGATACTTCTCTCACCACCCCCAGAGGAGGAAGGTGGGTGAGGAGCAGAGCTCCCCAGCAGTAACGTAGCAGGATTGGCAGGAAGGGCAGGATCTCACAGAGAGGAGAGGAAGAAATATTTTTCATTTCTCATTTCCACTTTTTTTCTGATCACTTGCTCTGATACAAGCTGAAGTGCCAGTGCATACTTCAGCATAGAGAAATGAGAGGCTGAGACAGAGCCTGATCACAGTGGTTGCTAAGAGAGTAACCGAATTTACAGCAGATGGTGTTTATTGTTACTTCCCATCTGCATAAGGATTAAGAATTCTTCTCAGAAGAAAACAATGCAGCCTGACAGCATCCTGGTAGGAAGGGGCAAAATTAATTCCAATCAAATACAGCTTTCCTCATAAAAGAGATCTTTTTCCAGACCTTTGGGTAAGCTTAACTTCAATAGAGTTTAGAATCATTATTTTTTCTTTAATATCACTAAGTTTCTAGCTATGCAGTGTCATTTTTAGAAATGTGAAGGAATGGAGTCAAGTAAAGGTTAAGTACATTGCCTCTGATCAGAAAGAAACTCAATGCCAGAGTTAAGATTAAAGTTTCAGCTCCCCAAGGTCTTACAGCAGGATGCTGTTCCACAAAGGAACCGACAAGACTTCTTGCAAGCATCTGTCCTTGGCCCAGGGACTGCCAGAAGAGAGCTGTAGCTATGCTGTCTATGAATGATCAGTCCCTTAAGATTGCAAACGTCTCTCTCACATTCAGCTCCCATCGATAAATGTTGACTTAGCATGCCTTTTTGCTTATAGAAAGAAATTAAATTTTTGTTCTGTTGATATAATCCATGTAAAATCATAGTTATAGCAAGATGATTAGTACACTGAGCATCATTATGCTTTGACTGGGTTTTCTTTGTATGCCACACCGTAAGATTCATACATTACATACATTAGTGCTGCTGCCACTTTCCTTTGAGTTGGGCCTAGGCTTTAGTAAACAGACAAGAATCAAAATGATGACAATTATGAAATAGCAATAAAACCTTAATCTCGAAATGGAAGGAAAAGAGAGCGAAGAGTTAACAGACAACAAAACAAATAATAATAATATTCAAAACAAGGATAGCAAAAGGATAAAGAATGAAATGGTAGTTTGAAAAAATAGTATCATTTGAGTTGGAAGAGACCTTAACAGGTCATCTAGTCTAACTAGTCCAACTTCTCTGCAATGAACAGGAACGCCTACTGCTGGACCAGGTTGCTCGGAGCCCTGTCTAGCCTGACTTGTGTAGCAGGCCATACTGTATATAGTATATAGTATATACTATATACTATATAGCATATAGCATATAGTATATAGTATAGTATGGTATATGTATAAAGTGTATCTTTTTTTCTTTTTTTTTTTTTTGCTCTCTATTGCTTGCTTATAGAGTTTTAAGCCTGGCACACCCTCTTTTACTTTCTGCAGTTTTTGTCTTGGAAGAATAAGCAGTCTGGCTATTTTTCTGGGATTTCTAGAAGCAAGACAGACCTTGGCAGATCGCTGGTGGTGCACAAGCAGATTGCCTGGGTACGTCAGGGAATTCATGGCATTCTCAGCAAGGGGACGGCAACTGAGCCTGCTGAATCTGACCAAAGCAGCTGCCTGGATGGCAGTAGACAGCCATCCCTTGCAGAGTGGCTGCACAGTTGATCTCTAAATTCACAGCAAATCCGAAGCAGCTGGGATATGTCTGATATCTGGCATATGCACTGCATAAATAGAAATATCTCTCTGAGATTTCTCGAACAGAAGTCTGGAAATCCTACATACATCTGCAGCAGGTATCCTAGTGGTTGATAATTTAGTGCAAAAGTCATGACAGCATAAGACACTGAGTAAGCTGTCTCTTTGAGAATTGCAGTGAAAGCCATTCAAAAAGGGCACAACAGTAGAGGAACCTATGTGGTGATGCCAACAGAAGATGCTTTGCCATTTTAAATTGCAGTTATTAAAATCCTCAGACGTATTCTTCCTCTTAACTTTATACAGTAGTGACATATTTTAGCCTTTTTCATTATTTCCTTTCCTTTGCTGATAATAGATGAAGTCTGTGTGTGCATGTGTGTACGCTTACACACAGTGTAAAATATACATGCAACCCAACTCATATCAGTGCCTTCCCATTTGTAGTTTCTCTAGCAGCTTGGTTGTGCTCATGTTTCTTAACTGACACATGCAAAAAACCTTTGCAGGCTTTGTTTCTCGAAGTCTTACAATAGAAGATCTGCTTACCACTTACAAAGTCATCCAGTTCAACACAACTTGGTGAACCCAACAGGCTCTGTGTTTGTTGTACACTGATACAATCTGCTCCCACTCTAACCAGAAATACTTCCCCAGGCCAGCTCCTTAAGTCTTTTTTTTTTTACAGCCTGGAAAATATACATGGATTTCTATGTTTGTGTGAAGCATTAGTGACATCCAGTGGTTACCAACACAAATGGTAAGAATGCTTAACCCCTGTTCTCAAGGGACACCTAATATTTCTCCTTCTCCTTCTGTAACAGGCAGCTTGAAAAAGTAGAAGGGCAGAAAAGATGTGTTTCCTGGAACTTTGACAATACATCCTTATCTGGGTTTGATTAAACCTCACTGATCATGCATTATGTAATTGTTCTTTTTCATCTGTATTATGTGTAAGAACCTACAGAGTCCCTTTGAGAAACCGGGTGGCTGAAATCATGCCACCAAAGGCATCTCCCATCAAAACAGATATAGATTACAATGAAAACCAACTAAACAATCAGATATGAGACTACTGGGAAGTATTAGCTGTAAACATACAAGGGTTTCACTAGATAGTCTTCTATGGAGGTGTGTGAATGACAGCATGAGAAGATGAAGAAAGAACACAGAAAGAAACAAAAGCAACAGCCATAACATTCTTCTGATGAAAAGCATCACAGGCACTTTTGGGCAGAGCGTTGGCTAAGAAAGGCTGGGGACTACAAAAAAAAAAAAAAAAAAAAAAAGCTGTTGTTTGAATTATCTCCTATTGAAGAAAATGCGCTTTGTTATAAATAATCAGGTTCTCAAAGAAATAAGCAAATCTATCATCTGTTTCCTTTCCCAATGGAAATAAATTGATAGTCTCTGAATTTTGGGCAAGAGTCTGTTGAATCAGCCACAGGCAGTTATCTCAGCTCCAATGCTGCCAATTCTGCGCTGTCTAGGATATTGATCAGTTTCAAGGAGCCAGCTGAGACACCAACAGCCCAGAAGAAATTTTCAGATTAACTCAAAATAATTAAGTTGAATTATGAGAGCTCCCATCACAATCATGGTGAGCATCTCAGAAGGAGTTTTTTTATGTAGAGTACTAACTCATACAGAGCACATCAGGGAACAGAGGCTATTCTGCAACTTTTTAACATGACATACGTTCAAAACATGTTTTAGGCCAGTTCGTTTTCAAACTCCAGTTCTATTCTACATATGTTCACTATAGATCTTACAGTACATATCATACTTAAATCAAAACAAATCAAAACAAAACCAACCCAATAGATCTTAATCACAAAACAATGGCATTACTTCAATTTTATTGTTAGCTTCCAAGTCACATCACCTGAGGAATTAGCAAACTTCCTTACCTTGTCCAATTAGGAAAAAGTGTTTTTTTTTAAATTTGCCTACTGATAAGATAACACTAGAATTATTTACGTCTTTAGAGTTAGGCAGTGACATGTTGCAATGAGTGACAGTCGTCCAAGAAATCAGCAGCATTCATTCATTCAGTGTTCAGGACTGGAACAAGGGGCATAAACACTTCTTTCTGTATTCACGTAAGCAAGTTCATTCCTATGTCTTATGCATCAAAAGAAAACAAATAAAAAGCTGTAGAACATTAATATTAGGAAAATATCCTTTTTCTTGTTGTGAACTTCTATGTTTAGCTGGAGTTCTTTGTTTCTAGTATGTATTGAAAGCAGCAAACACCTTTTTTCTCACACTTTTCCCAGAGCCAAGAGATATGTTGATGGAGAAGTCATTTCAGTCAGGCAAGATACTCAAGCTAATGCATCAGTACTGCCATGATAGTTTGTCAAATATTATCCACATTTCCTGAAGGATTTTTGTACCTAGAGCGTTCACCACAAATTACCTGTAGTATCTCTGTCCCTGCATGATGCACACTGTCACACTTCTCTCCTTTATCATAAATTGCATGTCAGGCCTTCAGCTTTTTAAAATGATAGAAACAGAGAGAAGTCTTAAGAATGTGGTGGGAGGTAAAAGCAGATGCTTTCTTTTCCAGCTTACTTAATGTATACTGGAATGAAAGTATTTCCAAGATAGTGGATTTGTTACTGGCAGCCTTCAAGAAAATTATTATATAATTATACTAAGCGTGATTTGTCATATCATTACACATCCCTCACAATGCTCATTATTTGAGAATAAGAAGGCATGCTGGAATCTTTAAAATTCAGTGCCCACACAAAAGCTAAAAGTAGCTATTCTACTCACTAGCCCCTACAACAACCCTATTCAGGTAGTAACAATAAAGTGAGATAGACTTTCAGATGCTCTCTCTTCATTCATTCAATGAGTTCATTAATCATATGCTATCCAAAACCTGCAGATTATATAGTGATTCCAGCTTTCATAGGAAGTTATTAAGTGTCATGCCTTTGTGTCTTGGGAAGAATGATGAGGAAAAAATTTAAAACCTGTGCTTTGCTAGACCTAGAAATCTTGAAATGAGTGATGAAAGTTGGGAAAGGAAAATCAAGAAAGGCTTCATAATAGAAATGAAATAAATAATCCTAGCACAAAAATAATAGAAGATAGATTCAGGGAGAAGTTTTTTACAGAGAGAGTGGTGAAGTGCTGGAACAGGTTGCCAAGAGTTCTGGATGCCCCATCCCTGGAAGTGTTTAAGGCCAGGTTGGATGGGGCCCTGGGCAACCTGATCTAGTACTTATCTAGTGGCTGGCAACCCTGCCAGTGACAGGGAGGTTGGAACTTGATGATCCTTGGGGTCTTTTCCAATTAAAGCCATTCTAGGATTCTATGATTCCTACAGTGCTGTGAAATGGCTCAATTCTCCTCTTGGTTTGATCTGCTGAGTCATGGGGATGCTCCGGTTTGTGCATGGCTGTGCCAGATGAAGGTGGCAGCCTTATTCTGGTTTTACTGTTAATTTACTGAACTTGTTATATTGCAGTTTCCACTGGCAAATGATTACATTCCACTCCATGGTTATTTTACTAGTACAACAACAAATCTGAAGGATATAAACAGTTCATCAACAAACAGATTCAAGTGGAAGCATACTCCTTTTTCCTCAAAGAACTTTGTAAGCAAACCCCCAAATTGGTAGATACTTTTAGAGCAGCATTTGTCTTAGCTAACACAAGAGATCTCAGCTCCCTTGTAAAGCACATAAATTAAAATTGTTTAGAAGTTTAATTTCCAACATCTTGGAAATTCATTTAAATTGAAAAGATGGGTGAGCAGAAATATGGCTTTGCTCCTGTACCAGCATAAGCTACAGAAAAACAAAAAAAGAGGGAAAAAAAGAAAAAAGAAAAAGAAATAAAGTGCCAGCATGGATTTATGTGGTGGATGTATCTTTCGTGCTTTGCAGCTGATGACACGTGACAGGTACTAACCTTGATTGCCAAACCTGAGATCTCCAACGGGGCTGGGTTGTGCGAAACCTCAGCCTCAACGTACTTTCCAAATGGACATGGTGAGAACGGCTGTTTCACAGGATGCAAATCAGCCTGTCTACCACACAGGGACAACCAGCACGCAGGTGGGGTAAAATGCCCACAATTGTTACTGAACTCTTCAGTTCTTCATCCTGATAAGTCATGGAAATCCTAATTAACTACATGCCGGGAGAGACCAGCTCAACAAGTTAAGCTGGGATGTAGGCTTCCAGCCTGCTAATACCCATGCTGCACAGATCTGCAGGGCTTCAGCCTTCCTTTACTGACCTCCCTACCAAAACCCACACCTGTTGCACCCAGTGACCCTCTCCCACCACTGTCCATGGACGTGCAAAGAGCACTGCAACAGGGACACCAGTGCAATGGCTCAGTACAGGTCAAAGAGGCAAGGTTAAATGGAAAGTAAAGCACTTATGTGAGGAATGAAGTCACTTGTTCTTCCATTCTGAGGCAGCATACAGAAGCACAGGATAGCCAGGCATATTTTTAGATCTGAAGTTACCTTTATTAACATGTGAGAAACTGCGAATGAAAGACTTGAAAGGAAAGAAGATGTTAACAGAGTACAGGCAGCAGAATGGAGGAGGTGGATTATGCTCCGATTCATTTCTGATACTCAGGAACACATGGGCACAACCTGAAACGCGTGGACAAGGAAAAGCTGGTTTTGCTGTCAGGGGCAGAGGTTACCAAGAAAAGCAGCAGGAACTCTACTCCAAAAGATATCAAACCTCAGGGACCGGGCCTGGCACGGCCTGAGGCTGCCAGCTCAAACGACAAGCCCCGCACTTATCCCGGCCCCGCCATTTTGAGTTGCCCGGCCCCGCCCGCAATGCCGCTCGGAGCGCTGCAGGGGGCGCTGCCATGGCGGCAGGGGGTGCCGCGCCACTATCGCACGCCGGGCCCGCCCCGTCCGGGCCGCGGGGCGGATGAGGCGTTGCGCCGGCAGCTGGTTCCTGTTGTCGTATTGGGCCTGCCGAGCCGGGCTGTCATGGAAGCCAGGAAGATGAACCTGCCGCGAGGCCCCGAGAACCTCTGCTTTGACAAGGACGAGTTCATGAAGGTGGCTGGGGGCCGTGTGTGTCCCGGGGATGAGCGGGGGGGGCTGCAGCCACGGTCGGGCTCTTTGATCCCGCAGCGGGGAAGCTGCGTGTGTGTCGCTGGGTTGATCCAGGGGAGGGGATGGGTGGGATGGGTGTGTGCGTGCTTGGTTTGCGCTTCTCCTTCCATCGTTCTGCTTTTCCTGTTTCGTTTCCAGCCGGATTTTGACGTCGATCACTTTGTATCCGAGTGTAGGAAGCGCGTGCAGTTGGAGGAGCTCAGGGAGGATCTGGAGCTCTATTACAAACTCCTTAAGACGGCCATGGTAGAGCTCATAAATAAGGACTATGCGGACTTTGTTAATCTCTCAACGAACCTGGTAAGTGCTGCTGTCTTGTTTACGCTGTGCATTGTAACGTGCTTCTTGTTTTTACATGTGAAAAGCATATGTTAGATTTAAGGCATGTTAAACAGTGTCTCCTTGCATTGAGAGGAGGTGAAAGACCATTCCTGGAGAATTTAGCTGAAGTAGAGGATTGACCCATCATATATGTTTTAGAATGCACTTTTGTTGTATAATTGATGAGGAAAATAGATTCAAGGCAGATGCTTTCTGTTTTCATCTTCTAATACTTGTAAAATTGAATGCTGTGAGTCATTAATATTCAATAGTAAAGTTTCAGACAAGGCCACTCTGCAGTATTCTTCACTAGTCTTCAAACTTACTGTCCATCTTTAGAAGTTCCAACTCATTTTACCGAGTTTTAATCCCTTCTGTGTTAAAATTACTCGTTCCCTGTTTCTCCTACTCTTTTACCTCATTTTACAACATCATACAGGTTCAAAGATTGAGGTTTATCTTTTTTATTGTAAGAAAAGTTGTTACAAATTGTTATTTTCTTTCACTTTTGGCTTTATGTGACAATCTGATATCTGTATACGTGCATTTAAAGTAACATCTTTTTGTACTGCACTTAAAACTGGAGTCTATAGGAGGATATATCTCAGTTCTCCTTCAGTATCTATAGAATAATAGTAATTCACCAGCTAACTTACCAAATGAGTTGCAAATGTTTTTATGGTAATTTCTTTAGGTTGGTATGGACAAGGCCCTCAATCAGCTTTCAGTACCCTTGGGACAGTTAAGAGAAGAAGTTATGGTATGCTCAAAAAAGTCATTATAACTTGTGTTCACTTCTGTATGATATGTAAACTATATTTTATTTTTGTCTTTGTTATAATCTTTAAAAATTATATTCCTGGTTGGGTAATAGAGGAGATGTGTTTTCTAGGACTTGCAGAAACTACATTTCCTACATTGCAGTACTGCCTTTCAGTCAAGCAATTATGGATTCCTTAAATAATGAACAAGTGAACTCCTGCAAGATAAATCTATACAGAATGTTGGAACTATTTCTGCCTTTTTTTTTTTTATTTTGAGAGTAGTTAATCTGTTTCCTATTCTGCATTGTTAGAGTTCGGATTTTTAGTTGTTTTTTTAAACTACTTCTTCATAGTAGCAAGCCAGCTTTTCATGCTGACTTTTTTTCTCTCACAGAGTCTAAGGTCATGTGTCAGTGAGGGAATTCAAGCAATAGATGATCGTCTGTCCAAACAGGAAGATATCAGGAAAAAAAAGGTACGATAGATAAACTATTACCTTGAAGAGATGTCTATTAGGGCAGTTTCTGACATTAACCCCTAGAAAATTGAATTTATAAAGATCTAGGCCATGTAGATGAATGCTGTGCAGAATTTTGCGGTTGTTAAACTGAGATATTTTGGTTGACTGACTTCATTTTTATTACGTCTTCTTGATGATAAATACTTTGTTGGAAACACTGGCTCAGTTGGCTTTTTGGATTACAGTTGCTCTTACTTTTGTTTGTAGCAGTCTGTAAACTTGTATATTGTGAAAGTAATTGAAACAGCAGCTTAATTTTTGTATGGGGGGAAAAATAACATTTGGCTTCTTGCTTGACTTGGAAAAATTCAGGGGTAAGAACAGCTGTTCTCCCACATTGAGGGATTTTATAGACTCACGTGGTCAGTAACTGATACACGATTTAAATATTAAGAAGGCAGCGATCTTACATCAGGGGAGAAAAATAATATTTTAAAAAAAAAGGTATCCCAGATATCTTCGGAGGTATTGTAGTGGGTTTGAGGTCAGACATTAAGAAGTCTTTCTTTACTTACAGGTGTGTGTCCTGAGGCTTATCCATGTTATTCAGTCAGTTGAGAAAATTGAGAAAATTCTACATTCCCAAGGCACTAATGAGTTATCCACTTTAGAAGGAAACAGGTAAAAAATAAGAAAAAGTGCTTGCTTAATTGATGGGACCAACTGAATTTTATGGTATTGTTGTAGATGAATTTACAAATGTGCATTTTTGTAATTATGGTGGAATATGTGACTATTATTTTAGTTTTGTTTTTTTTAAGCTTAGTCTTCTACAGACTCAAGTTTTGATTTTTAACAGCATTGTGGAAAGTGTCCTTTCCCTCTATCTTGGAGTGATGGAAAATGTCTCTTAGTCAGTTTTGTAACTGATGTACCATCTGGGTGCTTGTAATAGTTGATTGTGATGCAAGTGTTACTTAAAGGCAGAGGAAAAAGACAATTTCGTGAACCTGTTTGAATGTGAGATAAGCTCTGGTGTTCTGCTGGATCATACAGCAGTGAGTGGGTGGAGGTGGACAGAAGACTAACTAGATACACAGAACAAAAAAGCATATGCAGGTGTTTTCTGTCAGGGTCAGAGACTTTGCAGAATCATGTTTGGAAGCAAGACTGCTTCAATGACTCAAAATTTATTGGCACCATATAAACTTGAGAAGGATGGTTTCTCTAGAAATAGCTGTTGTTAGTTTTACCACTGGACAGAAGAAGGAAATAAGGAAATTGGGATGGTAAAGAGCACTTACTGCAGTTTTTGAGCTTTGTGAGACTGACGTCTATGACAGCAAGCATCGTCACAAAATAACAAAACACTTCATACTTCTAGGCAGGATCTCGTGTTCCTCAGCTTCTGCTCACAAATCTTGTATCTTCATGGGCCCCAGACAACTGTGATAGTCTATGTGTTATTATCATGTGGTTGCAGCAGTACTAAATTTCAAATATTTATGTCAAAGCACAAAAATTGAGGAAGGGAGTCACCTGTCTGATGCAGATGAAAGTAAGTTGATACAAAAGGATCTGTGTATGCTCATTTTCTCATTATCTCTTTTCTAGCCCGCTTTTAACTGGACAGGTTTTAGAGAGAATTGCCACAGAGTTTAATCAACTACAATTTCATGCAGTACAAAGCAAAGGAATGCCCCTTCTGGACAAAGTGAGACCAGTGAGTATTGCCTAGTATCCGGCTTAACCTTTTGCATGATCGAGCTAAAATGATACTATTAGAAAACAACAGTCCATTTCCACAGAAGAGAAAATTATTTTCAGGAGGCCATTTTATCAGCTGCGGTGAAGTGTTATTCCTTGTGTTTTGTTTGCTAATTTTAGGATAAATTCTTAAAATAATAGTGGGAAATATGACAGACGCTTTTGTTAGCCTAAATGCATCTTGCAGTTTGTCTGCTTAATAATAGCAAAGCATAGTTCCAGAAATGTACATTGTTTTTGTTAGCTGCAGCATCCAGACCAAAATATAAATTGAATGTGCTTAGAGTGGCTGACTTGAATAAATTCAAGTTCATCTCTTGCTGGTATTTGGTGCCTAACTGTTGTGGTGTCCTGGCTGGTAGGCTGATCTCCCTGATAGCCTGTTTATAGCAACTATCTAGTGTAAAAGATGAACTACTGATTTTTTTTTTTTTCCCTAGTCAGAAGGAACAAAGGCAGGTGCTTAAGAAGTAGATAGTATGAGTTGAGGTAATGCTTCAGGCAGATTAGCATGGAATCTGTCATTCTTAATGGCTTTTGAGCTAGTGAGATGTTTCATCATTACAGCTTCATGCTATTACTTATTCCTACTGGCAATATGAGCTTGTTTTATATCAAGACTTCAGTGGTACCTTGTTGATTCATGGACTGCTCACAAGACTATTCTGGCTACTGAATATGAAATAGCAACAGGATGTAGTAGGAGTAGTATTTATGGTGGGAGAACCTTTCTTGTGTAGCTTTCTTAAAAGTGTTTGCCTGGTGTCCTATACTTTTTGTTGATATCCCAGTTTTGGTTGGGTGATCTCTTAATAGAGCCTGTTTGGTGCTTTTTAAAATTTATTTTGGACTGGTGATGAAAAATTTGAACGTACCAATGTTTTGGTTGTCATCAGATAGTGGTTTCCATGACTTGTCAGCAGTTGGGTTATTGGCTTTGTGTATTCAAATCAGATTCTCTGATCATGTAAAAAATAACTTTAAGATGGATGTGTGCAATAAGTGTTAGAGAGAGGATTTGGCTTGTTGAATTGATAGTTCAACTTTGATTAAATTATTGCATGTTATTGAATTCACTTTCAGTACAGAGCTGCAAGGGACCATCTTGGGCCAACATCGTATCTGCAGCTAGTGTAGCAGGGAGTTGGGTCTAATAGAAGAAATGTTGTAGAGGATATACACTGAACAGGAGGATATATGCTAACTGAAGCAGCTGTTTAGCAGAAGTCAGAAGGAATGTACTGACAGATCGTTTTTTTGCCAGTATAATTCAGTGTCTTTGGTATGTGACAGAGGGATAAATGCTGCAGTTGTTACCCAGGTAACATACTGAAAAAGTTTTGTGTATTATCACACATAGTTTTTCAGCTGAACAAGGAATAATTATCGACCTATTTCTTCACTATAATGAGTACCTTAGGTAAGTTATGATGTCTCTTTCAAAATATACAAGAAAATAATTGCCTTTTAATTTAACATTTATTATAATAATACTGTGTTGAATAACGTCTGTAACCAAGTAAGCTTGTGTTAATTCTCATTTGATGTTAACATTTATCAGAACTCGTGTGCCTTTCAAATAAAAATTGAAAGCTGAACAAAGTATTTCTGGAAGAATTTTCTTCAGCAATGATGGCAAGGCTTTTTTTAACTACCGTGTTTTGTTTCTCTTCGTAGCGTATAGCTGGAATAACAGCTATGTTGCAGCAGTCTCTGGAAGGACTACTCTTGGAGGGACTTCAGACTTCAAATGTTGACATAATACGTCACTGTCTTCGCACTTATGCAACAATTGACAAAACACGAGATGCAGAGGCATTAGTTGGTCAAGTGCTTGTAAAACCTTACATGGACGAGGTAAGAGAAAATCAAGAATCCTAGGAAAGTGAACTGACTTGCAAGAATACTTATTTTTCCAGCTCTGGTTAGCAGTTTCAAAGTACCTTTGTGGAGGGAGCGAGGGAACGGACTGTGTTGTTTTTTGTTTCTTTTATTTAAGGAAAAAAGGTGGAGGAATTCTCTATTCACCTGTCACCAATTTTGGGTATATCCATTCGAGGTTCTTTACCTATGTTTTTCTTGGGCAGGGGAGAGATCCAACTGACAGACTTGAAACTAAGCAAATGACTGTAGTAAAATACAATTTACTCTGGACCAGAGTGCATTGAATCAGGACTGAAGTGAGCATTTTTCATCAGCAGGCTCAGTACCAAGCAAATGCAGCAAAAGTAGTTCTTAGTGCAATGTCCTTTTCTTCCCATTGTGGGAAGAGGCAACATCTGCAGTTCCCACCAGTGCCAGGACAAAAGTAGGAGCAAGATCAAGGGTTTGTTTGGGAAGCATTGACGCTTGTAAGAGCAGAGTGGCAACAGATGCTAAGAAAGTTTTCATCAGTGTGTTGGCAGTTATGTCCAGGTCAGGTAGTAATGATGTGTCATTGCAGACAGATAATTTTTTCTCTACTGGGATAGATGTGAATCAATGTCCTTTTACAGTATAAATTCTAATGCTAGCTAATTGCCCTATTTTAGGCAGTTTCCCTGGTTTTCACTAGATTATCAGAACATTTTATAAAACTATTAAATTCACTTTTCTTACAGAAAAAGTTAAGCTGGGCCAGTGCCAGGGCTATAAAGTTGTTCTAAAACTAGCATTATGCATGGCTTGGCAGTGTTAATTATGATTTCCTACAGGAAAGTTGAGAAGGGACTTTTTGTAAGGGCGCATAGTGACAGAACGAGGGGAAATGGCTTTAAACTGGAAGAGGGTAGGTTTAGACTAGGTATTAGGAAGAGCTGTGAGGGTGGTGAGACACTGGAACATGTTGCCCAGAAAGGCTGTGGATACCCCCTCTCTGGAAGCATACGAGGCCAGGCTGAGATGGGGCCGTGGGCAGCCTGGTCTATAGCAGGGGGTTGTTACTGGGTGATCTTAAAGGTCTTTCCAACCCAGACCATTCTTTGATTCTGTGTTTGGCTCCAAGCTTTCACTTTTGTGTCCTTGGGGAGGAAAGGCCTTGGAAGTATGAGAGCTGCCTTGGTGATTGTGATTGCTCAAATTGGTGTATGCTGATAGGAAACAGAATAGATCTCCTTTCCCTCATCATTGCTTCTAAAAGAGACAACACTTTTCAGTGACTTTAAGTCCCAAGTTACATTACTGTATCTTTCTCTTTGCTGTCTGTATTTTCCTTTATTGCCATTACTCTTGAAATGGAAATGTTTTAATGGTGTTCTCCTGGCTCCATAAACCCCTAAGTGAGAGGCATGGGATGATGCAAGGCACTGTTCTGCTTTCAGGATATTTAAAACAATTATTCTCTACTGGTTTTTTTACACTCATATTAAAGAGTTGACATTTCTGTTAAGACCCATAAAAGCAATGTGAACATTATTCCTAAAAATGCTGAACATGTAGCATTAAGCAGTATTAATTGCCTTTTCAAAGGTTAGCATGCCTTCCTACACATAAATGCAGAAGTGAACTTAAGCTATTTGTTTCCTTCTTTTATTTAGAGGCAGTTTGCCATTCAGTGTTTCTAACCAAGGCAAGCAAAAGCTCATCTGTGTAACTTTTGATAAAGGAGTTTTTCTAAATCAAGATAGGGGAAATAAATTACTATTTTTTTTTTTAACACTTAGTAATTCCTTCAGCAGCCAAGATATGAAATTATTTACCTTCCCCGGTGAAAGAATAGTCTATCTGATAAAATGTGAGCTGTTTATCATTGTCAATAGGATGCCTCTTCCCTTCTTTAGCAAAGGAAACATTTAAAATTGTTCTGTTTTTAGTTTATGTGCACATACTCAGAAAACAAAGCTGATGGCTTTTGGATGGTAGAAGAAGTAGAATGTTGGTGACATCCACTTAAGAATGGACTTCCTTTGGGTGCTTTGTAATGCTGTTGGAACTGCTGCAGTGGGAAGTGGTCTTCTTTCTCTCAAGCTGATGTGTCCTGCTTGGAAACTGGGGAAGCAAAATACTGAATATTGCAGTATTTTTGGATATGGTATTGGGAGTTTTGAGTGAATAGACATCTGAATCTTTTATTACTGTGTTTCATACTTGCTCTTCTGATGTTCAGCATTGAACTCTTCCTGACAGGTGATTGTGGAGCAGTATGTTCAAGCTCATCCTAACGGCCTTCAGGCCATGTACAATAAACTGCTGGAGTTTGTTCCTCACCACTGCCGTCTCTTGCGTGAAGTTACAGGGGGAGCTATTTCAAGGTAAATGTTTGGGGTTTCTTTCAATTGCTCTAAGGTTATCTCAAAGATAATATATTTTTGAAGTATCTTGTGTATTGACCTTCCATGCACAAATGACTTAGAGGGTCTTTCCGGAGGATTCATATTCAATTTTGATTTGCATCACGTGTGTGTTTTTAAAACAGTGAACAAATTTTCTTGATCTGGGGTCCACACCTTCACAGGAGGCGAATAAAATCCTGTATTTCAGTAGTAGAATTGAGTACTAATCACAATTAAATGTGTCACAAATCTAGAGTTCTGTTGTGTTTTTGTTTTTTTCCGCTCAAGTAAACATGATTGAATGTTTCATTCAAGGGCATCATAAAGCTATTAGAAAACAGAAGTTCAAAAGTGACTGGGTTGCTAGGGTGCATCAAAAAAGTGGAGATCCCCAGCAATTTGACAGATTTATTGCATGACAATGTTTAATTGATTTCTATGGTACTTCCACTGTTGTCTTAAAAAGAGCTTAATTCCCTATGCAGTTAAATTGCCTTTTCTGAAGTTTAAATGTTTTATGTGTACTGAATCGTATCCACTTATCCATCTGCTTGCAGGCTGGTTAATAAAGTGGAATGCTGTAATTAGCAGAACTACAAACACATCCCATAGGGACTGCACTGTTTTTCTGGTCATCATTTGCTCTTAAGTTGTATTACTGTTACAATACCTCTTTTTCTTTCAGCAAGTTTTTTTATCTGTATTTGTCATAATTGAAGGTTTTGACTTTTGTATACTGAAATGGAAAGAAATGCTTGTGTCTCTTCTGCTCTTGATTTATAAATTTTCCTAACGAGGGTGGCTTTCATTCCTTTGGAATCACTGTAACGTGTATAAATACAGCTTGGAACAATGACAAAAGAGAATTCTCTTTCTTTCCATTGCATAAGTCACCTTGCACATATTTGCTGTTTCTTTCAAGTTTGGAGCTGTTTAAATCTTGAAAATACATGAGTAAGAGTTAGGAGTTTTCAGCTGAAAAGCAGATGCTTTCCAGACGCACTTGCAAAATATGTAACTGATAAAATTGTAAAACACTTTCAGGATTATAAAAATACTTGCAATTTGTTGAGATCATTGGGATCATCCCAATGTGGAAGGAAGAACAGTGTAAAAAAAATCAGCATTCCTATGTTTATTAAAAAAGAAAAAAAAAGTAATTACATTTTGTCTAATGCAGTGCATGTCCTTTTAGTTATCCTTACCTCTAAATAGAAGCCTAGTGGTAAAATACAACCATGGAATCATTTCATTTTTATTTCAGTGAAAAAGCAGATATTGTTCCTGGATATGATTTCTTAGTGAACTCAGTGTGGCCAGAAATAGTACGTGGTTTAGAAGAAAAATTGCCATCACTATTTAACCCTGGAAACCCAGATGTGTTTCATGAGGTAATTAATTTTGTGACTTATTTTCCAATTGTTATTTCTGTGACACATGTATGAATGAGTGATATGCTCTAGCTTTCTTTTCCTACTGCTTTTATGTAAACTTCTGTTGTGCATGGCTTGGAAGAGAAGACTATCTCACAACACTTGATTTTTTTTGTAGTAATTAATTCTCCCCTCAGGTTTGTCAGCGTCGTGGTTTCAGTTTGGTACCTGGTATGGTGCTGTGCTTTGGATTTAGCATGTGAATTGTGTTGATAACAGAATGGTGTTTCTGTTGATGCTGAGCAGTGCTACACAGAGCCAAAGGCCTTTCAGCTTCTTGTGCTGTGCAGCTGGTGAGGAGCTGGGGATGCATGAGAAGGGGCTGAACCATGATGACTGATCCAGAGTGGCCAGAGTGATGTCTCCTATCTTGTGGGTTCATGTGGAACTATAAAACTGGGGGAGTTAGCTGGAGGGGCTGCCACTGCTTGAGAACCAGTCAGGCATTGGCATCAGTCTGCAAGTGGTGAGCAATTACATTGTGCACTGCTTGTCTTATGTATTCTATTATTATTATTATTTTCCAATCTCTTTCCTGTCCTGTTAAACCAATCTGTCTCAACACAGAAGATTTACCCTTTTTTTTTTTTTTCTTCTTTTTCCCCCCAGTTTTCTCCCACATCTCATGCAAGCAAGCATGGGGTGGAGGAACAAACGGCTGTGTGGGGCTTAGCTGCCTGCTGGGTTAAATCACAGCTGTCAGGAAAGCTCTTACAGGGGTTACTGGAAGCCAGTTTGTCATGTGAATTTGGCCTTAAATATTTGTTTTAGGAGTGACTATCCTTTTTTAGTTATAGAATTGCAACATTGATAATGGTGGAAGTGGATGGCTATGGTGTTTTTGCAAGATCAGGTCTTCTGTATGTAAAGGGCTGTTGTCTTAGTTTTTTTATTAAACAGCTGGGTTACAGCTTGCCCTAATACCTCTCAGTTTCCCACAAAGCTTCAGTCATCCTTCAGGCTTTCACCTAACGTTGTGACTTGTGCTGTTTGCTTTATACAAGAATGTATTTTATACTTAGATGGTTTTACTCTTTTAAAAGAATTATTCTTAAAAGCCTTTCATCTTACGTTGAGCTGATATCAACCAATGGTGCTGTTGTGTTTATTTAAAAAAAAAAAAAACAACCAAGAAACACCCACAATGACTTCCAGTTACTTGATGTAATCAGTCCAAAGTTCTTAAGTTCTTTCAAGACTGCTTTTGTCTACATAAGATAAAACTTGGAGTCTAGGCCATTAATATATTTTATCTAAAAATCACTGAAGTGCCAAGTGTAAAAGTGCTCAGATGTCTGTGGAAGAACTGGTAGGAGTAGTTATAAATGAAGGAGGGAAAAATGCCTGTGAAACATTTGCCATGTTGCTGATAATCTATTAGTGCAGACTGTAGTCAGTAGTCTTCTGTTTCCTAGGTTCATAGAACTGCAGAGTAGTCTTTTTCTCAAGTTGGTTTGGTTATTTTGTATATGTAAGTATAGCTGTAATACTCAGAAGTGTTATTTGTTAAAGGGTCTTTACCTGTAGAGGGAGTGGATGGAAAAAACATTTCTTTCAGGTCATGCTGTAAAATCAGACTGGCTTAAACATGTGTTAAAGTAACTGTGTCGTTGTGCAGAGTTTTTAAGTTGTTTTAGGTTATTGTGCCTTTCGTTCAAACTCAGATTTGTAGTTTTAGAGGCATTTGAGAATAATGTATCTTCTGTTTCTCAGCACTGATTTGAGTTTAGGTTCCTGTATTTGAAAGCTGCTGCATTTTTTTTTTTTTTTTTTTAATATTTTCATCATTCAATAACTTCGTCAGGTATCCAGTCCCAGAAGCTGAAAGGGAACCAACCTTGCTTGTAGTTCCCTCTCTTAAATATAATATTATCAATAACTAGGTAATGTCTCTGAGTTGTCGTCTGTTTTGAAGGTGTCAGAGATCTTTCTGGAGTGTTCTGTTTATACCTTTGACTAATATGTCAGGCAGTTGAGCATTAATGCCTTGTTTATCTTTTTGAAAGTATTGAGTTTATTATTTAGGAAAGCAGGTAGAAAGAACACTGATCTCTCATTGTTTCTGGATTCAATTCCCACATCTCTTACAGTTTTATTGTGTTCTAAATACAACTACACAGTGACAAAAGTAGCTAATCTGAAGACTTTTGTGTGCCACTTCCAGAATACCATCTCCACACCATGCAATTGCCACATCACAAGAAAAGCATACTGTAATTATACATTTGACAGAAGGCTCCAAATGCACTGAGACATGCCATGCAAAAGCTTGTCCATGCCAGTGCATTGCCCAGGATCGTTTCTGGGGGCGGAACCTACCAGCATCAACTCAGGAACTTCTGGGGATGTTTTACTACTTCGTAAGAGAATCTGAGTGTGTTGCTCACCGGCTGCTCTGGAGTGGGGTAAAAGTCCTGCTGCTTACAGCCCTGCTCTATAGAAGCACTGAGAAGTAAAATCAGTGTACCCCTAGAGAAGTAGAATTAGCATATCCTAAGTTGGAAGGGAACCACAAGGATCATGGAGTCCAATTCTTGGCTCCACACAGCACTACCCAAAGTTCAAACCCTGTGCCTGAGAGCGTTGTCCAACCACTGCTTGAACTGGGTTGACTGGAGATTAATCCAGGCATATTTCGTTAATTCAACAGTGGCTTAATGAGCACAATCTAATGTCACAAGACAACATCTGATTTGTTTTCTGGGCGTTTCTTGTTTTGTTTTGGTTAGGGGTGTTTCAGTATTGTTGGGTTTGTCTGTTAGCTGAACAGAACTGTGCATGTCACCATGCTATTTTTCATTGCAGAGAGGCAGATTTCAACTGGAGCTATATTACAACTCCTTGATTTACATAGTTTTTGTGCTCTGTTAGCATGTATTTGTTGTTTCTAAAGCTTACATTTGGGGAAACAGTTTTAGAAATTCCTATACTATAGCTCTATATAACAGAAATAAAATACCATACTTTCATTCTCATGTGCTTTTGGTGGAGCATATTTCTGGAAGTAACTAAGAACAAAAAATCCATCTGCTGTCTCCCTTTATTTCTCATTTACTGGGTCTGACTGTTCTTAGTGCTGTGCACCAGTGTTGCTCCACCTTGGTGATTCAGCTCAGAAATACTTACAGGTCTCTCTGATCTGGCTGTTGAGGTAGCTCTGACAATTTAATGCTTTTCAGAAGTGCCATGCACTGGGTTTTCATGTTCCAGTGTAACACCTATTAGATAACTGGCTCTGGTTTCACTGCGCTCCAGGATTTTGGCATTATATGATTAGGTATCGGTGCTGGCCCATTCTGAGCCTTGAGCTTAACTGTAGGCTGATATGGGAGTTCTTTTCAGAGGGTTGTGGCCTTCATTGCTTAATGGGACCCTGGCAGTGATCAGAATGCTTGTTTTCTTCCTGCAGAAGTACACTACCAGCATGGATTTTGTACGGAAGTTTGAACGGCAGTGTGGCTCACAGGCCAGTGTGAAACGGTTGAGATCTCATCCCTCCTACCACAGCTTTAACAACAAATGGAACTTGCCTGTTTATTTTCAGATAAGGTTGGTAAGCATCTGTTGGTTGTTTCAAAAGTAAAATGTGCTGTGTGTTATCTCTCTCATTCCAGAGTCAAAGAATCACTGAACCGTAGGGGTTGGAAGGGACCTCTGGAGATTGTCAAGTCCAACCTCCCAGCTAAAGCAGGTTCCCTACAGTAGGTTGCAAAGGTTGAAAAGCGTTCTGAGAGTCTCTCAACAACTTCATATGCTATTTGTTGCAGGAGTAGATCTTGTTCCCTTGAGGGTAATGTGGCACTGTTAGTTGGGAATCAGATCACAAGCAGAGGCAGCTAACAGTTTCCTTTCTCAGTTTTCTGTTCCACATGTCTTTTAGTTTGCATACAAACAGTGAGGATGAATGCTTGAGTTTATGGCTTGTTCTTGTTTACAGTCCACAATATTAATGAATTCTTTAATATGCTTTTAGTTGAGAACAAGCTGGCCTAAGAACTGTTCTGGCTGTGTTGTATACACTGTGTTCTACCCTAACTCTATGTAGCCTCTTGTCCTGCATTCTACTTGAATGTGGTTTGGATAATGTTTTCTATGCTGGCAAATCCAGTCACAAGATTTTCTTGCCTTTGTTTCCCACTATGCTACACATTTATTTGTTCCACCTCAGCTGTTTGTGGGGCTGACCTACGTGCTGGATCACTGAAATTACCAGGTTTTTTTAAGAAATAAAAGAGGAGAAGTAGGTAGTGGCAGCAAAGAGAATGATATGCAAAAAAAGAAGGATAAGAAAATGAGGTTTATTTTTTAACCTGGATCACCATGGTGGCTTTCCTTATTGCATGTCTATAAATGATGATTATGGTACAGCCATAGCCACATTTATACATCATCTTTAATCCAGTGTAAATCTGATGCTGCTGAAAAATTCCATCTGGGTATCTTATGAGAGCTGGAGCTAATTCAAGACAAGTGTTAGGAACGTGGGGATGGGAGCACGTTTGTTACTGTTTTGATGATGTGCTATGTTTTGTAAACTGGTGGTCCTGGCCTCCTCTGACAACCTTCTTTATTATTTTTTTTTTCCACTTGCACAACTGTTCTGCAGCTGTGTAGTGAACCAACATGAAGAACTGTTACCTTGGGCAAAAAAAAAGGCTGACTTCCAACTCCAATCAATTTTTCCAAGCCACTTAACTGTACAAATATTGATGCTGGCCCAAGGGAAAGGGCAGGAGTACTCACTACAATAGTGGTGCTGACTATGCAGACTGTAAGTGTCTGTAGAACTACAGCAATTATAAACTTCTTAGCAAAAGGCAGGTATCATTAATGAGTCTATGAATCCTCCCTTTTGTTTGAAAGCACAGCTTTTCTAAGAAGTGACCACTTGATCAAGCTGTAATACTGCTGTTCTAAACATTGAAAACAATCTTCAGCGTATTCTTTTAAAAGAAAATAATAATCTCTTAGGTGTTTTGAGTTCTGGCTAACAAAAAGGAAAAAAATAGTAATTCTCTTTTAAGATTACTGTAAATCCAAACAGTGCACTATTTCAGGAGATGATTGGGCAACAGGAGTTGCTTCATCTTTCATCAGTATCATTCCTATATGTTGGAATGATCTGATAACTTTTGGAATTGCCCATGAATCCTTTAGTACACGAATAATGAAACATATTCATAGCGTGGAAGCTTTTTCTTTGCTGCATGTAACTATCCCCAAGTCACACAGGATTTGTAGTGAAGTGTGTTCTTCCACTATTGCACTTATGGTTAAGATTGCTAGTTTTTTCAATTACAGAAATTGCCCAGAACAAAGAGCCCTCACTAAAGCCTCTACAAAGGAGTCTGTAAGGAATAGACGGATGTAGAGGCATTTCTTCTGTAGCAGTGCAGGTACCAGCTGCCTCAGTAACTCTTTTCCTTGCCATTTCTTTCAATTACATCAGTACAACAGATAATGGGACTGTAAGGAACTCACGCTTGTGATTGTTTTCCCGTGTGAGAAATATGCAGCAAAAGCTGAATAATTTAAAAAAAAAAAAAAAAAAGTGATTCAGTTCTCTAATTCATTTCACTGTGAGACCTGAATGTGCTGCTTTGTCAGTGAAAGTGTTGCACAGGCAGGAATTAAGATTTGAAGCCATTTCACGAATCCTTCAAAATCCGTGCTAACTCCTGGTAGTAGCTGAACAAGAAACCTCTTGTGGGTTTCTTTCTCCTTAATGTGTCAATCACTGATATTGCTACTTAAATTACTTTAAATATGCATCTGGTACATTAGTAGCTGGAACAGGAAAAGCTGGGCAGGTGCCTGCTCTGATTTGGAAATGACAGCTGAGAAGTTTTAAAATGATCTTTGCAGGTTCATAATTAGAAAGTTTGGTAGGTGTAGAGATTTCTGTGATGAACATAAAAGCAATAAGGAAGAACAACAAAAGCTTTCTATAGAGAAGTTTAAAATATAGTTTTATTGCAGAGTTAGGAATAAAAATGTTACTAATGATTACATTTTTATCCAAGGGAAATGCTGTTCTTATTTGCTGTTAAACTTCAGGGGGGGAAAAAAAAAAAGGCAAAAAAGAAAAAGAGGAGGGTAGGGCATCCTGTGAGGAACTATTGATTTTTGTCAGGTACAGAGTTGTTTGCAGAACCTTATGCCACTGTCCATTAACAAACACATAGAAAACTAGAGGCTCCCAGTGCCACGTGACATACCTGAAGGTCAGTTTAAGTAAGTATGTGGTAATATGTTCACTTCTAGTGTGAAAACAATAACAATTAGGAAAAAGAGCCCACTAACACAAACCTTTCTCCATAAAAAAAAAAAAAAGATCTAAATGCTTGACATGATCTTAATTCTAAGTTGTATATTTACTTGTAATGTGTATGTTTTAAATCTGCCTATATAAAATGAAATGTTGTCTTTCAGTATTTGTTGATTGCTGGCCTTATTTATATCCTGGGTTACATTGAGGAAAATAATAAATGTATAACCTGTCAGTGTGTATACACTAATGGCATACAGACTGAACATTGAAAAGTATTGAGGCATCAATTTAAGAAATGATTTATTTATAATCAACACTGCTCTGTTTTTCAGATTTAGAGAAATAGCAGGGGCCTTAGAAACTGCACTTTCAGATTCCCTGGAGGAAGCACCAGGTAAACTTCCACTGAAAATTAGTAGTTCTCCCTATTGTGATGGAAGCTGTATTTTAAGTAACAGTGATTATTGCCTCTTCATCATTTGCTGACTTGCATCCTTAGTGTTCACGTTTGCTGTTTTGTTGTTTTTTTTATGAACAGATTTAACAGTAGACTACATTTTTATGGGGAAGGCAATGTAAAAGCATTGTTCGGTGATCACTTACTAAAAACACTTCTTATGGTAGCAGTAATTAACATAGTTGTGGGTCTATTCCCTTATTTCAAAAAAGGTCTAAATTTCCACTTGGCAACCTGTGCATGATATCTAAAAGGTTATGCTTTGTTGTTGAGGCACATTTCTCGTTACATGTGGAGAGGAAGATGTCTATCTGTTGGCAGCATTTAGGCTTTCTGTGGTTTGTATTGTTGGCTTCTACTCAAAACATGTACGTTGATTTATGAGCAGGTGAGAAGGCAAGCATAGAAAAGATTATAGTGGAAGGACAAACCTAGGGTATTTCTTAGAAGTATATTTTAATTAGACAAGCTTTTACTTCAGTTAATCGAGTAAAATACCTGTGAGGAAGGCAGTGAAAAGTAATGTACATATATAATGCACACATATGTATACATATCTTTATACACATCTTGTGTGTAATATTTTGAACTTTTAAGCTAAAGAAAGTAAGGAGGAAAAAAACTCATGAAGATGAAATGAGTAAATCCTACAACTTCGAGGCATTTATTTGGAACTCACGATCACATTAATTAGCTTTTGGATTCTATGCTATAAAATCAGAATCATAATAGTCTGGGTTGAAAGGGACTTTAGGATCATCGAGTTCCAAACCCCCTGCCACAGGCAGGGTTGCCATCCACTAGGTCAAGTGTTAGATAAGCTTGCCAAAGACACCCCATCCAGCCTGGCCTTGAACAGCTCCAAGGACAAGGTATCCATAGCCTCTCTGGGCAGCCTGTTCCAGGACCTCACCACACTCTCAATGAAAAACTTCCCCCTGACATCTAAATCTAACCTCTTTTAATTTAAAACTATTCTCCCTCATCCTACCACTATCTACCCATGTAAAAAGTTTATATATAGTTTCCCTTTAAATGTTGGAAGGCCATAATGAGGTCTCTGTGCAGCCTTCTCATCTCCAGTCTAAACAAATCTAGCTCCTTAGCCTGTCTTCACAGGAGAGGTGCTCCTGTCCTCTGATCATCTTTGTGGCCCTTTTCTCAACACTTCAAAAGCTCCACATCTTTCCTGGGCTGGGGGCTCCAGACCTAGATATGGTGTTCCAAATGGAGCCTCACAAGGATAGAGTAGAGAGGGGCAATCACCTCTCATCCAGCTGGTACACACTGGATACCCTTGGCCTTCTGGGCTGCAAGCACACACTACTAGTTTGCATTAAGTTTTTCATTTTCTACCATGTTTCTATGATAAAAATAAGATCGTAGTTCTTCAATTGCACCACAGTTTCCAACTCCTTCTGCTAATTTCCCATTGCATGCACTGGTATAGAGGCACTTCAGCTGGTCTTTCAGCCACATTATCTTTCAGGAGGAAAAATGTTAGTGCATAAACTGCTTTATAAGTATTTGGTTTCAATATGGATATTCCCACTGTTTTCAGTACCTGTTTCTAGCATGTTCCTCAGACTTAACTATGAAAGGAACAGTAGTTCAGTGCTAATACAGTTTTACTCTTGCATAAGGCCCTGCAAAGTATGCTTGTCATTAGACAATATTCTAAAGGAGTGAGGAACTGGTATTTTCAGAGTTTGTTTTAGTCCGTGTTTAACAAATCCTCTTTGCTACCCTTGTGGTTGTGTCTCAGGGATATTTTTTTGTTACATGTTGGATAATGCATTTATTAACATCAGTAATTAACATCTTTCAAGAGTGTGCTTAGGAGCTTAACTTTTGTTGCCTGATTCTTTTTAGAGGGCAGCTCGTATTGTCTTTTGGCTACTCACATGGTCTGGATGAGTCTTTTGAAGTGTTGGTCGGATCAAATGTTTTTACCATTGTTAGCACACCGTCTGTGGAAACTTAGTCTGCAAATTTTGGCACGTTACTCTGTGTTCATTAATGAGGTAAGAGAACAACGTAGTTATGGTTCTGAAGATTATGCCCATCAGTAAGAGTCCTCCTTAAAAAAAAAAAAACAAACAAACAAAAACAACAACAACAACAAAAAACCCACAGCTGATATTGGGGAATAATTGAAGATAAAAGAGACTTTTGGAAGTCCCATAGTCCAAATTCCTGCTCAAAACAGGGCCAGAATAGGTAAGGTTATGAAGACCATGTTAGGTTAAATTTTGAATATCCAAAGTTGAAGGCTTCACAGCCTCTTGAGCCTGCTTCCAGTGATTGACCACCTTCACAATCAAATATCCTTGTATTCGATACAGTTGCCTTTGTTGCACTTGTCCATTTCTTCTTACTCTGTCATTTTAACTTAAGGGAAAAGTCTGATTCCATCTCCTCTATGCATTCCCCTTAGGTTGCTAAAGGCAATGCTCCTCGTGAGACTAAATAGTACAGTTCTTTCAGCTGAATTGTCTCTTGAAAAGTGTTGATAAGTCTCAGGATTAAAACAGATAGCTGAGTGAAACGCGTGCTTTGCAGTAGAGGGCTTGAGGAAGTGAGAGAAAGGAGATGATTGACAACAGTGAGTTATGTTTCTTGACACCAAGCAAGACCTTGGCTAGCCTTGTACAGATATGAGCAAAGGGAGGATGAATGACTGGGGAGGGCTCAAACTCCTCCATTTGGTGATTTTATTGGCCTAGAAAATCCTTACAACTCTTCTAGATGTATGCCTGAGTATTCCTCTCAAAAGTGTGACAGTGGAATAGATTATGTGTTGATTCTTGGCTTTGACTCAAACACTCTAGCAGTGGAATTGGTTGTCTCTGCAGTGGAGAATTACCCATCCCACACAATTCACAGGTACAAACAGTTTCTGTAAAGTGGGTGATAATCAGGTCTGTTAATCTGAGCACCACACGGGTGAAAATTACTCCATGACTGTACTGCCTTGTTGTTTAGTGACAAAAAAGCTCTAAGTCATCACATTATGTAGTGCACCAAAATCTGCTTTGAAATCATCTCTTTTAATGTAATTGAGGAATACAGTTATCTCTTGCAATTGCAACATTATAATGTGAAAAACTTATTAATCCTTTATATACTGTCTCGATAAATGCAATCTTAACTGCCTTTACTGTTGCCCTCTCAATTTGACATTTCAGGTTTCTGTAAGGCCCATTTCCAGTGAGAATACAAAAGAAAGCAAAAAATTAATGCCAGCTGGTAGAAGGGAAACTTCTGTAAACCTCAGCTCTAATGAGGACCAAGGGAATGGATCTTCCCCAGAAAGTCAGCCTTTGCCTTCCATATCAAGTACTCAGTTGGTGCATGTTGCTGCAGATCTGGATAAACTCCAGGAAAAGGTTGGTGCTTGTGACTTCACATACAGAAGTCTTTGTCAATCTGTGTGCCAGTGTTGTTGGTTTTGGATCCTGTTAATTCAAAAATAAATGAAAAAAAGAAAAAAAAGTACTTATTTTTTAAAATGCATCTTGAATACTGAAACTGGAGTAGTCTGACAGAGAAAATATCACCTGGAATAAGGGGTCTAATCTCTACCTAGTTTGAGTTACAAGTTACAAGAAAAACCTGTTTGGATATTTAATCAGTAGCTGATAGACTCTACTCCTAAAATGTTTCTGCTCATTTTTTGGTGCACAGTAGCACTGTTCCCAGAGTCTCACTTTTGCCTGTAAGATCTCTGGCCTCAAAGTGTGGTGCAATTTTGGGTTTAATAGTATTATGTTCTCTTTTATAAAAGACCTCTTGAAAAGAGTTGTATCATCATCATATTTTACTAACGATCCAGAAACTTTAAAAGAGCTATATGATATTAATATGCTTTCAGTGGGAACTCTTCTAATGTACTTCAGTCAGTGAGACTGAAATTTCTGTATCCTGTGAAGCTGCATCTGGGTCAATAATGTTTTGTGAATTGTCAGTTATTTTCTCTGAGGACAAAAATGGTAATGTAGGGAATTCAATGAATAGGCCTTAATTCCCATAATATTCTCATTAACCCGAGTCTGGGTTTCCATAAACATGACAAAAAATCAGAGAAGATTGAAAGGGTCTTTTGATACACTTGCTAGCTTGCGGAGTACAGGAAGAGCTATTGAAATATGTTTATAATAAGATTGTGTCTATTTTATGTTTCACTCTTTAGATTCCTGACATCTTAGAAATGATTAAACCAAAACTTGAGATGATTGGCTTCAAGAATTTGTCTTGTATTGAAGGTAAATCTGAGAGACTGAATTCAGTCTTTCCCCCTTTCCCAAGTCCCTCTGCTAACTGAACCATATCAGCTTTTATGCAGAGTTTTATTGTTTACAATGAAAAGCTTGAAAATAGGAATGTTTTATGTTTGTTTATGTAATGGTGCTTGTTTCTGATCTGAACCATTCTGTGACTCTGAGAAATAGAAACTGCCTTAAATGGAACTGTGAAGACTAGAAAACATTTGATTAAAATTTACTGAGTCTAAAGTAGTTTCTTGGGAGAGAACTTGTCTAGTAATTAAGATGGTTCTCCATGAAGCGAGGAACCTCAGTCTGGAAGATCAGTATCAAATCTTTAAACTCTTGCAGTAAGGAAAATGGAGAATAAAGGAGATGGTTTGCAGTATCCAGTTGAAACTAAAATATTACGGGTAGATGTCCAAGTCTGTAAGAGAGGTAGGAGCTTGTGTACGTTGCAACTCAGTAGATGGTCTCCTGACAATTGCGAGTGTGCATTAGGCATGTTCCAGTTACTCCCTGGGGAATTTAGGTGCTGTGGAAAACAATTTTACAGTCCCAGTTTCCATGCTGGATCTGAGCTTTTTGATTCAAGCCCCTTGTTACGTTGGTAAACTGCTGGTACATTGCTGGAAAAATAATGTGAACTTGGAGAATGTCACTTTACCCTGTTTGTTTGTTTGCTTCTTCTGTGAACCCATTTTTCTGGCTGAGGAATGGCTGATATTAGTGGAGATGTCTTATAAATGGCTAATATGTATGTATTTATTAACTATCCTGTATTTGACACCAGGAGCAGCCATCTAGGACAGATGAGAGAGATGGGAATGATGCGGATTTGTACTGTGATGGGGCAGGGTAGCTCATCTTAAACTTTAGTATTTTTACTTCAATAGGAGCCTTGGAAGACTCAAAGACTTCCTTATCAGCCTGCATACCTACGTTGAATAGCAGGATTATCCAGGATCTCAGCGAGTCCTCTTTCACTTACCTGAAGAGTGCACTGGAAATTCCAAGATTATATAGGAGAACCAATAAGGTCAGTACTGATTTCAGATTTAAAAATACATCTAGGGGAGTCTGCGTGAAGAATGCTAACTGAGCAGTACATTTTGCTCCAGGGCTGTCTGTATCTGTTTAGCAGTCAACAGAACTATTTTATAACTTTCGATGACTTAGTGATTGCCATTTACCTCATAGAAAGGAAGGGAGCCCAAGGGAGATGAGGCTGAATTGTCTTCCTGAGTACTGAGAGCTCTCTACAGCTACCCAAAAGGAGGCTGTAGTGAGGTGGGAAACGTCTTCTCCCAGACAAAGCAGGACAAGAGATGGTGGCCTTACACTGCAACAGAGGAGAATCAGGTTGGATATTAGGAAAAATTTCTTCTCCGAAAGAGTGTTGAGGCAGTGGAATGGACTGCCAAGGGAGGTGGTGGAGTCACTGTCCCTGGAGGTGTTCGGAAAATTTGGAGATGTGGGACTGAGGGATGTGGTTAGTGGGCATGGTGGGGACAGGCTGATGGTTGGATTAGGTGGTTTTAGTGATCTTTTCCAACCATAATGATTCTACAATTTTTTTGAAATTTTAGGTGAGGTAGCAATGAGAATACAGGCTTGTGATGGAAGGAAAGGCAAGGAGTAGAACTATTAGGCAAACAAAAAAGGGTTAATAATAAGAATAAAAGTTTCCCTTGTGTCATAGCATGTATCAGAAGATGAGCTGCTACTGAGCTGCAGGCTTGTTTTAGAGTACGTTCAGGGGGGTGGTTCTTTCTGACTGCTGTGTCAAGAAACTTTTTCCCAGTGAGCTAATTTCTTAGATTTGATTCAGGAAGTGTATTGTACAGAAAGAACAAATGAGAATGGCCAAAAAATTAATATTGTTTTGGTGAGAAGTTAACAAAAGCTAATTCATAAATATGTTACCAAAAAACCCCATATCAGATATTGCCTTGTTTTGCTACTGTGATTTTGTTTTCACCAGGCTGTACAGTTGTTACTGTGGCTAGCTTGGTCTGATGTAAGAAAATGGCAATGTAAGAAAACTTGAGTAACAGTTATTTCAGGTGTACCCTGTGTATGTTTGGTTCCTCTGCAATAGTGAGGCTTGTCCAAGCTCTTGGATGGATGATCAGTCCTGGAGAGCTGAAACATTCTGCATCCAAGACTAGCTCAGAAGAAGGTAGTAATGGGGGTGGATATTGGAGTTATCCCAAAAGCATTCTTCTGGAAAATATGCTGAGGTAATAGGGTGGTATAATAATAGAAGGAGCAGTGTTTTCAGTTTAGTGAAGTATAATACAAGATAGTAGCTATTCTAGCAAAAGTGCATCATATATACTGAGTCTTTTCAGCTTTTCTTGAGGCCATTGTGAGTAGGAAGTGCCCTTATGATACGAGTAGCTGGCTGGCACGTGCATCCTCAGAAACTTGGGTCATTTTGGATATTGTTCCATAGTATATTCCATAGAATAACACTACTAAATGATGTTGTCATAGGGTCTTTCCTGCATATGAAGACCTCTTTGTTGATTGGGCTTGAATAAGTATCTATTTCTTGGCTTACATCCACCCTTAGCATTCTACATACATGCTGTAATTGGTGTCTGTCTTATCAGTAGATAAATTACAGGTTATTTGTTTTTTCTACCTTCTTTCTCTGTCTGCTCCCAGGAAGTGCCAACTAAAGCTTCATCTTATGTTGATAGTGCTCTTAAGCCCTTCTACCGACTGCAGAATGAGTACAGAAATGTACTGAAACAGCCTATGATCCATCAGTGGTTGGAAGGTGCCCTCTCTGAAAGCACACAAAGGTAAGAGAGCCATACATAACATTCTGTGCAGCAGGTGGGCTTTTTGTAACAGTAAAATTTTTGCTCTCATTAATTTTCCTTTTTTTAGGTATTATGAAACTGTATCAGATGTTCTGAGCTCCGTTAAGAAAATGGAAGAGAGCTTAAAAAGGTTGAAGCAGGCCAGGAGGACTGCAGCTTTGAACCCTGTTGGTACAAATGGGGGCATGAGTGATGATGATAAAATCCGACTGCAGCTGGCTCTAGATGTCGAGTATTTTGGAGAGCAAGTAAGTTAAAAGAGGAAACATTTGTTTACTGCTATTGCTGGTTTTGGGAACGGAGGGGAGGTACAGGAGGAAAGTTCAGCTTCATTTTTCAAAAGTGAAACTTTGTATACATTTTGTTTGGTTGACTTTTACAGCTGTGTAATGCAGATGACTTGAAACCTGAGTGTAGAGTCTTCTTGAGCGATAGATGCTTTCCTGTGATTTCTTACATAAATGAGAAAGCTTGTATTTCTCAATGTTCTGAATTCAAATATTTCTTAAGTACTCAGAAGCTAAAAAGAAATACTAAGTGGACAAATCAGAGGGAATCTTCTTCTCTCCTCCAGTAGAAATGACTCTATGGCTTCAGTTGTTGATTGCCTTTTCTCTGGGTATTTCCAGCCTTGCCTTAATGCATAGTCAAGGGTTTACATCCAAGAGCTTAGAGGATTTCTTATTTGTTGTGTTACACAGTAGTAAGCTCTTTTCAGTGCCAAATATGAAACCTTAATTACCAAAGTAAAAAAAAGGGGAAGAAGATAGTCCAGGAAATATGTGTAGTAGCTGTATCAAACTGCATAAACATCCTGATTTGCAGTCATCATTTCTGTATGTAATATGCAGATATAAACAAATAAGTGTAGTCTACATCATTAGTTGCCAAGCAGTTGTCATCAGTGTTGTTCATGAGCACATGCTGTGGCTGCATTATAACAGGCAGATACATTTGGCCTGTGTGTGAACTGATGCTTTTCTCATTTCTGAGGCTTAACTGAAAGGAAAGTGATTTAAGTGGAGGCATGAAAAGTATTAACAGGAAATACCATTTGGCAGTTTTTAGCTAGGAGCATGAGCTGGGTTCTTGGTTTTTGTGTTCCTGTTATGTGCAATAACAATATTGCAATGTGTGAATTTAAGTTGAATTGGGTAGATTATGAATAATCATTTAGGAGCTGATTTGGTACCTTTGGACGAAATTTGGAGTTCCAGCAACGAACACCTTTTCAGGATTATTTCATTACTAGTATATTTAGATTTCATTGCACTTTCAGGTTTATCATTGTTGTGTTTTTCTAACTGTTAGAACAACAGATTTCCTAGGTAAGAAATTTCTTGTAGTAACTTTTCTGTAGAGTTTTCTTTTTTTTTTTACCATTCATTAATGTAAGATAAAACATATGCTTTCCCAGTTGTTTTAACAACATGAGCTTTTGTTGTTTTAAAGCAAATCAATGCTGCTTTTGTTTCTTTTTAGATACGAAAGATGGGACTGGAAACAAACAACATAAAAAGCTTTTCAGCCCTTACAGAGCTTGTTCTAACTGCCAAGGATCAGGCTACAGTGGAACAATCCTAAGTGGTTTTGAAAACGTGATTGACGATGAAGGAGAACTATTTGTTATTTTCCCAAATAAGTAGCAATGAAGTGCTTCCTGCTGCATCTCAAGCAACAAATCGGTGCATCTTCTGTTTGTTTCACCAAAAGATTGAGAGTTTACCAATAGTTTTCCATTATATGGAAAGCAATCATAAGTTCTAAACTTCTTACTGCAGAAGTGGGAAGTGGAAGAAAATGTTTCCATTATTTTTCTTGTAAATGTTATTATGTAGAAGAATGAACATATATGATGAAAATAGTATGTAATAAATTGTCTTCCTAACTCTGATGTCCCATTTGTTTTTTGAATCAAATGTATTGCTAGTTGTCTAAATCTTCCTAAGGAACAGCTGTTCTGAAATAATGAAACTGTTCACAGGAATACCTGTCCGCTATTTATTGCTGTTGCTTTGCATTTATCAGCTTTCTCTCATCATGAGTCATGGTTTGCTCTTGTTAGGATTTCAGATGTTCTTATCTTACAGATTTTTTTAATGCACCTTGTTGGTGAGAAGTGCTCCGTACAGAAAGCTGCTAAGGTACTGTATAATTAAAAAGTCATTTGTAGTACCGGTACCTAACTTTCTGGCTAGTGCTTCCATAATTGTTTCCCTTCAAACTAGAACTTAATATACTGAGCTACCTGTTGTGTACATTATTGCAAGTGTGGTGGAAGAATTCGTTGGGACTGGGGAAACCTAAGTTTCCTAAGTGTTTCCTAAGTTTCAGTGGGATTTTTGCATCCATATTCTGATGGGACAGAAGACTGGGAAGAATATATGTGGCAATAACAGAATAGCTGCTGAGAAGTGGCAGACTGAGAAGATTTCACTGTTTTTTGGTAGTGTTTCGTATGCAGTTATATAAGATACAGTGTGAATAATGCCAGGAGAAAATCTGTCTTAATATGTTTCATTTTATAAAAAGAGTGAGAGCTTTTTAAACTGTTAGCTTGGCAAACTCCCTCATGGGTTTGGAACTCTGTCTGAGCTCTTCTTGGAATCTGCTTTGCTGCCTGTACTGAAGTTTTGCAGCTGGAGCTTAAATAGCAAGAAAATTATTAACTGTGGAGGTGAAAAAGAAGAAAGCAAAAAAGAACACATCCACCTTTCTGTTAGAACTTCATTAGTTATATGGAGTGAAGAGTAATACGTGGTAAGTATTTTAGACGTAAAATTAATGTCAGAGCAAGTCTCAGTAAAATAATGTTGGGAAAATGAACAGATGCCATGTTTTCCAGCATTAGAATATTCAGGAAAGCTTATCTTTTTCATACTGTAGCATGGACTCCAGAACTTCTCTCTTCCACGTGGAACCCCCTGATCCCTTTCTACAGGGCTGCTCTCCAGCCTCTCTTCCCCAAGGCTGTACATATACCAGGGCTTGCCCAATCCCACGTGCAGAAGTAGGAGCTTGTTCTTGTTAAACTTAATGCAGCTGGTGATTGTCCAGCTCTCTAGTTTGTCAGGATGTCTCTGCAATGCTTTACAGGAGTCAGCAGCTCCTCCCAATTTAGTGTTGTCCTCAGAGTTGCTTAGTTTGCCTTCAAGTCCTATATCCAAGCAATTGATGAAAATGGGGAAGAGAATTAGACCTAAAACAGAGCTCTGGAGAACCTTAACAGTGACTGGGCACTAGCCTGATGTAACCCCATCTGCTATTACCCTTTGAGCCCAACCTGCCAACCAGTTGTTCACCCATCATACTATGTTTTTGTCTAGCTATGTGCTGGACATCTTTTCCATTTGAAAGCTGTGAGAAACACCATGGAAAGCTTTGCTGGAATACAAAAAGATTAAATCAGGTGGCCTCTTTTGGTCAACTGAGTAGGTAATTGTGTCATAAAAGGAGATATAAGATCATTAAACAATTTCTCATGATTCCATGTTGATGGTGAACAAAGACTGCATTGTTTTTCAGATGTTTTTCAATAACTCCCAGAGTAATTTTCTGGCTTGTAATTAGCAGGCTCTTCTTTCATGTAATTCTTGAAACCTGGGACTGCATTTGCCAGCTCCTAATCAGCTGAGACCCCTCCAGATTCACAAGACCATTGAAAAATAGGTCTTACAATAACATCAGCCAGCTGTGAGTTCCCTAGGATGAATCCATTTGGACTCTCAGACTTAGGCATCCAGCTGGATGCATCTACTTTCTTCCTTTTCATCCTCAGGGTGTCAATGGACAGCTGCTTTCTACTGCCAGTATTTTCCTTGTTTCTCTTCTCTGTAATACTGAGCAGTGCACAGAGTCCTTTAGTATCTTGTAGTCCCCAACTACAAATAATGGTGTTTTGTCCTAGAACTTAACGGCATCATTGCCAGGGACTCCCTTACATTACATTCCCATCTTCATGGTAAAAATGGAAACTTTTATGATCTGCAGTTTTATTTGCGGTTGATTGTACCTTCTGGCTTCAATGAATAAGTAAGTGGAATAACTTAATCGAGCCTTTATGAATACTTGGAAGCTGTCTGTTTCATGCTTACAGCTATAGCATTGGCACTAACTTGCAACTTACTGTCTTGTAAAACATAAATCTGATTTAGAGCAAATTTCAAAAGTTGGAACAAGAGATCGAGTTGTTACAGGCATAAACCCAACTGAACTGTGGCAAAGCAATTAGAAGTCGGTTTTATTAGTAGCTTTCTTGTTCTGCAAATTCATAGTTAATTGCTGCTGTGTATATTGCAAGCGCAGTATTTATATGTTAAAGCATCAGGAATACATACAGAATAATTAGATAAATGCATGGATATTATAGCATTTGAAATCCTAGTATTCACAAGAGTGAGTTGTGTTATTAGTAGTCTTTTTTATTAAGTAGAAGAATCCACTGTGTATCTGTAGCACCGATAGCTAGCTGCTGACATGAGTGGTTTTGGGCAAGATAGAAATCTGTACCGCTGTGGATGACAGTGAGATACTGCTCTCTGCGGAATACATCTGGTATCGTACTGCAGAGGGGTTTGCAGTTACTGTCTGAATGCCATCAGCTCCAAAGGCAAATCTAAAAATGTGAGGTGGAAGTCTTGTGTGCCAATAAAATCAAAGGGAAAAGCTCTTGCAGGCTTTTGCAGTACCAAGATTTCACTCCCAGTTTCTCCCTTTCTCATTCAGGATTCAAGTCTTAATAATCTGTTGTTCCAGTTTAATGTTCCCAAGTTCTGCGACTGCTGAAATTTGGACTGTTAAAACCATTTTATTAACACATAGCAGCACACCCACCATTAGTATAGACTACTGCCACTAATACTATAATGTTCTTTTTTTCCCACCCCCCTCAGAAAATATAGTTTGGATGTGTTAAGGCTTACAGATCTACTCTAACCAGTAATGTTCTTTTTTTCACCATAAGACCGTAATAAATGCATCCCATATCAGTAAACATTCTAAGTAGTGAAATTAATGAAATTGTATTGGAATAGTAAGTGGGCCTCTTTTTTCTTTTTTTCTAAATAATCAGAGAAACTGCTGTCAAGCTATGAGAATTCATCTGCAGCACTTCATTAATGCTACCAGCCCTATTTTTAGTTTTTCCACAGAGTTGAGAAATAAATGTGTCCATCGAGGCTGCAGAAAGAAGAAACTTCCTACAACTGTGTTTTTGCTTGCAAGGCAAAAATCTTGCCTCAGTGGTACAAGTAAAGCCTTCCCATGCTGTTGGCAGCATTTTAAAGGCAAATACTGCTGATCAAGCTAGAAATCCCTGTGGATAATTTGAAAAATTGGAGAGATGTCTTGCAAAACTGATCCTTTTTCCTACCTTGCTGTAGTAAATGGCATTTGCACTTATAAAGTAACAGTGTAAGTTGACTTGCTGATTACTGTTTTATCCCCACTGCCTTGAAAAATGGTGGAGCAGAGGAAGACAAGAGGGGGAGAAGGAAAGAAGGGAACTGGGTGGTTTGCATGAAACAAATAAAAGATGGGATGTTGTAATTTTTTTTAGCTTTTAAAAAGCTGTATTTCAAACCTTTTCCCCTTGACCTACAAGTAGGGTAGAGCACTCAATATGATCATAAAAACAGCTTATTAGTACAAAAAGGTGATGGGAAGCGTGCATCCTTTTTCTTCTCCCCTCTTCCTTGCTGCTTGCATTTAAACCTCCTGCAGGGGGTTTGTTACTCTACCAAGGAAAAGCATTGCCCTTGACTTTGCTTCAAAAACTGCTAAAAGAAACGGTTTGTTCAGCATTACTTCCTGTGGCACTGAATCTTTTTCCTGTGCTGTGGTGTCTTCTGGTTGATGTGTTCCATCGCTGCTCAGTTTGAAAAAGGCTTTGTTCATTATCTGTAATGCAAAGGGTGAGCCATCAGGATATGATAAGAATTTAAGTAAATAAAAAAAGCACATGCAATAATCAGTAACTTGGATCACCTGTAACCACCAGGCTCACGGATGTTAAATAAGCCATTGAAATATTTATTCCATAACGAGAAAAAAGCTTGGGTTGACAGTTGGACTGGATAATTTTAGTGATCTTTCCCAACCTTAATAATTCTATGATTCTGAAGTTATACAGCTACAGGAGGCATATTTTGTTGAACACCAGTGATGTGTACTGTACCTTTCCAACCGTGAAGTGGGTGTTGCTTATTTTACTGAGATCTGCCTCCTTCCCCAACAGCGCAGGCAGCTTCATATCTGCAAGAAATTCTTGTAGATCACAGCTGTCTTCTATTCTTAACTCAGGCAAAGTTAATTTAATTTTTCTGGAGGGGAAAAAAAAAGTAAAAAAAAAAAAAAAAAAAAAAAAAGATGAGTGTATCCTGTAGTATCAGAGCAGAGTGTATGGGTAGTTTTTGGGCAGCTGTTGAGTCAGGACCTGAACCACTGATAGAGCACCTGAAGGATGGACCTGGTCAGCCCTGGAAGCACAGGTGAAGGCACTTCAGCTGTGTGACCAGAAGGTGTGGAACCTGGCTGCACCTCTGTTAGGCCTCATTTAAGGGCTTCCCCCACAGGGGAAGGATCTCTGGTTGGGGATCCCTTGGTGAAACTTTCTCCTGTGAACCTTGGAATCTTCTGATACGGGTCAGCAATCTTCTTCCCTTCCTTTATAGCACCTTTCTATTGTGCCTGTCCTTCTGTCATCACGTATCTGTTGTAACGCATTTCACATTGTATAGATCTGTCAGTTGCCACACAGTGGAAGTTTTTCCTACTAATAATGTGGCATCCCTGGGTTTCTGTGCACCTCTGCATTAAACGCTACATTCTCAGTGACAGGATCCAAACCTTGCTGTAGAGCAGGAAGTAGGCAGAGCTGCACTGCACACCCTCACCCATTCATTCTTACAGGAAATCATATGGTGTCCAAAATGTACCTTGGGGACAGATTTTCAAGCCAGGCTGATGACTGCAAGGGAAGCTCAGCCTCTACTTTGTCCAGGTCATTGCCATTGATGGGCTGCAGCAGCACCAGCAGAACGTTCTTGCCAACAGGGACTTCTGTTGCAGAAAAGGTCTCACTGGTGTCGGTCATGTACTTGAACGTCCCAGTTACTGACAGCATGGGGACTGAGATTGCCCTGTTTGAATCAACCCAGAACTCCTGAGGCTCTTTCATCCGAGAGGCTTTCTTAGCATTCACTAAAAAAACAAACAAACAAAAAAACATCAAAAGATTTTAAATTGATTCTCCTTTTTCATTCTCCCCTCTGCCCCTTAACTGGGGGCTATGTTTGTTTATAACACACTGTCTCTGGCAAGGATTGCACATGCACAATTGCATTTAGCTACTGTAAGCTTGTGTAACCTACCTTAATATGCCTTTTGGTAGCATCAGGTAGAGGCTGGGACAGACTCACAGCACAGGTTCTGAAATGCTATCAAGACTGATCAAAACTGCTGTGTTTACACCACTTTTTGTAACCAGAAAGGGCTACAAAGCTGGCTGAAATTTCCGCCTGCTCAGTTGTTTACTCCCTCCCAAGCTGCTAAGCAGTTCTTGAATGGCTTATAGTGAGATGCAGAAGACATGGATTCCTTCTACATCCCCCATGCAGCTGTGATGACTGTGCACAACAGCTGCATATTTTGAACCCATCTGCCAGGGCAGCTCTCATGCAGTGCCCTCTCACAGCTGAGGCAGCCAGGAAGGCAGATGCAAGGCAGGCAAGGCACTGGCACAGCTGCTCAGAGAAGCTGTGGGTGCCCCATCCCTGGAGGCTCTCAGCCAGGTTGGATAGAGCCCTGGGCAGCCTGAGCTGGTGGGTGGCAGCCCTGCCCATGGCAGGGGGCTGAAACTGGGAAGGCTTTAGGCTCTGTTCCAAACTAAGCCATTCTATGAACACAATAAAATAACAGAAGAGAGTTGCTCACTGTTTTTTTTTCCACATCTCAGGAGAAAGAGAAAGCACCTGAAAGCAGTAACGAGCCACTTTCACAGCATCTGTAACCTTGCCAAACTTAGGCCCAGGAGAGCAGAAGCCAAGAACAGAATTAAAAGAGAAATGAATAGAACTGAAATTTCAGGTTAAATGCATTAAATTGGGATAGTAACTGATTTTTAAAAAACCTAACCTGGTCTTGAGGAGAGGAAAATAAAGTGATGTTCAACTCTTTGTGAGGCAGCAAGCAATCAGTAGGCTGCCTACTGGTGTTTCTCACTCCTTTCCCCGAAGCAGCACTGCCCTCTGGCAAGGGTGAATGCCTGGGGGCATAGACCTTGGATTAGCTCCAGGCAGTTTCTGCATTCCCATTAAATGAAAGGAGCTTCCAGAAAGGCTTAACAAAACGTGCCAGGAAGCTGATTGCTTCTGGAGCATTTAATATGACTTTAGATGCAGAAAGTCTGCCCTCCGAAGCAAGGATGCTGCTTGGGAATATCACCTTTTCGTTGCACGCTGTTTTGCTAAATGCCAGTGGGTTTAAAATCATGTATGCAACTGCAGTGTCTTCACTCACTGGTTGGTAATTATTTTGCAACCTCAAAAAAAAAAAAAAAAAAAAAAAAAAAAGTTGAATCAGTAAGATTTGCACTTAATGTTCCCTGCTGGATTCTGAATAGCAGTTCCTGCTCAGCAGTAAGTCTATGAATGTGAAAACAACTGTGAGAAGTGAGCAGCACTTGAGACTATTTGAGGAAATTTAGCCTTCAGATTTCTGCCACGTCATTCTATCAATCCTTTGGCTCTTGGAAGCATTTCATAAACCTCTATAATATGTGTCAGAGCAAAATATTGGGGTTTTTTTTTTTTTCTTCCTGCAGCTACAAGGCAGAACATGGAACAAGACAGCATAAGCTGTCATGGTTGTCCCTCCGTAGCCAAATGGCCAAGCCAATGCTGCCATCCATTTCCCACATTTATTAATAAAGAGTTACTTATCTAATTATTTCATCCTTGAGCCAATATTCTCCAGCCCACAGGTGGAGAATGCAGCATCTCAAGTGCATTGTTTTGAAAGAGGAGGCAGAACAGCTGACCTAGTGCCGTTCAGAGCTTCAAAAATGTGTTGCTAAGCAAATAAAATTACAAGTTTCCTATATAGAAGAAGAAAAGTTTCTCTGTTAAAAGAAAATTCTGCTCTTGTGACTGTGTCCTAGTCTTCAATACAAAAATTATTTTTGTAGTGCTATCTCTATGGTAGACCTCACATAGACTAAAAGGTGATGGTCTGTCACACCTCTTCTGCAGAATTTGGAATCAGTTAATGAGCATTACAGAGCATCCTCTGACAGCACTCATGAAAGGCAAAGGAAATCTGAAATCAAGTTTGCAGTTGAGAAGATAAAGGTACAAAAGCGTTTTATGAACACCAGAGCTCCAGTGCTAGCAGTAGAAGCCCACTTAGAAACTTATGATTCACTGCAAATTTTCTGAAATACGGTCACCGGTACACAGACTGCCCAAAAATTTGCGATCTCTGATATTGCATTCAGGCATTAGGATGCTGAAAACCAACTACACTCTTAGATGCAAAACAGAGGGAGTTCTGGCACATCAGCAATGGAATAACACCACATAATTATGAGATTGCCCTATTTCTAGTTTTTGGATATTCTCCCAGCTTCCTTAACTGGTGGCTTACTTTCTGACCTTGATATTTCCTTTAGCCTGTGGAAAGGTATTGCTTTTGTTTGCTTTAAACCTATTTTCCAGATGACTTTTGCCCAAAGCCCCTCAGGACATTTAGATACTTGTTTGTAAGAAATCATGCATAGCACTCTATTATTCACCTTCCCAAGCCCTTCTTCACCTTAGCTGCCTGGTCTAGGAAAAGTCTCCTGATGCCACCCCCTCCACTTCTCCATTGCCCTGGCTATCTTGAGGCTGGCTGAAAGAAGGCAGCATGTGGGCAGAACCCCAGGAACAGGACACTGCATGGAGCAGTGCTCAAGGTTCCCATGCGAGTGAGCTCTTCTCTCTCACCTCTTGGCCCTGTTTCTACCCTGGGAAGCACAGTAGCTAACCTTTCTTCCACCCAGCCTGCCTCAACATAAGTACTTGCCTCCCTCTCACCTGCCATGCGAACATCCACTGCGAACACCAAGTCAGTAGTTGGGTCGAGGTCTGTCAGTATGTGCTTGCTTTGGCCATTGCTTTTGGCCTCCACAAAGGCATTTATTTGTTTTGTTGCCTCACTTGGGTTTGTAAAGTCCACAGCTCGTGTGTAAAAAGCATCAGCAGAGCGGAGCAAGTTATGCACAAACTGTTGAGATAAGGGTATGCCAGGGGCAGAGAAGAGGCAGAACATCTTGGAAAAGAGCAGATCCTCATCCTGGGTTTTGACAAGGTTTTCGATAGTCCTCAGGCTTGCAAGGAGCTTGTGCCCATCCACCCTGGAGGTGCAATCGAAGTCTCCAGAGGGGGGAACAAATCCCAGCAAACCCTGCAAATCAGCAGCTGTCTGATTGGATGCACCCAAGTAGAAAGACGCCAAGGAGCCATAGAGACTGGTAGGGGACAACAGGACATTTTGGCCCTGCCGTGCTTCCCTCTGCAAACTGTAAAATCGCATGCCGAGGACATGCACAAAGTCCTTCAGGTAGATCAGTTTCTGCCTTCCACGGACACTTAGGCTAGGGGAATCTACCCTGACTTCATTCTTCACATCCTCTTCATAGGCAGGCGTAGTTTGGGATTCAATGGAGGCAGGCACAAATGTTTTCTTTCCTTCCTGGGCCAAGTGTTCCAGCTCCTCACAGGCACTCTCATTGATAGCATTCAAACTGAAAGGGTGGACGTAGACCCGATCGCAACCCACTGCAGTGAAGCACAGGAGCAAACAGAGAAGGTCTGCTGCCAGCTTCATGTTGAAAAACCACTTCCACGGCATTTGCTGAAAGAAAAAGCAGGGAGGAAAGACTGATCAGCCTGTTATAAATACTGTTTCCTTTATGGTGAGGTGCTCGCACTTCATGTGTTACAAAGGCAGGAAGCAGTGTCTAGTGCTACCTGCACTGTTTGCTCAACAAAAAGGCCAGGGTGGAGTGACCACCAGATTCAGTGGCTGCAGATGGGAAAACGCTAAATGTGGATCTGACTACATTACCCACTGTCACAACCTGAAGACTGTGCACTGGAAGAAACAGGGCTGCAGTTTCAATGAGCTAGGCTTGCAAACTAGGCTGCTAGTTCTTTCAAAACATTATAACAATGCAGCTATGTTGCTCCTGGGACCTAGTCAAAGATCTGTCTGCATACTGCTGCACTAAATCTTGCTGACATGAGGACAAGCTAAGCTATTTGCCTGCTGTTACAGGGGAAGTGGGTTTGAAAACCAGTTCTCTTAAGGTCCCACCACTGAGCTCTCCTGGTCTGTATGTCAAGTCAGTGTAGTGCATAGCACTAACAAAGCACTTCATATTTCCACAGCCTAGTGCAAACATTCATTCTAGCTTCTAGACAAACTGCCTCAAGGCTCTCTTACACAAGTGTGTTGCCGCTGAAACCAAGTATTTATCTTCATAGCACTTTTGTCACTTAAAAACAGGATTAAGAAAGATAAACTCAGTTTTTCTCTATTGCACAAGTAATCCTTTTCTCCAGTAAAAGTTTTCCTGCCACTCTTGTTTTTCCTGACTAGAAATGGAGACTTCTCCTGAACATGGACATTACCAGTGTTTTAGCACAAGGGATCAGCTGCATATAGGTTACAAGAAAGGCACAACATGTATGCGTGCACATACATATCCATATACACTTGTATACATAAACACACTGACAACTTCTCTGTATTTATAATTCTCACTTCTCCTGTATCTTTTTTTTTTTTTTAATAACTAATAACTCTGCTGCACCTTCCTTGGGTTTGTAGTCTACAACTTCAGATTCACATAGTTGAAATCCAAATGTGTAAGACATTACTCTTCTGTGAGAGTAATGCTTATTATAGGCCATAATGCTATTATTCAGGGCTACATTTTTACACCACTAGTCATATCTTGTTTGTTTCAGCTCTTTTCACCTTCTTATTGCCCTTTCCAGTCTCTGCAGAGTTTGTTGAACAAGCAAAACGCTAACCAAGCTCTGATCTCCACCTTCTTCCTCCAGTTTTTGAGTGGTGCCAGTCTCCAACTAGTGCCAGCCTGGTAGCTTGACACTTTTAGGAAGACGCAGTGCAATGTCTGTCTCACTAACGCTTTAATTTACATAGAGTGGAAGCGCTATGGATTGAATCCAGCCATTCGAGAGCTGACACCCCACCTGATTTACAAGGTATAACAATATTCATTTTGCTCAGGGACCTCCAGGTGTTTCATGCCTAATAATGCTCGGGTCTGCAGTATCACCACCCTCTTGCAAATGTAAAACCTGAGAGGAATAGACACTTGGTAATTAGACAGACACCTCACTAGGTACGTGCCTGTTAACATGCATTCACATTCCCAGGCTGTAGGCACGTCTAACAGGTTGGCTTACAAAAGGAATTTCTGCTGTTGTAGTTAATCCCATCCCATCTTCTAAATCAGCACATCGGCAGCAGTAGCTGGTGCTGCTGTTCCCTCCACTCTCTGCCTTCATCCTCACAGCAGCTGGTGCTGGCAGATTGCTTCCCCCAGAGCCACCACACCAACTCTCACAGGCAGAAACAGCAGGAGGGCAGTTCTCACTGCTGCCACTTAAACAACCTGATCTGTGCAAAGCAAACATGCTGTATTTCCCTAAGTAAATACACACAGAGCCTTTCAGAAAAGGAAGAAAACTTGAGCTGAACAACTGGCATTCAGAGCAAACCCACCATGTGTGCTTACTGTCCGTGCTGCTGTCCCCCACAGATGCCCTGTCCTCTGGGGCAGACTCCTTGTGGTTCCTTTTGAGCAGTGCATGGTGGCTGCAGGGGCATTTATGCCCTTCCCAATTTGGGGGCCTTCCCAAATGTCTCCAGTAGCATTGCACAAAGCTACCTCATGGGTGGGAAGGCTGAAGAAAGTTAAATCAGACCAGAAAGGACCCAATGAAACTCGAGTGCAATTTAACACTGGACGATGCGCAAAAAACCCTAGAGATCAATACACAACCTTTAACCCGACCCAGCTCATTTGTGTAGCCTGCTGTTACACATTGACTAAGATGGACATTGATGTTTTGTTATGCAGAAGAACTGATTATAGGACCTGAAAATAACTCTGCTCATTTTGTGCTAGACTCAAATAAATGCAGATTTCCTTGTGCCTGCAGTTTTTGCAGTCAGATCAGATATTTTTCTTCTTGGATAAGAATCTCTAACTTGTGGCTTGTCAGTGTGATTGTGACACATCAGCGAGTGGGATATTTCACTTTTTATCCTCTTAATCTATCCGTAACATCAACAGTTTATTCATTTTCCTTTTCAAAGCAAATGTGCTGGAAATAAGAGGATGAAAACTAGAAGGGATTAGGACACCAGATCCAGGTAACAGAATTCGCCTCTCCCAGTCTCAACTTCCAACAGTCCTATTTAGGAAAATAGAGAGGGATTCAGAGATCTTTCTGCTGCTTTGGAAGCAAACCTCCAGCTTTGGCCTAGAGTCATAGTATTGCTCAGGTTGGAAGAGACCTACTCCCCTGTATGGCCCCTCTTCCTCTTTAAGCAAGTAAGTGGTAAATTAAACTGGGGGTGACATAGATGGTCTCATTCAGCACCATCATTATAGTCAGCAATTTAAATCCTATGGCCTTAATGGGAATAGAACTGACAACATCCTAGGGTCTCAGTTTTAAAGAGCCAGTCAGGCCCAATTTGTGCTATAGAGTTCAGTCACACGAGGACTTCAAGAAGCAAGCCAAGAAAGACTGAACAAAGTTTTAGATGAGTTTGGGCTGTTGGAAGTGGTGAAACTGAAGGGTCTGTCAGTGACATCTGAGCCCTGATGGAGGGATGGAAAGTGTCCATCTCTGCAGCACTGCTTTTCATTTGAACAGTTTCACTACTTAAGCTGTAATGAGGCTTGAAAGCAGTCCTGAGCATAGCCACATATGGCATGCTGTCATGCAACAAGGCCTAAACAAACAGCTTGAAATATTTAACATGTTTTCTCCATCTGAATCTAAGGAGCGTCTGGCTGCAGAACAAGCCCTGTGCATCTGCACCATCTCCAAATGGCTATAAGATGCATGGAGCCCAGCCATACATCTAAGCAATGGGAGAAGCAGCTCTTGCATTAAGAATGCATTGTGTTCAGCTAAACGCTGAAGAGACAGAGCTGGGTCTCAGATTGCAATCTCCCTTTTTAGCCTTCCATTCCCCAGGGCCAGTGAAGGTGCATGTGTTACCAAAGCAGCCAGGCCTGTAGGAGGCATTGGGCCTAGCAGCATGTTCTGAGCACCATGCCCATGGACCACAGCCAGCCTGCTGCATCCTACTGAGCCAGGCCTGGGCACAGAGAAAATGCAAGCTCCATCTGAAGTTCTCAGTATCAAGAACACTGAAGTCTGGGCTGTTTCAGCAAAGGGCACCTTGTGCTCTGTAAAACTGAAAAGTATCCTTAATGAGGGTTGCTCAGTAATAAGCTGCCAGACTTACGTATTTATTGTGGATGTTATGTACTGGATGGGAAATCTAGCCCTTAGCTACTGTACTTTTTTTTTTTTTTTTTCTTAAGTCATTTTGCCTCACATGTGATACAGAAATGCTGTTGTAGCACCCAGAGGGAACAGCCTGGGTAATCCCAGCTTCCAGCTGCCCTGTAGGCTGTAACCACATCACATTGCAGCTCCTGCAGTGAATCACGCTCTCCTTTTGCTGTCTGTAGGCACAGTTCTCAACAGCATGGTGGGAACTGTGCCTTATGGTGGTAAAGACTTTGATTTCCGCCCATGTTTATGCCCCAGTGCAAAGCTCAGACACAAATCCCACCAAATTTGCCAGTCCCTTATGCTCATTCAATTAGCATTCCCCTACAATTATGCATCATTCAGTAGTGTATTTCTTAGATCTCTGACATTTACTTTTTCATTTTATACTAAAGAAGATACTCTAAGATTATAGAGAGTATGCATTGTCACAACTGGGAACATATTTTTTCCTAGTATGACTTAATTACAGGTTTTCATTTCACTTCTGAGCTCTTTTTAAGGTAGAGAGCACAAGCATTATCCCAATTACTATACGTGGACGCTTTTGTCAGGCTTAATTTTGTTGAGCTGCCATCATTTTAGGAATGATGCTGTGCTTGAAGAGCTAGACTTCAGCAGGATGACGGTCTCTATCACAGAATCACCAGGGTTGAAAAAGACCTCAAAGATTACCCAATTCAACTGTCCACAACTCACCAATATTCTCACTAAACTACATCCCTCAGTACAACACCTAAACATTTCTAGAACACCTTCAAGGATGGTAACCCCACCACCTTCCTAGGCAGCCTGTTCCAACACCTGACCACTCTGCCAGAGAAAAAGTATCCTGCCTGTCAGCTGTGATGACTCTTGTCCCTAAAGAGAACCATGGCAGAAGAATTGCACTGGGAAAAAAGTGGTTGAAAAACTTTCATACAATCATAAGGTTGGAAAAGACCGCTTAGGTCATCTCATCCAGCTGTCAAACCATCACCACCATGCCCACCCACTAAGCCACATCCCTAGGTGCCATACCTGCCTTTTCTTGAAAGCCTCCAAAGACAGCAATTCCACCAGTTCCCCAGGGCTTTCCAGCAGCTAGGGATTCAAGAACATAGAAGCAAGATCCCTCCTAAAATCATTGCCTGTACAAAGAAAGCCCTGATTTTCTGTTGCAACTCTCATCTTTCAATACCCACAATAAAGGTATAAAGAAGCACAAACCTCTCAAGCTTGCTGTTCAACGAAGAAGTTCCTGCCCTTCTTTTGCTTCACTCCTCCTGATCTCTGGAGGGGGTCTTGGAACTCCCTTTTGTACTCACCCTTACATAAGCAAGCCCAAGCTTCTCATCCCTCCCCTTGCCCTACTTTTATTAAAAAAAGAAAAAAAAAAAAAAAGACCTGCCTCTGTTTTTCCTGTTTGTTATTCATGGTCACAGCTGCCTTCTCCAGAAAGGAAGCAGAGAGTGGCTGAGAATCTGCTCCTGCTGATACTGCAGTCACTGCTCTGATTGCAGCCTTCCTCATCTCCTTTGTTCCATTAAAAAGAAATCCCTTTACCAGCCTTTCTCTTCTGAAGTGCAAATAGGGGATAGCTTTATTGCCCAAGAAAACTTCTGGGGTGTGTTCCTGCCACTTCTTACTTATGTAAAAACTGCCAGATATGGTTCAGAATTTTTAACCCCAGTAGAGTAATGTTGATCTTGTAGCCAGAAGTGAGTAATTAGGTCTTCAGTAGGAAAAAAATATTTTTGCCCAACACCAAACTTCAATTGATCAGCAAGCCAGCAATTCTTTTGCTGAAGAACACCTTGTTCTGCTGAAGCACCCATTGATCCAAGTTCTGGGAAGGGCCGTATAAAATTCAGCACTTTGTGCAGAAATAGTAGTAAATATTTTACTTTTTTTTTTCCCCCCCTTTGTTTTCCAGTCTTCCATAATTCACTCTGAGACCTGAACTCAAAGGGGCCAGACATACTACTAGGACAGCATCCCAATAGTCACCTGTGAAGTTCAGATGGGATTTATGGAGAAAGAATTTACTCCAGAGAGAGGATAAGGAATGATGTGCTCAGACTCAGCCCAAAGGCAGTGCTAAGAACATCAATACAAGCTCTTCATAGGCTGAGTTGACACTTCTGGCCTGCATTGATTATGAATTCACATAGGATTAACTCAGAGTGTATGATACGTGACTATGTGCACATGGTACTAAATTGTAGAGTATCTTTCTTTAAGACTGATTTACCTTGAATAGAAAGCAGGACCAAAAGAGTTTATCTGTACAACTTGTGGACTTTGGTTGGCAATCACAAATCTCTATTCACCATCAACATTCACAACTCTTCTCTCCCTTTTGTTTTGAAAAAGGAACATCACATCAGGTCTGGACAAGGAGGGGACAAGCTACAAAAATGACAGGAAAGAGAAAGAGGAAGCCTGTGTGGGAGAACTTGCCAAGAAGTGGACAGGAAATATTGCTTTAAGGATAGGTGTAGTGATTGCTGTGAGATGGCAGGCATGCTGGAAGGAAGAGATTTTGTGAAACCCCCAGTATAATCTTTGTAGAGCAACCAAGTGCCTGGGGAGAACATGGCATTTTGGTTTGGAAGAATAACCACTGGGATTGGAAGAGAAAATGCAAAATGATGAAGTCACACACCAAATGTTGGCTCCATTTTGCCATAATTAGCAAGTTCTCAGTAAAATTACAGGCAGAAAATGTAAAAGAAAGGAAGTGTCCTGCTTCATACACAAACTGAAGAAGACACAGCCACAGGACACTGTAGAAACTGAAAGTGTTTAAATGAAGCAAAATTTTGCACGAAATCACTAAGGGCACAGTCATCAGAAGATGCAGAACATGATAGTTCAGGTGCTAACTCAGGAGATGCCACACAATAAGCAGTCACGAGTTTTAGATCCATGTAGCACTTCACAGACTCCTCTCTAAGTGCCTGTCTACTGCCTATGATGGAAATAGAAATTTCTGAGCTAAGGTCAGCTTAACCTGGCTCATTCTGCAGAAATAGAAATACTATTTCAGTGTCACTGTGTCAGTGAACCATCACACCCAGCAAACCTGACCCCAGCTGGGCAGTGCTCCTTCGTACAGCACATTTAGGAGAACACTGTTGTCTTTTCAAAAAGAAAAAAAAAAAAACCACCAATAAGCCCAGGGAAACGTGAACAGTGTGCAAGAACAGTGTCTAGGCTCCTAGTATCAGTTAGCCACTTTAAGGGGATTTTTTCTTTTCTTGCTTAGTCAAAGCACTCATATTAACTACTGGCAGATTCACTGCCACGAGGTCTGAAATTTGATTCTCTATCTCCTGCCAGACTTTCAGGGTCTGTTCTCACTTCCACTGCACACAAAGTACTCATTGAATTTTCCCAGAGTAAATAAGTAGGGAGGAGTCAGGTAGTACAGACCTGCTGATAGGCCAGGCAGGTTTCTGCATGACAATAAATCAGCCTTCCCCCATTCTGTGACAACTATGGCAAGTTGCCATTTTTTGTTTGTTTTTCCTTATCTCTGATGGGGAAAGGCTGTGCAAAGTAATTTTTTTTTACTATTTTAATAACACTTTGATAAGGAAAAGCTTTGTATGTAATTTTTATTTTCCCATGTTCTCTCTGTACACCTGACTTCTGCCCTTGTTGGCAGGACACACTTCTGTGAAAGCAGCTGGTGAACATGAGGGATGTACTCAGCACTTGCCCAATTTTTTGTGTAAAGAGGATTGCAAAAATGCTTCTCAATAATAGCATTCAAAGTGCAGATGATGAAAGAGATTATCCTGCTGCTGATGCTGGTTCTCACAGTGAAGAGAAGCACAACTAAACCCAGGGACCATGTGAGCAAAGGTTAACCCTAATGCCAATTTTTCAGCATGAAAACTGAATCAGTGCCGTGCTCGACTTGGTTATAGAATCATAAAATCAGTGAAAGACCAGTAACATCACCTAGTCCAACCATCAACCCACCATGCCTACTACATCCCTCATGCCACATCTACACAGTTCTTCAACACTTCCAGGAACGGTGACGCAATGCACTTCCCTGGGCAGCCTGTGTCAGTGCCTCACCACTCTTTCTGAGTCCTAATATCCAATCCAAATCTCCTCTGGTACAACTTGAGGCCATTGCTTCTCATTCTACCAGTCAGACTGGGAGAAGAGACCAACCCCCCCAACCTTGCTACGACCTCATTTCAGATAAAGAGCAATAAAGCCTGTGAGTCTCCTCTTCTACAGACTAAATAACCCCAGTTCCTTCTGCTGCTCCCTGTAAGACTTGTTCTCCAGATCCCTCACAGCTTCACTGTCTATACCTGGGCACACGCATTGTGAGTGGGCAGCTGTGGGACTGACTCAAGTAGCTAAGGTCTCCCCAAAACGATGCATGGGGCACCATGTTCCCAAGGTGCTCTAGCAGTGGCACAAGCCCTGCTGCATGATGGAGGAGGCTGCTCCCAGCTCCCTGCAGCAGCACCACCACCACCTCTGCATCTCCTCTTCTCTTGCGGATGACCCTTCTGCTGGTGCACACCTATCTCCAAAGCTCACCTAACAATACAACACCTGCAAACATATTAACACCAGCAGGCACTGCTGCAGCTTATAACGACATTTGGTACGATACAGCTTCCGTTGGCAGGCTGTATATGTAGCAAGGCTACATATACAAGCTGCTGCAGTCGCACCAGCTCCCATTGAGCTGCTTGCATCCACAGTGGGGCTGCCTGGAGCCCAGAAGCTCGCAGGACAGCACAGCACAGGACACAGCAGAGCAGCAGCTCCGGCCGCCGGCCGCCTACCGCCGCTCCTTTCTCCTGAGCCGAAGCTGCCACCGTGTGGAGGACCCCGGTCACGCAGCGCTTGGAAACGTCATTAACCTTTCGCTTTGCCCAGCCAACAGCTCTGGAAGCAAGGGGGATGAAAGTTAAACGGAGGCCCACTGCTGTTTTCTTACAGGAAATAACGAAAGCTCGTGACTGAAGTTTCTGAGGATGCAGTAAGTGGCAAAAAGCAGTCAGAGAGCAGAGTTTCCTACTCCTTTGTTTTTACTGGATGGATCCTAAGCAAGCACTTAAATGTTTGCTGTGGTTTTGGGTTTATTTTACCTTGCCTTGTTGTTCCACCTTTTCAGTATTAACTGTAGAATAAGATTTCAGCTTACTGCCTGGGGGATGGAACTGAACGAATTCAGTGAATTCAGTCCAGGATGCTCTCAGTGAGAAAACAAGTAGGACTGCCTCTGGTCAGGGTGCTGGAACACACACTAATGGAAGCCTTTGTAAACCCTAAGCTCCCCAGAAGCCCAGTGGATGCTCTGACATCCATTTTCCCAATACAATCTGAGTTTCTGTGCGGCTTTCCTGTGATGAAAGGGTTGAGGAGGTGCAGCAGCTGGCTCCTCTCCTACACTGCCACTTGGTGTTTCACAGCTCAAAAGAAAAGAATAAAAATAAATAATCATAAAAGCACCCTTTTGTTCGTTAAACAACTCCTCTTTCAAAGTAGCGTATGAATGCAGCAGTGCTGGCTCGGCTCAAACAAAACCTGGACCTGCGGCTCAGATAGCTATGCCTGTTTGCCCTGGTAAAGTACTTAGAGAGCTGCCTGATACTGCAGCTGCCAGCACAGATAATGCTGTCATTACTCACCAAAGCATACAGAATGATGTCTTTTGTCTTTCATTCTGGGTGCACAAAGAGAGAAGTAGCAATGCTACTGCCAGGCTTGTGCAGGGAGGGCAGAGAAGGGGCCTGCGTGTAGCAGCAGGGGTCTGCCCTGGGTGTCACCCCTACTCAGGGTAATGACACAGCCCCAGGATACATCTGCTCTGTGTAAGCATCTCCTTGCCAGCAGTCAGGGATGGCAGAGCCGCAGGTGGTGTGAGCATGTCTGAGTATTAAGATCGCATCTGGGACAGACTCCTCTTCTGCTACTATTCAACACAGAAAGCAACTGCCTAGAGGTATCTAGCATCTCTCTGCTGGGCAAAATGGTGTAAGCATGTAATTTTGGTCTCCTCCTTTAGATAAGATTCTGATATCTTTCAGTCCCTCCAAGGGATTTTTTCTTAAAAAAACCAACAAACAAACATCAGACAGGATTTTCAAAGGGCAGTTATTAAAGCCCCTCCCCGTGATTTCCAGAACCCTTTTTTCTCATTGCTCTGAAGCATTTTTCCACTAGGCTGGCCATGACATTTAGTAGGGCAGTCTAGATCTCAGGCCTGGCTCTTGCAGTCCCAGCACAGCCCCTAAAACTCTGCATGACCTTCCTGACCTCCCCTTCCTTTACCTCTCTTCTGCCACTGGAAACAGAAGAGAAGGATGTTTTCCCTAGAGAACAGGCCAGAGAAAGCCTGTATTGCCTTACTGCTGAAAACTGAAGGAAAAGTCTTTAAAAACTAACCCCAAGCTGGGCTCAATTTCATCCAGTCTCAGTTTCAGTTGTAACATGCTCCCAGTTAGCAAAGATGTGTGCAGGAGCATGAGCAAACCCTGCCAGGCTGCAAGACACTGGGCAGAAGTCCACACTACAATGGGCCAAAGTAATGGAAAGTATAAGAAACTGTGGTTTCATGTGACTGTGGCTGTGACATTTGGATTCAAATCAATGCAAAGTTCAGAAGAGCACCAAGTAGTTTAAAATGAGACTAATCTCAGAGACAGAACAAAGATGTTTTGTATAACTTCATACAAACTCAGAGAAGGAAGCAAGGACAGAGAGCTGCTCAGTTTCACAGAGGCACCTCAATCTACATAGTAAATTCTACCCATAAATCAGTGCAAATATAGGGAGAGCTATAAAGAGACCCAGACAAACCAATCATGTTTCTCAAGCCCCTGGAGACAGCACAAAATGAAATCATCTGGCCTAAAAACAGCCCCTTATAGAAGGATAGAGCAATGGAAGGGCTTAGCAGCCAACAAGCTCTAGAGAACCTAGGATCAGTCAAGTCAGAGGATAAACCCTGAAACATTAAACTGACGACAGCACATGAGGTTTAATGACAACAAGGTTATGAAAGACTTAATCAGGTTGCTGAGTGACCAGGGTCCACCTGGTGTCGATGGAGAAGGAATTACATAAGCGTGACTAAGAAAAGCTCATACCAGATGTTTTAAAATGAGGGCTGAAATTCAGAGCTGTAGCACAAAGCCCAGCAAGAAGCTGGGCATAATTGTTTTCTATGTTGGGCTTTTTAGGTTCCATTTATGTCACCTTGACTAACAGCTGAAGAGAGAGGCGCTAAGAGTCTTCCTCATGTGAAAGGCAGTTAAGGCCACAGAAATCCAAATCAAACCTTATGCCTTCTCAATGAAAAGGCAACAAGTCAAGGAAATCTAATCTGACAGCATTAATGATGGAAGAGGAAACGCAGTCTCATCACTCAAAAGCTCTGGAGAACAGAAATAAAGGTATCACCTCTGCGGTAATAGAAAAAGTGAAATCCTACCTGTCCAAGCTCTCCTGGCTATGGGCTGGTGGTTCCCAGGAGCTGTGCTTCACACAGCCTTTGCCTAAAGGCTCCAATAGCAGCCTACACCTTTGGAGCCTGAATGATGGTCTGTGGGCAGCAGCTGTTGAACTAGTGCTCACATTCTCTGTACATTTTAGAGCCCTTGAATAGGGCTGAAGGTAACAGACAAAGCTCCATCCATTTTAAGGAATGGGTGTTTAGCCATGGTGTATAGAGGAAAAAAAAAAAAAAAAAAAAAAATTGACATTGCCAGCCTGTGCATCACATGAACTCTACACTGTTAACTTAACATCCTGCCCAGTCACATCTACAACAGCCTATTGGTTTTCCAGAGAAGGCCTACTGGGAGCTAATTGCGTGCACTCTGACATCTATCTCTCAGATGACCGTGCCTTCACAGCTATGCAGGCATTCACTCTGCAGGGCCAGGACAGACCTGCCCTATCACCCCTGCTGAGAGAGGGGGATGGAAATCTGCTGTGCACTGAGACAATGCAAGCATGGAGGAATTGCACAGGCCTGTCACAAGCCCTCCTCTTTACACTGCTTTAATATGACAGTACGTCCATTGTAACAGCTTGCCAAGTGAAAGCGTACAAAACCTGCTGTCACAGCCTCTCACTGTCTGCCTTCACCTCCTTTTCCAGTGTTAAAATCTACTCAGCTTTTTCTCAGAGGACAAGCATGACTAAGGATCAAAGCCTTTTTAAGTTAGTGGATCTAATACTGTCTGTCAGTACCCTGAGCTATAACAACATGTTTCTATTGTCTGTCTATAATACTATAATGTGATGGAAAGCAGCACAGTAACAGTGGAGCGTCACAATCCTAGGCTACAGCAAATGAGAACAAGCCCAGATGCAGCAGCCATAGATGCAGAAACAAGAGAAGAAAATCTGCTTACCTTTAGAAGATCTCCAGCACACAGAGAACTCCAGCAAGATACCCTCACTTGCACTGCTAATCCTTAAATGAGGTCTCGGAAGGGGTGCATCCTGACTCCACCTCTTCTGGTCATTCAGGTACATTGCATGCACCTGAGCTTCCCTGGGTTGGCCTTCCCACCAGGTGCTGAATCACTGGGTCCAGCTGCAAGTTAGCATTTCTGCTACACTATCCGTAGTGGAATACCACAAAAATAATTGCTACTTTTGGTATCCTTGCAGTTATCCGTGGCAAAGTGGCCAGGACAAATAGGTATAATTGCCTTTTTTTTTTTTTTTTTCTTGTATCAAAGTAATCTCTTCACATTAATCTCCCTGCCACATCCACCTTTCAAAAACACTTTTATAGCCTTTCTCTTTTATCTCCCCATTACCTCATATCTTATACATACAGCATTGTTCCAGCAGGGAACATATCTACACAGCTACAAGCGCAATGCAGAGTTTAATAGTCCCTACTATACATAAATCTAACACAGATAATTGCCCCGATGAATGAAGAGACCAGCCAATGTCATTCATGGAGAGAGATATTATCAATTTCTTTCATCCATTCTTTTCCTATTAGAAATCCACAATTTACTGCACTATTCTACCTGAAATAAGATGCAAATGTTTCACTTTCCCCCAGCCTATAACCACATCTGAGGGCTTGCGGACAGCACAAAGTGGTAATAATAACAAGAGTTATGTCAGGAGAAAAATGTACTTCTCTGCTTTAAAAGGAGACTTCATGTTAAAGACCAAAACTGCTTGAAGACCCTTTTCTTGTAAAACACTTCAGCATGGTAGATACAAAGTGATGTAGAAATCTGGGAACTGAAACATTCTGGGGAGCATTTTCTGCTCATTCGTCTCTTTCACAGAGTCATCATAGAATCATAGAATGGCCTGGGTTGAAAAGAACCCAGAGATCATTTAGTTTCAACCTCCCTGCTGTGGGCAGGGTTGCCAATCACTAGATCAGGCTGCCCAGATCCACATCCAGCCTGGCCCTGAATGCCTCCTGGGATGGGGCTTTCCGTCTGCCTTTCCCAGGCATCATCTCTTTAGGCCATTTTCAGGCAGACTTGAAGTAAGGCTGAGATCTCAGAGATATGACATTTCATGCAGCATCGTGACTTGAAGCTTCATGCTGGGGGGGATGGAGGGGAGGAGGTGGGAAGGGCTGTCCATACCCTCTGAGTGAGTTGCTGCAGTATGAAAACATCCCTTAAGATGCACCGAAGTATACACATAGGAGACAAACTGTATCAATTCCCCTTCAGCAGCAAGAGCATCCCTCAGAGCTCAGCACATTATAGCTGTGTCCGGGGTGCTGAGCATTTCCTTCTCCAGTCTTCATGTTAGTTTGACATATGAGAGTGACCCTAATCCACAGCATCTCTGTGAGGGCTAAAGAACATTCCCGTTTTAACCACTGTCTGAATATGGTACACTGGGTACATCACATCCGTAAGGCTCATGTTGGCATTCGTGCCCTTTGCCTATCTTAGACTTTTAGTTGAGATTCATCTCACTTGGTACACACATTTAATAGCTTCTGTAAGATAGGCCATGAGGCTTCACCTCTAGGCAGTCAAAAGACACGGTCATTTGCAGAGAGATCTTATGAATGAGGACACAATGAATCACTCACTGGAGGCACAGCTCTTCTGTGCTGACTGTAGAAAAAGCAGAGATGTGTAGTTTAGGATCTGCTCTGCACACCCAAAGTTTGATCAAATGACTGCCACATTTGGAGTACAAGACCTGGCCCTGCTCACACATTTGGACAGCATCTATATTCTTGGACAACTTGGTCTCAGGAGGGAGCCTGCAGACATCAACAGTGGGTACAATTATGGGGACTAAACATGGGAATATGCACTCTGAGAAAGCTTTGCTCACAGCACTGCTGTGAAAAATAGCAGAATGGAAAGGAATTAATTCTGTTTCACCTAATTGCTCTCCATAAATCATCTTTGACAGCAAGCTCTGACTGGTCCACCAAAGGGCCAATTAAAGAAAAGGGAGGCTGTGTAGCGTTTGTACTCAAGGCTGTGTTTTGTGTTACTGGAACTGTAATTTTTTCTGAGAGGGTGGCATCTCTTTCTTTTCAACGCATATAGGAGTATCCATGCCTGTTTGTCTCCGAAATCTTGCCATTATATCTTCAGATCATCCTCAGTACTGGCATCCTCTCTAGGGCAGTGTTTTGCTGTCTAATGTGAGATGTGATGTGGCTGGCAGCAAAAGCACAACAGGAGATGAACAAGGTTGTGAAACCCTGAACTCAGTGGCAGGTAAGCGTGTGTTTGGTTTTAAAATCCCGAGTTACAGAGGGCATGGAACTTCTTAAATGCACAGTCCAATAGGATCCCTCCCTTAGTTAAAATCTCCTGCTACCTGCCCAGCTCTGAGCTCTCTGCATCAAACCTCAAACACGGAACCAGCCCTTGCAGATCTCAGCCCTGGTGTCCTTGAACATGGTCAACACCTGGCCGCAGAGACAGCCCCACCATTGGGCATGCCAGGCTTTTCTCTGATGCGGGATGAAAAGGGCGAGCTTGCAGTGTCTGCTGAGGCTACACCCTCCTGCAGCTCCAGTTTCACTCCAGTGGCTCACTGCCACGAGGGCTTTCCTCAGGAGCTGCATACCTTGAAGTCAGCAGCCACCTCCTGCCTGTCCCCACATCCTCATTGGGGCAGCCGGGAGTGGTGCCAGGCCCCGGGTGGGCCCATTGCCACCGGGTGGGCACAGCAGCCCTGCCCCAGGGAGGGTCTGGCACCACCTTCCCGCTTCCACCCCAGCAGCTGGTGTGTCCGGGCCAGACGCTTTCACTCCCTGTTTGCTTTCAGGGTGTTCATCACCTCTCGTGCTGTTCGGATCTGCTCCCGTTCATTTCTCCCCTTCTGCCCTCTTCTGCTAGACCTCAGCCCACTGCACTTCTCCCTTTTGGGAACCATGCCCTACCTCCTCCACGACTCAAAGCCAAGGCCACCGCCACTGCCACAGGAGGCACGTGCCATCCACAGCTCAGGGAAGGGCTACCAGGAGCTGAAGCAGGAGTGCCTGCGCAGTGGCTGCCTCTTTGAGGACCCTGACTTCCCCGCCAGTAATGCCTCCCTCTTCTTCAGTGAAAAGCCACCGATTCCCTTCCTCTGGAAGAGGCCTGGGGTAAGTACACAATGTCCACTCAGCCCACTGTTCCGTGGGATCGCTGCTACATCCAGCAGTGAAGCGTGATGTCTGCTTGGAGTGCTTCTGTGAGGTCTTGTCCTCTCAGCAAGGAGAAGAGCTGGAAAGTTTTGCCTTCCAGCAAATGCAGATTTGCATGTTGCTGGCTTACAACTGCAGAGAGGAGTGGAAGGGTAGGGATACTGTTGTAAATGCTAAAATCTTTCATAAAACGTTGCAAGTGTTTCTGAAGCACGTAACTTTTTAGACTGTCCTGAAAAATCCTATAATTTGTCCATTTTCCCTTGCTCGTCTGAAGGCCTTCAGTTTTTTCATTTTAAATATTGTATGTAGTTTTTCTTCTGCTCTGCCTCCTGTAGCTTAATGTGCAGGCACACTTAATGTGCAAATGTTTATATAAATGCATAAGTAATTTCTAATCAGGCTTTTCTTCTACATTATTGCTAAACAAAAGTAGTGTAAAGATGAAAATGTGAGAGCTTGCAAGGAATGCATCATGGTGATGTGATAACTATCTAAACAACAAGTGTTCTTAATAGAGGAAATTCATAATTAAGGCTAAACAGGAAGAAAAAAAACTTTTCACTTTTAAAAATGAGATGCTTCCTTCATGAAGCACATACCACAGTCACTGAGCCATTCTGCAGTAGCCAAGGGCTCGATGAGCATCTCTTAATGCATCTTGCATAACAGTCATTAATAACGCAGTGATAGCCTGAAGCTTCACCAGTCACATGCTCTCAGATCACAAATCCATCATCAACCAAGTTTAACTAGTAGCCACAGAAAATTTGTGGCTAATTTCGTTTCTTTGCTAATGCTTGACATTTATTCTCTTTTCCTTCATAGTCTGAAAGCTTCTCACTTAGTAGATAGCTTACTTTTATCGATAGTGATAATGAGCGACAAAGAACAAAAGAAGCTTAAAGCTGGGTTTATATTTTAGCTTCACTTAATCCATGAGAAGCATTCAAATGCCTTACTGTCTGATAGCTGATGGAGTGCCACTGCGGTGTTATTAAAGCTGTTACTCCTCAACAAGTTTCAGCTATGAAAACCCAAGAGATGGCCCCAATGGCACTGATGCCACCTTGTCTGATATTGCCCTGAAAGACAGGGAGGCTGTGGGCTGCCCCAAGAGCAGGCTGGAGGTGTGAGTTGCCTTCTTCCAAGGTGTGACTGGTAGCAGCTGAGAGCTTCTGTGTCCCTGTATGTGGCACTCCAGGAGAGAAGAGGGTGGTCTGCCTGTTGTTCTTACTGCTCTCAGCTTCTGGGAGTTTGTAAGTTGAAGTGGAAATTTTTCTATGATAAATAAGTCACCTGATACAGTCTCTGCCTTTACTCTGCTCCAATTTCCACCATGCAAAAAAAAAAAAAAAAATTTTAAAAATAAGAAAAGATAAAAAAAAAATTGAACTTCTGTGAGCAGCACAGCAAGAGATACAGCTCAGGGGAGGCTTTGAGGACCCAAAAAACAAGGTTTAACTCTCCTCTAACTCCTCAGCATTTAAGCTGAATTATTTTCATCTCTATTAACCATCAGTATATTTATACACTTACAAGTATAAATATTCACATTATAATTATGTTTATGCTTATATATACTTACAGCAGTGAATACAATCACTGTAACATCATTTTGACTTAGCATTTTGCAGGTGGGGTATGAGCCTGGAGCAGGTGCCAGGTTGATATCTCAGCTCAGCTGGCCAAGCTGTGTGCCTTGGCAGTGTGAGCCCAACAGCATCGCCCCTGCATGTGGGTATCAGAGCTCAAATTGCTTCTTGGTGGCTGGTTTTGCCTGCTTTGCCTACCAGTGTTTTACAGTGGCTCCACTGAAGCATAGCGTAGTACAATGCATGCAGGCAATTGCAGGGCAAAATAATGTTAACCCTCAAATTTGAACCTTGATATAGTTCAGAAATGGGAGTAAAGGCTTTTTCCTTGTTTTCATGTGCATAGACCTTTGTACACATTGTGAACCAGACCCTCAGCCACCCTAAGTCTGTAAGTCTTCAACCACAGCGAGCTGCACCAGGGCAACACCTAGATTTCTACATAAATCTTAAGTGCTCGGAGAGTCAGAAAGATATTTAGCAGTTTAGTTTGGTAATCCCTTGTCCCTTGCAAATGAAACCTTTGAAATTAGGCCTTAGTAAAATTTCAGAATAATGTTAAGAATAAATTACCATTTTCTTATTGTATTTCTCCTTCTCTTTCCTTGTTAATTTATATCTGAATTCAACTGTTAAACTGGTATATCTGTCACTTATTTCTAATAGCTCAGTGTCTGGGAAAGCTAGAGACTTGTAAGACAAAGAATGAAAAACCAGAAAAGGAAGTCAAATATATTTTACCTATGGTTTATAGGAGGAATAATAAGGAAATTATCCTAATATAAACAGCCATTGGTCTGACAGGAACTATATACTAGAAACAGACAGAGAAATATAATAACAAAAAATAACACCCCAGCGAACAGCCTCAGCTTTTCTTAGATCTCCACATATCTCCCATATGTGACAGAGACCCAAGGGATGCCATTTATCTTCCGGTAACTCTAAAGAAACATAGACAGCAGGAGAGGTACAGGTGCCTCCTTTCATCTCCCTGAACATTGCCCTGCCCTGCTTCTAGGCAACACCCTTCTGCAGGTGAAACCTTGAATTGCTATCTGCTGTGCATGAATGCAGGGCCTAATTTTAGGCTTTGTCCTTTAATGTTCTGAATGAACTGATTAAAATTTATATACTACCCAGACTGAAAATTCCTTTAACAGTATTTTTATAACTTCCACTCATAAATCTGCAGTGCTTGGTTTTCTTTTGTGCAGCAGAGAACGTGACACAAGTCCACTCAAAGTCCTTTAAATTCCTTTTCATTGATTTTCATTTGTGCTTGCTTTAGACACAGAGATTGAAAACATTTTCTCATTTATTAGCTGTAGAGCTGTGTAATAGGCAAAGAGCAATGACTCACAGTGCTCAGCAGCATTTATGTCTGTGTCAGTGTATTTCAGTATCTTTGTTAACACAGAGTTTCTTGGTAACTGCTAAATGCAGTGCTTGCTGTGAGAATCACATTCTCCAGAAGCACTAGTGCTAAAATAAGGCATGTTCTTGAAGATCAGCTACATTATCAGCCATCACAATACTCATGTCTAAAGGCAATGAGCTGTGCTTTTATCACTCCCATCCCATCCACACATGACTGGCTGTATTTAACAAGCAGGTGGGCCAGGTGACAGGGAAGTGCTGTTTGGTTTCCCTGTGCCAGGTACACTGGGGATACAATCTTACCACTACCTCCTCCACAGCAAAGGCAAACAAAATATGAAACCAGCTTCCTGCCCATATGGTGCCTCTGTGGGACTGGCTTCGTAGGTGTTGCTTTCTTTTCTGAGGCTGTGTGCCATTTTCCTCAGCCATCTAAGTGATTCTTTCTTCCCCTCAGCTGTTAGAACTGGCTCATTGGCTCCTGCAGTGTGTGCTTCAGTAGCTAAAACTGGCAGTAGGCAGTGAGAATTGTTGTCCAAATAGAGTGTTAATGACAGGAGAGTGCTGACTTGCGGCTTTTCTCTAAGGACCGCTCTCTCCAGCACTGAAGTCACAGAAAGCCACTTATCAGCTAGTGACAGCCAGGTAAGTTCACACGTAGATATAGTACCTGGATCATTTTCGCCCTCATCATAGCACTCTGACAAGGATGGAATAGAGTTGGTGACCTGTCAAGCTCCAGGTGCTATGGGAGAGTCCCTGTTACATGTTCGACAGGGATGTGTATTTTCTCTGAAAGACTGGGTCACTCACTGCTTGTCTTAAATGTGAGCTTTGAAGAGCTTTGAAGAGGATTCAGGATAGCGTTGCCTTAGATCAGCACTGTGGGCTCTGTGGGCACAAAGCAGAAAGCTTAAGCTGCTATAGCCAGGGCCATTTCAAACACATTCACCAGTAGTCTGCAGATGTTCCTCTCTTCCCTCCTGTTTGTCCAGTCCACAAGAGAGTTTCGAACACCTCAGACCTGTGTAAATGCTTTCAGCAATATGGAGACAGGCTGTGTGGATCAGCACAAGCCACCCATTGGAGGGTAACTTTGCCAAGAGAAGCTTACTCATCAACAGATAAGTCATGGCTAACTTGCTCTTGTAAGCAGGGAGGTGGCTGATGTGATGAGCTGCATGGTTTGCTGTAATGCTGGTCATGTCTTCTGGGCACAGCCACCTCACAGGAAGTGGATGAATACAACAAAATGTACTAGGAAGGGGTGAGGAAATGAAAAAGTGGCGCTGGCATGCCTTGGCTTGGCTCACTAGACAATGCTTGCGCATTGCCCATCATGGAATGACATACAGCACGATCTTTTCGTACTGCTGCTGCTGCAGTAAACCTGCTCTGACTGTCCAAAAAACACACCTGTGCTTTTTGTTTAAAAATGTTCAGATATGATGCAAGTTGTGTGCATCTTAGCTGAACTCTCAGGCATGATATCTGCAAACAGCCAACTACTCTGTCTAGTACATCCGCTGTTCCCTTCAGCATCAGTACTAGCCCATTGCCATCTGCAAATCTTTACAAAGCATTGCATGACCTGACAGACCAAAAAGTCAGGCTGCACATTTGGGGCATGCCCAGGCTTTGCTGCCAAAAATGAGAACAGCAGTAGGGATTATCTGGTCACAGCCCAAGCTGCAGCAGAGATGTTTCATGAGTAATTGTAGGAAGCTGAACAAAACTAGCTGTATCCTACCCTGATGGCCTCACAAAATGCACTGACATGAACCAAGAGTAACCCAATTTCCTTATGGACAACTGCACAGGTTAAGTGATTGAATGAACTCTGCTGTTTTTCCTTCTTCTTTAGTTTGCCTTTTTTTGGCAAACTGATGGTTGAATAAAAGAACTTCAGGCAAAAGGTCTGCAGTAGGATATCAGGGAAATCTTCCAGTAGAATATTACATGTTATCCTCCTCTCTTTCCTACTCAGTTCAATCCAATTTACCATTCATTGGAAAGGGGAGGAGGGAAGGGGGGTTTTGCCACTTTTGTGGGTTTACCACTTCAATTTTTCTATCCTGCTGAGATACTTGAGAATTACTTTAATGCCATCATGATCACATACTCTCTCCAACTTCGGAGCATACAAGGGTGGGTAGTATTAAAAAACAACTCCTAAAAACCAGCTATATAAAACAAACAAGCCTGGAGTCTACTTTTTTGTTTCCTTATTTGAGAAGGAAATAGAATATACAGTGTTTGACAACCATAAGTCCATATTATGTGCAGGTAAATACAAGACATAATACTGTGTTTGAGGTAAATTGCCAATTCTAGGGTTTTCTTTTTCAGCTGTTGAGGAACAAAAAAAAAGTAAGCGTTAGCCAGGCTTGTAGCTTAACTTTGGGATTCTGAACAAGGATGTACTATGTTTTAATAATTGCTTATGGGTGAACAAACAATGCCAGCCTTTCATTAACAGCCAACTAATTTGGAAGAAATGAGGATAGCTAATTCTTTAATTGCTCTACATTACAATTAATTAGTAGGGATTCCACATCTAGTTCTTTGTGGTGGCTACAATGCTCAGGAAAACATGGTTCATATGCAGAGTGCCACACATCTGGGGTCAGAGTGACAGCGGTATTTTCTGGCATGTTTTCAGTCATTCTATGTCTCACTCCCACTCTTCCAGGACATTGTCAAAGATCCCAAGTTTATCCTCGGAGGAGCCACAAGAACTGACATTTGCCAAGGGGATCTTGGTGAGTGATTCCTCTGCAGCCTGTGTAGAGCAGTAGGCATATATTCACAAGTGAGGGGATGTTGTCCCTCCTGAACCAATAGCAGCAATCAGGCTGGAGTCACCTCCCATGCTGCCTTTGCCCATAACCACCTTGTTGGTGGCATGCTTCCATGTTTGCCAAGTATCATTCTGGTGCAGTGGGATTCAAGGCCAAGGAAAGATCACCATGCAAATGTACTGGGAGCCCAAAGGAGCTTTTCATCCCCTAGCACTTCCCAACTGCACTCACTGGTCACGGACACTTCCTGGGGACACACAGGATAACTTTTCAATGGGGATGGCAGCTGTCTGCGACAACATCTCCCCTCATCCCACAACACCTTCTTTTCCTCTCAAATGGAAGAAAATGAAGCTTTTTCTTCCCCCTTCTCAATTCACAGGTGACTGCTGGCTATTAGCAGCCATAGCTTCTCTCACACTGAATGAGAAAACACTAGCAAGAGTAGTGCCATTGGAGCAAAATTTTGGGCCAGGTTATGCTGGGATATTTCACTTCCAGGTAAGATGAACATCTGGCACAGCATGATAACATTTCTGGTCAGTTGACTGTTGCACGTTGTGTCTTGCTTTGTGGTGGGGCTGTCACTTATTCCAGAGAAAACTTGACAGAAAGTGAGATTGCTGAACTCACTTTGCTGTTTGCATTTTGAGAAACAGCCTCTTACAGACAGATATACACAGTCAGTCTCTATGAAGCAAAATATGGCTTTATAAATCATTTCTCATTTTCCCTCCTAACCTCTCTTAGGAGATAAGGTGTTAAAGATGAATCAAGAGTTGAACTGTGTCCTTCCTTCAGACCAACATATCATAGCTTAGTAGGAATAGATGGTTTATCTTTGACTTCTGAGAAAGCCTTTGATTGGCACTAACTAATGCTTAAAAGCACTGGAACACCAAATTCTTATGCTCAGGAAATGACATGCTGGCAACCAATTCACATTCCATCCTTTCTAAATAGTTTTGGCAGCACAATGAGTGGCTGGATGTTGTGATTGATGATCGATTGCCCACCTTCAAAGACCGGTTGGTATTCGTACATTCAGCTGAACACAATGAATTTTGGAGTGCTTTACTAGAGAAAGCCTATGCCAAGTAAGTCTGGTATACCACAGTGTACATTCACAGTTCATTATTTGTACATACATTATACACAGTTTGTACATACATTATACACAATTCAAGCTAACAGCTTCTATCCTGTTTTTCTTATTATTATTATCATCATTTGCTGCTGCCCTGACCTAAAGATATTATGTCTATCCTTTTTGAGCTCATCCATCTTCCATCAGATCATTAGATACAATCTGATATTACAGCAGTAGAGCTCGATCAAAGCCTGAACCCTACCATTTGTGTCACTGCTGATACTCAAATGATGGTTCTGGCTAACTCTAGATTTTTAACTGATTTGGGAGGTAGCTAGCCACTGATAATGCAAATATATCAGCCCTTGCCAACCTGATGACTGGCACAAACAAAAGAAAACCCCCAGGCTTTAAGGTATGGAGGATCAAATGAATCAGAAAGGAAAGAACAAGGAAAGCAGAAGGTTCCCAATACACCTCACATATCTCTCGGTTGCGATCTGGGACACCTCTCTTGATCTGAGTGCCCTTGCTGCAATTTTATACCTATGGTGAGAAAGCTCTCACACATGGATATCTTCAAAGTTTTGAAAGCATGTCTCACATGTGTTTTCCAGGCTGAATGGCAGCTATGAGGCTCTGAAAGGAGGCAGTACAATAGAAGCCATGGAGGATTTCACTGGTGGAGTGGGAGAAATGTATGAGGTTAAAAAAGCTCCTGACAATTTCTTTGAAATCCTAGAGAAAGCTCTGAAAAGATCATCAATGGTGGGCTGCTCTATTGATGTGAGTAAGAAATGGGGTCTGATTTTCTCAGCTTCGTTTTATCATTTCTGCATTTGAAAATATGCACTGGACTCTGCAAATAATAGCTATGAAATGATAGATATGTAATATTAATGTAATCCCTAGTTTGAAAGTTGTCTAAAAGAAAAGAAGATTCAGCATATTTCATCAGGTGATGGCTATGGTATTTAAGGTAATGATGACATTAGTATGAGCACATGGGAAGAATGAACTTTATTTCCTGGCTGCAATCACCTTGTTTTCCCTCATAGTGCACAACGCTCCAAAAAAGAAAATCACACAGCTCTAAGGAGTTCCCTTTCAGAGGAGACCATTGCACCATCACTGCCTGCATGGAGCAGAAAGACAAACTGCCTGTTTACAATGCTGTTTAGCTGCTGGTCTTCCATCTGATTCTTGGAAGGGACCAAGAGCTACTGCTTGCAGCTTCACCATGAAAAGAGATATATTCACATTGTTTTCCATATTTCAGACCAGCAGTGCTGCCGAGTCAGAAGCCAGGACACCCTTTGGCCTCATAAAGGGCCATGCTTACTCTGTAACTGGCATTGATGAGGTACGTTCCCTCTGGCTTTTGTCAGCAGTGCAGGGCAAGGAGAAATACGGTCAAAAGATAAAAGAGTGCCTACTACTCTTAAGAGATGGAAGGAATTATCCTGAATGAGGGATTCCAATTCCCATCCATCTTTCCCTCCCACGTCTCCTGTAGCAGTGCACCTTTAACCTGCCAGTTACACCAACTTCTCCAACCTATGCGTGCTGGAGAAGTCCTGCTCCCTAGCTAATGACACTCAATATTTTCTCTGCTTCCTTCTACTGCAGGTGAGCTATCAGGGCCAGAAAGTGCAGCTCATAAGAATAAGGAACCCCTGGGGAGAAGTGGAGTGGAACGGGCCTTGGAGCGATAAGTGCGTGCACTGTGCCATATACACTCACCATGCAAAAAAATAAATCAATCTGCTGCTCTACATCTAGCTTTCTGTAGATGCAGTAATTTCACAGATAATTAAATTAAAGGATTTGCATATGCTTAACAATATTACTGTCACACTGGCTGTCATCCTCAATATTTTCAGGGCTGCTCAATTAATGGGACACTGTCCAGACTGTTTAGCCCTAAAATAGAGTACTAGCAAAAATCATGCATTAATATAAATAGGATAAGTGAATTTTAAGACACTCCCTAAAACTATATGTTTGAAGTGATTTTTTTTTTTTATACAAGCCTGTTCCTGTAGTACTTGTAACACAACATCCATACTTAATCTTACTATAGATAAAGTTAAAACTGATATTGTGTCACCCCCTCTAGTTACATTTCTGTTTTGGGTTTCTAAACATTTTAGGAATAGGTCACCTTGAGGTGAGATTTAGATTGGACATAAGAATTTTTTTTTTCATGATAAGGTTGGTAAAGCACTGGGACAGGTCTACCAAAGAGGTGGTGGGTGTCCAGTCCTTGCAGATGTCCAAGGTCAAGCTGGTAGGCAAACCCTGTTCATTGCAGTGGAGTTGAACTAGATGACCTTTAAAAGTCCCTTCAAACTCAAATGATTCTATGATAAGATAGTTAGATGAGACTCTCTCCTTGTGGTGCCATTCAAAGCTGTGGGAAGACACAAAAACACAGTCGGATTGGTCTGAAAAGCAGTCTGCTTCTACTACTAAAAGTAAATGAAGTGCAAATAATACAAAAAAAAGCATATAGTAAAAAAATAACACATCTCCCCCCCAACAAACAGATTTCCAATTTATTCGTACACATCTCACTTCCTTTTTATTTCTTTTTTTTTTTTTCTAGTGAGTTTTTTCTTGTTCACACAGATGTCACAGAGAGAAGCCATAACCTGGCTGGGCCTTTAAAATTCCTGCAACTTCTAATCCTCTCTAGCATTCCTTTGAATGCAAATCAATGAAATATTTTTGCATAATCTCAAATCCTTTGTTTTATATGAAAAATGGGGATAATTGGCACATACAATGAGTGATGAAATCTCAAAAGAACAGAGAGGTTCAGATCAGGACAAGCATCTGACAATTCAGGTTGTATATTGAAAACACTGTCCCTGTAAAGCAGAGATCTGATTCTGCACTGTGGAGGATTTCTGGGACTCAGGATACCAGAGCAAAGTTTTGCTAAGGCAGAGAACCTCGCTGGTCAATGCAGTAATCTGCATTAACTTTTTGCAATGATTGCTGGAATTGAAAACCTCACAAGAGGTGCCCTATACATGCTATCAGGGCATTTCCTATTTTTTTTTAATGAAAGTTTTAGTAGATTTTTGTTTGGTTTTGATCTGCTGCACCTGGAGACGTAAAGATAAATAAAAAGGAGGCAAGGATTTTATCTGCAACCCAGCTACTTCAGCAAATCTCTCTGTATAGGGCAAGGAGCCTATTTGGTTCCCTCTACATCAACTTCGTCGAAATGTTTGTCTACAGATGAAAAACAGATTTTAAGGAGAACTGTGACTTACAATAAATATTGGTGTTAATGACTACCACATTTTACCTATCTCCAATGCCTGGCAGCAGTCCCAGTGCTGAGCGCAAAGAGTAGTTCAGGCAGGATCATCTCAGGGAAGTCTAGAGATCTTTGTCCCAGTCCTCCTTCCAGGTACATTAGCTGAGCCTATACCACTAGGTGAAATGGTAGTAGGGTTCAGGAAATCTTTTAAAGGCATCCATATCTGTGTGTGCTGCTCAAAGAAAACATATCTGGGAGAACAGCAGCTTGCAAATGTGTCCAGCCAATTGTTCGGAGTGAGGAGAAATTAAATGCCATATACCCTGCTGGAGTTGCATTCAATTACTGGAGTTGAAATTGATGACAGAGTTGGATTTGTGATCCACGTGGATCCCCTTGCAACTCAGAATATTCTATCATTCACAGTATATCTTAGTTTTTTTTCTTGCAGCTCTCTAGAGTGGCGTTTGGTCAGCCCATTGGAGCAGAAGCGTTTGGCTCAGACAGCACTGGATGATGGAGAGTTCTGGTAAGCCACAGGGTTGGAGTGCGACTCCAGTCAAAAATCAAGGCACGAGTGATCAAAATGAGTGATAAGGAAGAAATGTGAGTGATCAAATGCTCAATTTCCTCCTAGGAGAGAGAAGGTACTGCATGTTTTCATGTGAGTACATATGTATTTTATTAACAAAAAAGTGTTTTAAATATCAGTTTAGTTAATGATATTAGCATATTTCAAATACTGTGTGTCTCCCATGGCTGTAATATCCTTTAAATCCCTGACAGGAACTGAAGCACACAAGGGAGCATTGTTCTACACTGTATTAGCTATGAAATGCCTTCAGGGTTGATGTTAGTGATACACTGGTAGAGAAGGAAGTGCTTATAAGCGATGCTATGTTACAGAAAGTACAAGAACACCAGAATATGTGTGAAATGATGGAAAGATTTAAGAAAAGATGAAAAGAAAGGGGGGGGGGGAAATTGTAGGAATTTCTTTAGAAGTGTGAAGCATTCTTCATGCCAAATTCACTACCTCAGACAGAGCAGATGGCTGACTTGCACAAGATTCCCTCTCCTACTCTACCTCATGTCAGCCATGCCATGCTCTACTAACAGTGTGTCTGATCATATTTTCTGGGTCCAGATGCTTGTCTCTTTTACACAGAGGTAAATGTAGAGAGGTATTCAGCAGCAGTATTTCTTCCACAAGTTAACTTCAGGCCTGACAAGTGATATAAGAAAGATGACAAAGAGCATTTGGTCACATAAAATCGTTTATCCTACTGTACAATCAAAGAATATTAGGCTATTAATATATAAGAATATTAAACACAAAATAAACAAGAGTGTTAGGCAAAGTAGACTATGATAACAAAAGAGAATAAATGGAAGGCTTACCCTTATCCTGGGCTCACCCACAAAACACCAGTAGAGGTGATCTCCAGAAGAGATCCTTCCCCTCTGGTAGCCAGCTCTTAAATAGGTCTAGGAGGGGTGGAGCCAGGCACCACCCCTTCCTACAGCACAGGTGAATTGCCTTCAGCTGTGCTCCTCTGGCTGACTCATGGCTCACCTCAGGTGATCAGTCAGAGGTTCAGGCTGTGACTCAGCAGTTCCCATACACCTACACTTTGATAGCTCCTGATGGAAGTAGGACCAGCGACTGATACATTACTTAAGCATTTTTACATGTGATGTTTTTTAGTTATTTTGCTACTGATAGCTAAGTACGTCCTCAGAAAGTCAGTAAAATGAATGAGATTCACCACGCCCAGGCAAATGGTAGTCTTCTTCATACAGCATCTCAGATACTGAGAGCAGAAACAAAAGCCATTGGGACTGAAATTTTCCATGAAGTGGTTAAGTGGACAAAAATCATATGTAAAATATAATAAATTCTTCCAAAACCAGTCAAACAAGTTTGAGACCAGTAAACTTTCCACCTAGTCCATCAGACTTATTTATCCTGATGCCTTTTGACTTTTGTGTATTTCTTTAGGGAGCATTTGTCTGTTTGCCCTTTTTAAGACACACTTTGATGGCTTCCCCATCAGGATAAGTATACAGACTTTGCATGATCAATGGCTGTGGTAAATCCCTAAAGACACTGAAGTGGTCAGAATGAGGAACAAGATGAAGAGAGCTGCTTCTCCCCTGCTTTCAGTTTGTTTCTACTGCTGATGCAGTTTAAATGAGGAGATGTAGCTTTACTGTTACTTCTGTAGCTGGGGACCTTCAGCCAGCCTGTTCACCAGGACTTCTGGTGGTGACTTGGCTTGTCTCCCTGGAAAGCTGGAGTGATCTTTGTGTTTTTAAACCTGCTGCTAGTAACAGTGAGTAGCAAAGTAATTAGGTCTTCAAGAGTTCAAAACATGTTCTCTGTGATGCACATTATCATTGTACTTAGCAAATAACATTAGGTGCACTGTCACTTTTCTTGTTGGTGACAACTAGCTTCTACTGAAGTAGACCTAATGTTAGGTAATACAGTCAGAGAGCTCAACAAGTCATTTGGATGTCATTTCTTGATGTGTCTGCAAACTGAAAGGAAGACCAAGAAACATACTGTGCATTTCTGAACAACTTCTGTAAATGTGCTCCAGGTTTTGGGCCCAGCTTATTTCATGTGCATAAAAAGCAATGGTCATTTCTCATGCACACACTCATTTTTGTTAAAATGAAACAGGGGAAGCAGAAGAGGAAATACTCCTGTTTATTCTCATGTATTGCATTTGGTTTCATGCTAGGTAGAACAGGAAAGTTAGGAAGGGAAAATTGACCAAAAGCTACAGGACGTTTAAAGGAAAATAAATGTTGTTTCATCACGGTGGCTTCACTCAGTCCAAAAAGGCAGCACAGTTGTGAAATAGTACACAAGATAAGGCAGCCAAGGTGAGCAAAGTCATCTCATAAGTCCTTTTGAACTTTCTGTTCTCTGAGCTGAAGAAAATCTTCATGGTAACATGCTCAGGGTTGCTTACCTCATTAACTTTCCCAAAGGTATTTTGTCAGTATTTTAGTAGTAAAGATCTGTCTTGTCATGGCAGATGAAATGATGATTCTACCAAATAGGAAAAAGATATCCTACTGTTGACTAAGAAATCAGCTTTTAACTTGCCTTAGTCTCTTCCCTTATAAAATCAGAGGCTTGGAGTCTTCTCTTACCTTCACCAGTGGAAATTTAGGACAGCCCTACAGAAGTCAAAATAGATGTTTTATCTCTTAGAAGCCAATTCTGATCCATAAAGTGCAATTTTTTCATCTACTTTGCAGCATGCTTCTGGAGAGCCCCAGATTGCCTAGAATGGCCAGGAAATTAGAGGCAGAGATTTTGCTATACTGCTCCTGCTATAGTCTACTGAGCACCATAGTAAGAATTAACAGAGCCTGTGGCATGCAAGGCCAGCAGTACGTATGAGCTGACAAGAAAGAGGAAAAATCTCAGGAACGCAAGTTCTACTGTTTCATCCGTCACTGAAAAAAATATTGTAAAATGGCCCATAGCAGGTGTAAATTATTGACACCATAGACAATCCATTTCTTATACAGCAGAAAAATGGAATATGATCTATCCAGTGAGCTGCACTGATTGCTAGCTGGGTCCTATTTGCCACTAGCACAGATATACATGTGGTCTTGAAGAGCTTTTACTTTCCTTCTATTCTATTTTATCTGTTATGCATTAGTCACAGGAGAAAAAGGATAGCTACAGGAATTTGTGTCAGGAGGGAGTAGTTTCTCTGCTTAGTCCCTTTGCCCAGGACTGCACTCTATGCACTATGCCTGCCTCCAGCTGTTCCTTTTCCTGGCTCTTTGCTCAGCCCTGAATACTCAGCTCCCCAGCCAGAAAGTTTGTCATTTCTTTTCCAATTTACTTGCTAGCTAAAATCCCATGAATTATCTGCTTCTTAGCATGCTGAGTAGGCTAAGTTTGACCAATCCAACATAGAAACTCAAAAATGGCTGTATTTTGGCATTAACTCTCCCCTTTCGGTGATCATGTGTATGTATCCAGCTTGGGTTTAAAATACATATACTGCAATCTGTATGATGCTCCAGCAGTGTCCGTATCACCTTCAAGGACTGGATGGTGTCTTTATTCAAGTCCAAATATACTTTTTGCCCCTCTGCTTGGTGCATGTTTTTTGCTAAGACAAAGTCCCAGACATCCATAATAGAGGAAAGGGTGAGAAACTTGAGCCAAAGAACCTTACCAGAGGCCCAAACATTACTTTAACTGCAGTGCAGACAGGCTAGCTGTACCACAGCCTGGCTAATCCATCACAGTGTGTCACTTGTAGTGCTGCCGTGTGGCTGGTGTTGAATGCACAGATGATCTGTAGGCAAACTTGGCTCTTATGTGGATGCCTGCCATCCTTTGGTTGGCTCTCTGTCAGTATGGATGCAACTCAGGATTGGAATCTGGAAGTCCAGACAGAGGGGGACAGAGTCTGTTAAGTATTTCTTTCCGCAGTAGGTTTTATGCCAGTGTCTCTTCACTGTATCTTACACTCAACTGTAAATGAATAAAATTGGTGTAAAAATAAAGGTGTAAGAGATGTCAAAATCAGACTATGACAGTAGGGTTGTTTGTGTTTTACACCACCACAATGAATTAAAGTTATCTTCTTCCTCTGTGGGCATCCAGCTTATCTCCACGGTCACTGGAGCTATTCAAATCCATGTGAACTGGTAGTCTGGCCCTGGGACCCAGGCGTGTAAGTTCTTGTCTGGGCATCCTTCACTGAAGTGAATAATTGTCCATTAATTCCCATGTCTTTCACTCAGGATGAAATTTGAAGACTTCAAAGTGCATTTTGATAAAGTTGAGATCTGCAACCTGACTCCAGATGCCCTGGAAGACAGCACTGCCCACAAGTGGGAGGTGACCATCCATGAGGGGAGCTGGGTCCGGGGATCCACTGCAGGAGGATGCAGAAATTTTCTAGGCAAGTAGATACTGCTCTGAAAATGAAAAACAGGCACAGAAGCCATTAACCTCTCTCAGACGCCTCTCCTGTTACCCTAGAGCTACAACTGTGGAAATAGGACAGGCCAGCTGAGTCTCAGCTAGTAGAAGCCAGCCAAAGGTACAAATACAGTCCTACTTGAGACTTGGGGTAAAGGAACTGCTTTCTTTGCTCTCAAGTTTGTTGGATCTGATTTCTCTCTCACTTACATTTGTACAAGCCGTACTAGCTCTAAATAAGTCACTTAAAATGCAGCAGTAAGTGTAAAATGAGACAAAAATCCAGCTCAGCCAGCATGTTTATGTGGCTCTGAAGTAGCACTGTGGATCTGAACTGTGTTACTCCATATTGGCACCAGTAGTATGGAATCATTGTAACTGTGAACAAAATCCCAGCTGACAGCTTTATTTAAACCACAGTAACTTAATAAAATATCAGCCCTAAAATCTTTTCTACACCTAACTCCATGAAGGACTTCAGGATTTGGCTAATTTTCTGCAGAGCTGTGTGGAAAGAAGCATGACAACTAATGGAAAAAAATAATTTTGAGCAAAACCTCAGCTTAATTGTCCTCTTTGTTTACTTTTTTATTCTTTTACTCTTTTTTTTTTTTTTTGTGGTTGTGGTATTATTCTGAGGCGAGAAATGTTCTGGTGTTCTTTACATTGGCAGACACTTTCTGGACCAATCCACAAATCAAGCTGCATTTGACAGAGAAAGACGATGGTCAAAACGACTGCACGTTCATAGCAGCACTGATGCAAAAGAATCGCCGTAAACTCAGGAAGCTTGGTGCTGAAATGCTAAGCATCGGCTACTCCATTTATGAGGTGCTCTATTGCTTTTACAGTGCAGTAGCCGCACCATCAATATTAGCATCTTTCTCCAGATTTGCAATCCTGCCAATCATCAGATATTTTTAGGGCCCTTTCTTCTAAAATACTCTTCTTGGTTACATCAAACCCCATGGAGAATTTTGACTTGGTTAGGATGGAGTCCTTTCAAAGGAGAATTTAGGAGTCCCATGGGTATCCAGGGTAAACTCCTCAGCCCTGTAACTGTGTCATCTCCCTGCCTGGCTCCCTTGCATCTTGTGAGCCTCTTGGGGTTCATTGTGTATGATGGTTCCTGTCCCTGTGTGAAGTTTGGATTAGAAAATCTTTTGAGGCATGTTCTCCATCCAGAAGAGGACCGTGAAGTCTCACTGCTCTGTGACACCTCTCCTGGGATTGTGATCTTTAATAACAGGAAATGTTTATGCAGGAAGGCAGTGTTCTAGTGTCCCCTTAGATTGTCCTCTGGGTGGGAGAAGACAAGTCCTTGCCAACAAGCATGAGCTAGGTTCTGTGAGTGCTTGGGCAAGGGGGGTGATAGTCAGGGTTGCACTGTGTCAGGCAGAGTTTGGTGCATGACTGGGAAGAGGGTGGGGGTAGCCCTCAGTATACCACAGCCAATGCAGTGCTGCCTTGAATCCCCTGTAGAGCCCTGGTGGAGAAGAACACTTGAGCAAAGACTTCTTCAGGTACCATGCCTCCAAGGCCAGGAGCAAAACCTACATCAATTTAAGGGAAGTGTCTGACAGATTCAAGCTGCCACCAGGTGACTACATCCTTGTTCCAACCACATTTGAGCCACACCAGGAGGCAGATTTCTGCCTGAGAATCTTTTCAGAGAAGAAGGCCATCACTGAGTAAGTCAGCAGAAAGCACCAGCCCTTTTGATGTTTTCCTCTGCATGGGGCTGCCAATTCCTGGGAAGGGTCTGGATGCTGGGAGCCCAGTCCTATGACAGAGCCGCATTGTGGGAAGCTCCCGAGGACTTTTTGCTTCTCTGCGATTTTTATTTGCTTAGTAAGGAGAATAAGGAAAGGTCTGAAAATGGGCTTTTGGCCTGCAGTGTGCCCTCCAATGTGAAGCTGAACTTGGTCAAGGCTCATCTGCTTGGTTGCTTTCAAAGTGGTTGGAAAAAATCCATCTGCAGATGCATTTGCCCATTTTTGCTAAATCTGGCTATTTTGGAGAGGAATATAGGAGGTGGAGAAATATGGCTTGCCATGGTGAATCCAATGGAAGCTTGCAGGGAAAAACTGCTAGCTGCCTGCTGCTGTTCAGTAATATGTGGCTGCAATAGTGTTTGGTTCCTCTTTGTTTCCTCACAAAATCTGCCCATGTGACAATTCTGTATGAAAAAAAATGAGGAAAAAAATACACAATTAATAAGATCAATTCTTTTGCAGACAGCATGCATGGAGGCTCTGCCCTCACTAGGTCCTGCTTAAATTCTGTTATAACGGCTCATGCCAAAATTTGAATTGTGCAAAAATCTCTCTGATTAATTTTGTCTAAACATAAGTAGTTCAGTAAGAAAAAAATGCAGTTTTATCTTTCACCTCTGGAAAATGTAATGAGCAAGCTTGTGCCCTTTCCACCCCAAGCAGACATTGAACATCTTCAGATACTGAATAAGGTTTTGTTTTCCCCAGGGATCTGGATGAAAATGTTGCCATTGATCTCCCCGAGGTAAGTCCACAGAGTTAAAATAGCAAGAGGATAGCTCGGTGTAAGCCAGCTCACACTGCTTTTACTGTCTTTGGCTAAAACACATTCATTTCCCAGGAATGTTCCACAATTGCCAGCTTTGTGTGAGTGACTGAAGCATTCAGTTCTGCTGAATATGGTAAAAGAGCTATAACAATCAAAATCACAGTTGCTGTACTTCTGCAGCTGCTTCAAGGCAGTCAGATAGACCAGAGCTTGCTATTAGCTACCACAGATGCACTGAAAGTGCAAATTTAGTTAGCATGGGGTTGCACGTGACCTTTGATATCTGTTCGAATTCTGTTTATTGTGGAAAAAATAAAAGGCAATAGAATTTCCACAGACCTATGTTTGTTTTGAATACAAACCTACCAGTATCCACAAGGCTTGGAAGGAAAGGCTTGGTAAATGCATGTGCCCAGTGAAGCGATAAAATTCTTTTTATTCCTGAATGGCCTGACCTGCCTGCTGAGCACCAATTGCAGGTGAATCCAGGTCAGCTCCTGTTTTAGCATTTCCCAGCAGCTAATCTGCTCATTGTGGTGTGAATTCCTACGCAAACAAGCTAAGCCATGATTCTATGTGAATCTCTTTATTAGAAACCTTCTCCAGAGACCAACTAGCAAGTGTACCCCTTCATTTCTAGGGTCTCAGGGCCACGTTCAGGGTCAAAGTAAATTTGCCCAGTATCATTAAAGGAATGCACCCAAACCCGAGCAGTACAAAGTGAAGAATAGGCATTTGGTAAAAAAATATGACCAAGCAGTGTTGAGAGGGTGACAGCATGCTAAATATCACCTATATTTTATCTTCTTTATGTAGAGAAAGCAAAGCTCAATTATTTGCATTGTTTGCTGTGCTGTTGGCTGCCTTCCTTTTCCCCAGAGTTTGGCACAAGAACTGCTCTCTGTTTGCATGGTCACCACAGCTGTAGCAATGGCCCGACGCTGTTGCATGTCTCATTGGCAGACTGAATCCAGGGCTCTACACCCTGCAATGATACTGAGGCTCTCAGTTGACTGAAAATGCTTATAGGCATGCAATTGCCCTGGGTAAAGTGCTGAGATGCAGCCACCTCTAGTTGATGCCATCAAGAGGGGCCTGAAGTCCCTGGATGATGCTTCTGGAAAGAGCTTCCTTGAACAAGGTAGTTCAAGAACTGTGGAAGCAGAGTGGTGTAGTGTTGAGATGAGACAAGAGGCATTTTCCAGTGCTGATGGTTGTGGTTTTGAAGTAGCCAAAGCAATGGCACACTATGTAATCATCCAGGGAAAGGCAGTGAGGGATGAGACTCCCCTCAGAAAGCTAGATGCTAGGAAGGCCTAAGGTTTGCCATCAAAGCAAACGATGCTCAAAAACATGTACCCTTTTGTAAGATACACTATGGTCCCCTGATGCAAAGAGGGACTGTGTGCAGGAGAAACACCATGCTTCACATACAGTTTCTTACTGTGATTGATACTGCAGCCTTCAAACCCAACCCCAAGTCCACAAGAAACTGAGGAAGAAAAACAGTTCCGGGCACTGTTTGAGCAGATCTCAGGAAAGGTGAGTGCAAAATCTTTGTGTGTGATGACAACAGATAGAAAGGAGGAGAGAGTTCTGCTCCCTCCCAGGGCCAAGAGAGGCAAAAACTGCGTTTTGGGGGCAGTGTGCCTAGCTGTAGTGTGTCATTTAGGCACCAGGTGTCACCATGCCTTATACTTAGATGAAGAAGGACACAGTTCCTACTGAGCAACAGGAGGTTCAGGACTAGAACTCAAGTCCCTAGGGAGCCTATATGGTTCAGTGTCCAGCTGCATTTTTCTTCCTCTGAATCGATGGTTCCATCTTAAGATTGCTTGCAGACAGCCTCACACACAGTAGCATTTCTATATTTTGCTAGCTCTTTGATTTTTAGCCTTTTCTGGGTTTTGTATGGTTCTCTTTTCCTGAGGTGCAATAAAGTGCAGGTGAATGGGATGATATTTTCTGAGTTTTTTTATATGTCTTATTCTAGAAACATTCAAGCACGAGATGTTTTGTTTTTTTTGTTTTTTTTTTTTTTGACTTTTTTTCTTTTTCTTTTTTAAACTTCAGGACATGGAAGTAGCTGCAGAAGAACTTGAATATGTTTTAAATGCAGTATTAAAAAACAGTAAGTACTGATAATCTCTGTTATTGCTTGGCGGCATGCAGTTAAGAGCCATAAAGAACTTTATAAAAGCTGCTCTTAAGCTCCCTTACAGATGGAAAAATAAAGGCTGTGTTACTAGTCTTGCATGGTGTCCTCCAGCCAGGGCAGAGCTGGAAAATCATCTAGTCTGTGAATTAACCACTTGACTGCCCTGCCTCCAACATGACCCATGTCAGTTCAGTGAGGCTAGTTCTACACTGCACTACTCTGCTCTAGAGAGACTGGGAATGGGACTAGTAAGACCTGGACATAGTTCATGGCACTGCCATAGGCCCTTTGTATAACCAGAAACGAAGAGAATATTTTCTTTTATGTCTTCAGTTCATACCTCCTCTGTCTGGATTATGATTTCCATACAGAGTGGGATGTCTTCATGTTCCAGTGCACAAATTCGTCCACATGAGGCCTAAGAACCAGTTATCAGTGCTTATGAAATTCTGTTTTCTATTATGGAATTATAACAGGCAGATTTGCCCAATGATTTCTTTCTTATTATTGTCCTTTTTCAGGAAAGGACATCAAATTCAAGAAGTTAAGTCTCATTTCATGCCGAAACATCATTTCTCTTATGGATGTATCCTTTTAAATAAGTGCTCATGGTGCTGAACAAATACTGAATATAATTGTTCATAGCAGGGCCTGTCATGGATATTGGAAATGAGTGTGGCAATGTCATGTTCAGAACACTGTCCACTGGGAAGGAAAAGAAAATAAAAGTGAAAGTTGTATCCTGATTTTTGCTTTAGAAATTCAGGGTTAGGAGTTTCAAGACAGACCATTTTCTGCTGCATAATTCAGAGGGAGATGCTTCAAGCCGAACACCTGTACCAGTAAATCTCAAATTCAGAACAGTGGATTTTTCAAGATGCAGGTTATTAAAAAAAGATCCGGAAAAGATTACTGAAGTATTACCCTGGTCTGCTGTCTGTAGAGTGGAATTCACCAGACAGAGGTGTGCATGGAAATTATGGGTCAGAAAATTAGGAGTCAGCAGATTGGTAAAAATTACTGACATCAAGGCAGTGGGTTTTTTGACAGCCAGATGACAAGCTGGTAAATCTGGTCATTCAGCTGGACTCTGGAACTCCAGCAAACAGACTTGTGGGTAAGATTTTTCTGTCTAAATTTAGGCATTTGTGATGGAAGTGCCTACATCTGTGCTAGCTTTCTAGACTTCTCCTATAGACAGTGAAAAGAATGGTATAATTATGCTTGTTCTGGATGTGCTTGACTGTGAGAAATGCTAAATGACGACATAGATGTTAGATTTGATGAATCACAGCCCTGGCAGTTCTCCACTGGGTTCATCGTTTGCAATATTTTGCTGTCTGTTGAATTTTGTATGGCTTCTCTTCAGGTACACCTATTTTTGGTAGTACGCTTTTCTGATAGTTGATTTTGTTACAAGAGACAAAACAGATACAGTTCTGACAAGATAACTATCTAATATGTGAGTTTTGTCCTGCTTGTTCAACTAGTAAATTCTTATGTTTTCCTTCAGTTGCTCAAGTCCATGATGGCAGTAGCATGTTCTCAAAGACTTCTAATACAAAACCGAAACAAATAAAACTGTATCCTGTAAAAGCTATGACCATAACATTAAAATCTGGTGGAGATCCGTCACCATGCACATGCAACAAGAAACAGCAGACCAGTCCTAAATCTCCTCCCTTAAAAAACCAAGCTTCAGTAGGGAGCCAGCCATGTTCACCTCTCATCCTTACATGGTTTTAGAGCAGAACAAGAGTCTACACTTGACCCTGGCTCATGGCATTTCCTACTATTTAGGTTATAACCAAATAGTTTCCATGTCTTGTAGTGCTTCCAAGAAAATCTCTACATAGTTTTGAATTAATGGGGAGATATCTCTTCATCTGCTTTGGAAGCAAGAGGAATGCAGGCACAATCATCTCATAATGGTCGTGGAATTTAAAGTAAAATGGAGGAGCAAAAGGACACAAATGTAAGCTTGAGTTGATGCTTGCAAGTCCATTCCATGTCACGTGCCACCAAATTCCCTGATTGTCACCATGCAGCAGTGGGGATGGGAGCAAAGTCTTGACATGACACCAGGAAGGAGAACCCGGCTGGGTACAAAGACAGATTTTTCATAGGAATGACAGTGTCCACGGAACCTGTGGGTGCCCTCAGTAATGTCACCAGTACAGAAGCTTAAACAAAAGCATGCTATTTAAATAAGGGTGAGCTAGACCCTGCTTGGCACACACTGGCCATTGTGAACGCTTGCTGAGCTAGCGTCCATCTGAGCAAGGGCTTTGTCTTGAAAAGTAAGATGGGAAGGGGAAGAGGAATATGAGTGAGGTGACCATCAGTAACTAAGTACAGTAAGTATTAAGAAGACCCTCACATTTCAGGAACGGTGAAGTCCAGGTACATCTTGTCACCATCTCTCAGCACTAATTTACAGACTATTATTTCAGACCAGATTTTACCAGCCTTGTCTCACAACTCTCATTTAATCTTTGATGGAGTCACTGCAGTAGAGCATCATCTCTAGATAACAATACTGAATAACACATTGGTTGACTAACTGCTTCAACTACAGTAGCAATTTGTTTTAATCAGGTAATTTCATTCTCTGAATCATCTAGATCACATTTACATTCAAAGCTGTTCTTGCCTCAGAACGATCTGTCCTTCTTATTCTGTTGAGCCTGCATTGTTCAGCTGTGTTTTTCTATCACATTATGCTCCCTAAGTATCTCAGCCACAGCCATGACTGTAACTGCTTGAGCTGCACCTCGTGATAAATCCTGCATCAGATTCAGTGGCACCAGACAATGTAATGTTATATGTTTAAAGAAATAGTAAATTCAGCTGGAATTTGCACCTGTATACAATGTGTTATTTTCCTTAATCCAGATTATTAGACCAGTGGCAACGGGAAACTGGAATTCAGTGAGTTCAAAGTTTTCTGGGAAAAACTGAAGAAATGGATAGTAGGTGACATTATGCATTGTATTTGTTTCTCCATGTTAGTAGCTATTTCCTGCCTAGCTTATTATGCATATGCAGACAAAAATAGAGACAGGAGTGTTTATAAACCAGAAATTTAAACTCAAAACAAATGTTTTAAAAGTATACTGCTTGTTTTGGATCATCAAAGACATCCTTGGCTTTCCATGATGCTAAACCTTAATGGTTTTCTGGAAATAACAGAGATTTTTATAAGGAAATCAAGTATGTTTGGGACAAAGAATGTAGTGGGTGCTACCAAGGAATCCAATCAAAATGAAAATTAAGGATAACTGATACATAACTGATGCACAGAAGAAAATGATGATTCCTCTCTAGTAGGAAACAATCACCTCATAAGTCACTGCATTTACATTATCGATCTCTCAGTAATCAAAAGTACTGAAGTCTGGGAAAGTTGATTCCAATTTTAAACACATTTTCCTGCCGCTGTATATGGCAGTAAAAAGAAGCAGACTTTCAGAATCAGGGCACAGACTGAATATTCAAATAAAGGCATTATAATTGCTTCCTCATGGTCATTAATAGCTTTTTTTTCTGAATTCATACTTCACCCAAGCATTCAAAATATGCAGCTCTCTGCTTCTTGTCTGTGCCATCAGAAATGGCAAACACTTATTCTGGGTCCTAATGTCATACCTCTTTTATCAAAAGATGCATTGTTTTTTAATAAGGAAGCTTGAGAAATCCTTTCTTCTGTAAGAAGATTGCACATATATCTGATAGCAAATTTCAAACTGAACGTGAAAACACCTCTATTTAACTTATATTCTAAGGGAGATTTGTGTTTGTCATCTCATTAAAAGGATGGATTTGAACTCCAATTTCATTATTTAATACTTAGGTCAAAATTAAAACCAGTTGCACCAGGTACACCATGAGTATTTATAACATTTATATCCACAAGCAAATGAGTAAGGGATAATCTCAATTTCTGGTTAAACAATTAGTTTCTACCTTCAGGATTATAGAGAAACACATGAAAAGAGATTCAGGATTCTGCCTTAGGAGAAAGAAGTTAGAAGACAAATAAAAATACATCCTTCTCAGATAAAATTACTTCTTAAAAATCACAGGATTCTTTTTATGAAGAGCACTTCATCATTTCTGAATGCTTGGGTTTGGCAGTACTTAAGTTTCACAACAGCCTGTCTATATGACAGAGAATTGGGGCCCAGATGTTCTTCTCAGTTACTGCAGATCAAACTAGATCTAGTCTAAAGTCTTGTCAACTTTCCTGAGTGCTTATGCCACACAGATAAATACCTTGCCCTTGTATGCCATTTCTGCTCTCCCTTTCATGTGGAAATACTGAACTTTCCATCTGCTCCTTGCATAATAGAATATCTTTCTTCGATTTGACTTGGATAAATCTGGCTCCATGTCCTCCTATGAGCTTCGCAGTGCTCTCAAAGCTGCAGGTAAGACAAGCACTATGAGCACTACAGGTAAGACAAGTCATGCAAATTTGCTGTAGGCAAAGATGGTTGCAACCAATGATGCCAGCTGGGCACTCCATAACTGCAAGAAGCGTTAAGTCCCAGAGAAGGCTTTAGGTATGTAGGAGGGAAATTGAATGGACTTTTAGCATCTAAGTGAAAACCTGCATGTTGCTTTGTGACAACCCTGCAGCCTCTTCCGAAATGTGTACAGAGATGTTGGTAAGATCATAGTTCCCTTTAGTTAGAGCACTTGCTCGGCCAACCTTAGCTTTCCTTGTGCCCACAAGAGTTTGAAGCAACATGGCCAAGCTGGGGCTGGAAGCAGCCAGTAATGGGCCAGTGGCATGCTCCATCCTCTTGCTTGTCAGATAAATGTTTACATTTTTGTTGAGCTCTGTAAAACTCAACACTGCAGGGTTAAACCCTAAAGGAAAACACTTTGGAGCCCATCTCCACCTCAGGTGTGTAGGGGCAGTGAGTAAGCTGTTATGAAGAGCAATCAGTGGGTCTGCATAACATCAAGAAGTATTTTTATTATTAAAGCACCTAGCTTTGCAGAAATCTCTTCAGTTTTCAGAGAGACAGAGTTGTCTGTCATATCCAATGACTGCAAAATTTGTTGGTCAGAGTTAGTTATTCACTTCACAATCAGATCACCTCCTGGGTGGATGTGTGTCATTGCACATCCTCCCATTAATTGGTTTTCAACATTAGTACAGATTTGCAGATTCTTACCTGTTCTATGAGGCTGCTCATTTTTTCCTTTGTGTATGTGTTTGGGAAGGATATCAACTCAACAACTACCTGCTGCAGCTGATCGTCCTCCGATACTCTGATGAGCAGTTCCAGATTGATTTTGATGATTTCCTAAACTGCCTAATTCGCTTAGAGAATGCAAGTCGTGAGTATCTTCTTCCTCTGGAATTTCTTTCCCTTTGAAAAAAAAAAACAACACTTTTGGTTGCTATCAAACATATTGCATAATATCTGAGGTAAAGCGTGTATATTCAATGGCTAACATAAAGTAGCTCTGTTTAGCATTTGTCTTTAGAATAGCTTTTCTCCTGTAAAGAGAAAAATGCTTTGCTGCTGATGGAAAATTTCCCCACATGAATAGAGCCAGCTTCATAAACTCCACAGCAATGCAGAAGGCATGTAAAGAATGCTGGCAAAGTCTGTGTTGTGTCCTTTTCTTGTGTCTCACCCATTGGAATAGGGGGCCAAGCCAGTTTTTAGCCAAATCTCACTCATAAAAATGTGGAGCAGTTGTGTGTCCTGTTGGGTTCAGCTCCGATTCTCCACAGTACTCAGACTCACTGTCACCACTTCCCTCCAGTTTCTTTTGAATTGGCTGAAGATACTGTTGTCTGCTCATCAAGGCACCATAGGTCTTAGTTCATTCACATGCAGTGTTCCACTTGTTTTGGAGCAGAAGCAGTAGAGACAAGTAAAATGGCAGGATAAATACTGAAGTGATCATCAGTGTGGCTCCAAACTCAACTCAATGAGAATCGCAATTAACTTTCCTGAGTAATATTTTTTGTTTTTTCTTCTCTATACTTCCTGGTTATGTCCGTGGCAATAGAAATGGTGAGGTGCTGGAACAGGCTGCCCAGAGAGGTTGTTGACACCCCATCCCTGGAGGTGTTTAAGGCCAGATTGGATGGGGCCCTGGGCAGCCTGGTCTAGTATTAAATGGGGAAGTTGGTGGCCCTGCATGTGGTAGGGGGGGTTGGAGATTCATGATCCTTGAGGTCCCTTCCATCCTTGGCCATTCTGTGATTCTGTGAGAAGTATGAAGTACTGAGAGAAAAATTAGATGAAGAAAGAAGTGCAAATTGCTTGGCTTCATTTCTGATTATCCAAATCTGAGTGCTTAGGCATTCATTTCCTTTTGATTCCTGATGTGAGGCTTTCACAGAGGCCTGAAGTCAGCAAGACTTTTCCCCTTCCAAGGAATTCATTTTTCAGAGCAGTCACCACCACTCAGCAGCCCTAAGCATCCAGCCTTTGTGCCAGGCCCTCCCTGTCCTAGACACAGCCACCCGATATGGGATGGGGAGCTCATGCATGAATATGAATGAAGTATATTTATAGCTCCTGTGTCCTGCTTTTCATTTCAGGAGTATTCCAAGCATTGAGTGTGAAAAACAAGGATTTCATTAACCTGAATATTGGCGAGGTATGAGCACAGCTTCATAAACACCAGCAAAATGATGTGGCTTCTCTAGTGTTTGGTCTTCACATGAGAACTGGAGATGAAATCTGTGTCCATGAGAGCACAGGACTGTCTGCCATGGATTTTATCAGGGCTATGATTTTACAGCACACAGACTGATTACATCTCCTTGGTGCTATTTCCTTCCTTGCCCTATTACACACAGACAGCTTCCCATCCCCCCTTCTGGCTTTTCTGCTTTTACCTTCCTTGGGTGCCAGCTCACAGTGGGGGAAAGGAGAGGCAGCAAACTGGGACGGGATTCTTTCAACTCCCTCGGGAGTTGAAATCAGCATGTCAGTTAATGTGCATCCTCAGCTTCTCAGCATAGGCTTGTTGTTTTCTTTGTGCTCTCTTTGTCTTCCTGTTGCACACATGGTCTGTCTCTGATTTTACACTTATCCAAAGTTTCCTGGGGCAATGCACATTGAGTTCCCTGGCACAGCAAATGTGAAATCTCATGTGGGCTGTGGTGAAGGAAATAAACACACTGCTGTTATTGGCATTCAGTACTCAAAGAGCTCTATCCTCTTCCCTCTAAGCACAGAAGTAAATGCTGGAAAGTCCTGCTTGCATACTACCTAGGGTCTCCGTGTAGGAATGGGACATAAAAGCCAGTGAACAAAGATTCCCTTCCCTGTGTGAGGTCAAATCGGAGCAAGGCAGTGCTTTTGAACTTTGCTCTTTCATTTGGGGAGGCAGCTGAAGGGCCTGAAATTACTTATTGTAAATTTGATCTTTCTTTCAATATTAGTTCATCAACTTGGCAATGAACATCTGAGGAAGTCAGACTTGGATGCCAGGAGTCTCCTGTGCTGTCACTGCCATGACTTCTGCTCCAACAGCTGTGATGCCCTTCTCATGCAGACTTCACCAGGAGCTTTTGTGTGGAGGAAGACTAATGCTGCTCATCTTTCTGGTCTCCAGCCCTGTTGTGTTTAGGAGTTCAACAGACAGATCTCATTTTGTTTTTAATTTTGATAAAACCTGTTGATGTATTTGTTACTGGGAGAGACATTTGGATGGGGCACACGTGCCTCTCAAGCAGACTGAAACTGATGCCCCTGAGTCCTTTATGAAATAGGATTGTATTTAGTTCCAGCATAGCACAGACTACAATGATTAAACATCTTTATTGCTGCTTGGCTACAGATTGCTTTGAGATGCTTTTAAAAATATAAAGTTGCATTAAATTTTGTTTGATTTGGAATTTATTTCCAGGCCTGCTGTGTGGCTACATAACAAGCCTCTTGTTGCAGCCACATGAATTTCAGCCTGCTATTCTGTGAAGGGATGGATGAAAATCCATCCCTGAATATGCACTTAAGACACAGGTCCCTGGTCCAGGCTTCCTTTGAAGGATGTTTATTTAAGCTAAGACCTGATGTTCATCATAGATTTAATTTAGAGAAAAATTTTTGCATCTCACTCCCCTCAGTTCCTCTTCTGTCTGAGCCAAAGTATGTCCCACAAGCCAGAGTCTGCACACAGTTGCACACAGCTTGGCTGCATCTTCAGAGGCACACATGGCTCAGGAGACAGTGAGCTCTTGCTTGGGGACATCTTCCCCCACCCACAGTCAGAGTTTGATCCCACAACAACCATGCCTCCAGAAGAGCAATTACAATCATATTATGGGATCTAAATGCTACCAGTGGTAAGGCTCGGATCTCTGCAGCTATTGCTATTTTGCATTTGTCTCTTGCACTGCATTATTCATGCGATGCTGATAGTCAGTGCTGACTTAAAAAATAACAGTAATAACAGCCAGGAACTTAAGAGGTCTTCAATGGATTTGTTTCTATGAATATCTTCATAACTTATGTCTATTTTATAATGAATCAACTATCTGGATTTGTTTCTGAAAGCCTTTCTTGCAGCAAAACAGATGGCCCTAGAAGAGCTTTGTGTTCTCCGCTGTCCAGGACACTAAGACAGCCAGGGCTCTATTTTCTCTAGATTTAAACCTACTGAGCAATTCTGGAATGAAAATCGAGCTGCAATAAAGATGAAGCTCAAACTACAGGAAAAAAAAATGACAAGGATCATGATGGTTAAAATATCCATTTCTTTTCCCAACAATCCATATAGTAACAGTGGTATCTGTATAGAAAATGCTGTGGAGCTAACTTAAAACTGAGAGAAAGGTAGTGATTGTAGTATGTGACCAACCGAGGTGCTCAACCCAATGGGATGTATTGATTTTCAGATGTGCTGATTGTATGTGCTTTCAACAGCACTGGAGGCAGCTGTCTAAATTTGTGAAAGTTTGCATGGAAATCTAGACTGTCCTATAAATATTTGGCCACACACTTGAAACTAACTTAATAGATTCTTAGATGGTTCTCTGTATGAGCTTGGATGTTGATACAAATTTGTTGTAATACATTTTCTTTCTGAAGCAATATTCACAAGCTATGCAGAAGAAAAGAGACTTATCCATGTCTGGCTCCTCCACTGTAGTTTTCTGTTTTTCCAGACAGAGCTGATGGTGTCTTGGAAAGATCAGGTTTACTAATGGAAAGTGATAAATACCGGAGTGGGAGCAAGAGAGCACAAGTAAAAATCTCTGCATTTAAGTGAAAATTCATGCATTTAAGACAAAAACAGTCTGGCTTGTTTTCTGCCCACTCAGAACAGTTACCTGCTGACTGTATCACAAGGAATCTGAGAGTTAACACCCGAATCCTTTGCAAATTAGAATAAGGCCCTGTTCCAAAAGTGAAAAGCAACCTTGGGAGCCAGGGCATCTGAAAGTGGAGGGTTGTATAATCTCTCCTATAGGTATGGGCTTTTATTCTGCTGTTACACTGCTTGTGCAAGTGAATGGGTGGGCGAGTGAAAGACATTTGACTTCACAGCTCCGTCAGAATGCAATAGTTCCTTTCAGCGCTTGGTTCTCAGGAGGGCAGTCCAATGCCCAGAAGCAGAGCTCTGGGCTTGCTGGCTCCCTTTTAATTCAGCCAAGGAGTTTGAAGTCAGATCCTTCTGCCTTCTGTGACATGAGGTATGGACATGTTTGGCTCTGCATCATTACAAGAGCTACGGCAAATCACTTAGGGTGGTCTGAAAGCCATGAGAGCTATACATTCCCTCATGTGGTGCATGCAGATCTTGTCAGCAAGTACTGGCTCATTCTGGGAGCCATGCCTCTATGTTAGTGGTTGCTTTAATGGGAAACATTAGATGCATTTTTCAGACATATTTCTGGTGGAAAAAAAAATCACTTAGCCACAAGGTTGCAATTTGAACGTCCTCTCCTGCTCCTCTCGGAACAAAAACTGCCTCCCTAAAACCTGCTGCTGAAACCTCAAGCCAGATGTTGGCCAGAGCTGGCCCACCCACCTCCACCACCAGTTTCTGATGCAGATTTTGCAATGGATTTTCCAGTCTCAGAGGTTTCCTGCCCTAGTCACAAGAGATACAGAATCGTAGAATCATTAAGTTTGGAAAAGATCTCTCAGATCATCAGGTCCAACATTCAGCCCACCCCCACCATGCCTACTAACCACTTCCCTCAGTGCCACATCCAGACAGTTCTTGAATACCTCCAGGGACAGTGACAACTCTGCCACCTCCATGTGCAGCCTATTCCAGTGCCTCACCGTTATTTTGGAGAATATCCAACCTGGCACAGAGCACCATGAGGAACTGCCATCAAAACGTAAAGAAACTGAGAAATAGCAAAACTGCATTCTGTTCTTTCACCACACAGAGATGAAAGAGCCAAAATTTTGGGCACCTGTGTGGACAGAAGTTACCTCATGCTTCTTTGAAAAGCTCAGTAACGCCAAATCTTCGGCAGTGCCACCCACCTCCAAAACATCCTATTTCTGTCATAGGTATATTCCAACCCCCATGAGGTGTGACGCTGGTCCCCAGACTCTTGATCCATCAGCACAGTGGTGCCTGAGGCACAGCAGGGCCAGGAGGTGTGGGAGAGAATAAAAACCAAAGCATGGGCCTACTGCTAGCACCAGCTCCTTGTAGTGCCGTGGCGTCAGGCAGGAGAGATGCTCAGAGCGATGGAGCCTTCTCCCCATTTGTAATAGTTGTGGTTGCTTCCAGCCATCAAAATTAAATATTTGTATAGAGATAGATGAGTTATCTCCACCATTTTCATTTTATCTGCATCATCTCCCTGTCTCTCCCCAGAAACATCTGAGTCTTCGTGCTTTTCAACTCATGGCAGCGCATGTTTTGGAAGCACATCAGAGCACTGAGGGTCATTTGTAATGTCCCCAGTATGTCTAGAGCTTCATCATTTTGGAAATGAATCACAAATACTTGCAGATCGAGGTAAACACAAGCTGTCAACTCTCGCAAACAACTATCTTTTGCACGTCAGCCACTTACAAGGACAAGTGATATTATAAACTGCCCTCCCAACAACTCTGTTTTCATCTATTGCCCTTTGCATGGCCCTGGAAGGGGGGTCAGAACTACTGAGCAGGGCCACCCAGCAGGGAGAAGGCCTGACTTCTCCCAGAGCATTGTCAGACTGGGCGAGGGCTGGAGCCTGGGCACAGCCACAGACAGCAGGACCTGCTCACTCTTCTGGCAGACAGTCCCACGGGATGCAGCCCTGCCCCTGCCCTGGCAGGGAGGGCACCGCCAGCATTTTGTGACAGTTTAATCCTGTTGCTAAGCAGCTGGGGACACAAATATAGCGGAGACAAGCTGCCTAGATGGAAAACTGCTGCATTGTTCTGGAAGTCTCTGGGCCTCCCCTGCCCTCCTGGCCTGATGGGAATCCCAGCACAGCTCTCTTTTCTGCTGGGGTGCACAGATCTGACTCCCCAGCTGTCCAGCTGCTGCTGTGCCAGATCTGCAGCCCAGCACTGGGCACCCAGCCCAAGGAGAGAACAGCTGGGATGCAGCTTCTGCTCCTCTTCATGGTTAAGTGTTTCTTGACAAGCATTCTGGGGTGCATTAAAAAGAGCATGGCCAACAGGTCGAGGGAGGTGATCCTCCCCCTCTACTCTGCCCTGGTGAGGCCTCATCTGGAGTACTGCGTCCAGTTCTGGGCTCCCCAGTACAAAAAAGACAGGGATCTCTTGGAAAGAGTCCAGCGGAGGGCCACGAAGATGGTGAAGGGCCTGGAGCATCTCTCCTATGAAGAAAGGCTGAGTGAACTGGGTCTGTTCAGCCTTGAGAAAAGAAGACTGACAGTGGACCTGATCCAGGTCTACAAATATCTAAGGTGTGGGGGGCAGAATGGCGAGGCCGGACTCTTTTCAGCAGTGTGTGGAGACAGGACAAGGGGAAACAGCTGGAAACTGCAGCATAGGAAGTTCCGCACAAACATGCGCAAGAACTTCTTTACAGTGAGGTGACGGAGCACTGGAACAGGCTGCCCAGGGAGGTGGTGAAGTCTCCTTCTCTGGAGATATTCAAGACCCACCTGGACACCTACTTGTGCAACCTGGTGTAAGGAACCTGATTTGGCAGGGGGGTTGGACTTGATGATCTCTGGAGGTCCTTTGCAACCCCTATGATTCTGTGCTTCTGTGATTCACTTTGTCTGACCATCAGGATGGTCAAATTACTTTTAAATCCCGGTGTACACCTTCCACCATTACTGATATTTTGAAAGCTGCCTTGTTCCAGGGCAAAGCAGAGCATTTGCAGCACTGCAAGCTGCAAAAATCCCTACCACTAAGGCACAGTGTCTCACATCACAGTGCCTAGAGGAGAAACAGGAGATCTGGGCTCAAAACCACTGAGCAATTTGAATCACATGTATCTTTCTCCAGTCTCCTGCAGTCAGTATACATGTGGCCTTTCTGCATGAATTTAATACCCAAAAGAAAGGCTGTAAGCAATTCAGGAATTAATCAGTTGCACCTTTAGAGAGATGCATTCCTACGGTACATCATGCAAGAGTGGCATATGCCATACCTCAGCAGGACACTCTAGGACACAGTGCCATGAACCAAACCAACTTAGTGTACACAGGAGCAGTGACACAAGTCTTCTGGGCTGCAGCCACATTGCCCTGCAGTTCCTTGGCTGTCCTGAAGCTGGCTGTCAGGACAGACAGTTCAGCACCCACTCCAGCTTGAAAACAGATTATCTGGGACCACAGAGATTGGATTTATCATGACTGATCCCATCTGTTTCCTAGAGGATGTGCTAAGTGACCAAAATAGAAACGGGGTCAGCAATTAATAGGGTAGCTCTCAGTTACTGTCACCATCTGTTGATGGGATGGATGGCCCTTTTGCATATTACCTGACAAATAACTCACAGAAAGTTTTAGCAAGACATAGGTCAAGGAGAGCAGAGGCAGAAATACTCTAAGTCCCTAAGAACTGGAGAAGCCATTGTACAGAAAGTGCCATCCTCACAGATTTCTTCTGCAGTGTGAAAGCATGAATAGATCTCCTCCCATTTTAGTGAGGGCTTTCTAGGCACTGCAGAAAAGATGGCGGGTGGGTGGTAGTTACAGCCTCAGTTCAGCTTTGTGCCCCACCAGGCTCAGCTGAAGTTCCTGATATTATCCCTAAGAAGAATATCATATATACCATTTTGTCTCAAACTGGGGTAAGCAGACGTTCGAGCACAAGAAGCAGAGATTGAAAAGTGCCCTTTATGAGGGCACTGCAATGGCAGCAACCCAAGCCATGTCCTGTGCTGGTGCCAAAAGCCCTCTTAAAGTCAGGAGCTTTGGGACATCCTCAGCACCACGATGGCCGATTCAGTTTCTGATCCTTTTAGTGAGTGCAGCTTTCTCTGCAGCTCAGGGTAACATCTCTCCAGGAGAACCCACTGCACTGTTTAAGAGATGTTGTTCTTTCCAGGGGCAGGAAACCTCACGCTTGTCAAAACACTTTTCTGAGCCAGCAAGAGCTACAGTAAGAAATTTTAATTGAAAACAGGTGTGTGGCTGGCTAGTTGCTGAAAAAGGGTCATGGTGCAGTTTGAATAAGCCCTGGGGGAAAGATGTGCATTCAGTGAGAGGAAAAGAATGTGGGCATGAGGTTTGGTTTAGCAAGGAGGACAAAGGGAGAGAAAGCAGGGGCAGCGCGAGCAGTCTTCAATGCTTTAATGTAATTATGAAAGTCTATTACTTTTAGCCTTAAGAAAACAAATTCCTGTGGGTGACTAGCAAATCTTCAGGCTAACATGGCAGAACTTCGTACAGGGGAAAAACATGAGCACCATTCACTCCTCCCCTCCTTCCTGTCCCTGCAATTTCTCCTGCTGGCATTGATCCCCCTGCAGAAGCATGTTCCACTGCTGCTTCTCTGAGTACAGCGTGGGCAGAGCAAGCACTTAGCACTCAGAGTGCCCCATTTGCCTGTGCTGATGTACCCGAGGTTCACTCTTCTGCCAGGTTTTTCTATTTAGTAAACAAGGTGCCTGCTGGGTGAGCAGTTATGCTGCTGGGATGCAGGATCCTGGGTCTTGGGCATGGTCCCATGCACATGGGCAACCTTGCTGAGCAGAGATTTGGACCAGGTGACCTCCAGAGGTCACTGCCAACATCAATCGTTCTGCATTGTAGCCATCTTGTACCCCAAATGCCTTGGTGAGAATGGATTGATTGAGGGAGCAAGGGTCTGGCAGGACAATGGGGGGACCACTCTCCTGTGGAGAGATGCAGAGATGTACCCACAAGAGCCATGGCAAAGGGGCAAGACATGTACTTAATGCAAACGTGGCACTATCCTTATTTCCCTTCATAGACGAGAGAAAAATTCTCCAGCAAGGTGCCATTATCACTCAACTCTTGGACTTAGGACGTCCCAGAAAGCACCAGACAAGAAAGACACAGCCCATGGTCTGGCTCACTTTTCGGGGAAAACAATTCCACTACTCAAAATTTTGATCTTTATTAGAAGGTGTGCTCCTTGTTGGCAGCTTTACAACTGTACTGTCAGTGTCACAGGATTTCGTGTTCTCCATAAAATCTGATTCTCAGAGGTCTATGAGAAAGTGAGAATTGGCAGAATTTCTACAGTAAGTTCCAGCTTTAATGACAGAGAAAATCTAGGAAATGGCATTTTGTGCAGGTTAAAGAGGCCAGAATACAATGATCGATGCTATTTTAGTTCTTTTTGAAGTTCAAACCACGTTGATAATTTTAGTGGCCTTAACTCACGACTTGTGACTGATTTGATGAGTTGTTACTGCTCCTGGCTTGAAATAACCCTTTGCTGGCTCTATTTACAGGTAAGAATTTCCTTCCCTAATAAATAATTGAAAGTGTTCTGACAATTAAGTCTCCAGAGCTGTTAATTTAGTAGCTTCTCTGATCACTAACATCCAGCTCTTGACAAACATTAACATCAAACTGCCGCAAGAGTGGAAACTGGTGATTTAAAGATGTTTGGAAGTCTAATATTAATGTTATAACACTGCAGTACTCATCTAAGCAGAACAGTGCTCCTCCTTGCAGTCTGACTACTCCTGTGCATCACTCAGATGCACAGAAAAAGGGAAAAGCAGAACACCAGCCCTTCAGTGTGTATTAATGTATACATCAATTTCTGTGTATATACTTTAAATAAAATCTGTAACATAAATAATGATTTATGTATATATATATATATGCACACACGCATATATATATATGTGTTCCATATACATGTAGGACAGCTTGTGTAAAATTCTTCAGTAATTATCCCAAATAGGGAGGTGGTTTGTACCCTACACTGACAGCCAACTTTTGACTCACCACACATGGATCGCTCAGCTTCAAAACTGACTGGATACAAAAAAACCCCAAGCTTGCTCTGCAGAGGCAATTGCCTGCAGTCACAGACCCATCTCTGTCCCAAGGGAAAAATGCAGTTTCTCAGCTGAATTCAGCATCATTCAAAATTAGATTTAAAATTTAGCACTCGGCCTTTCCCATTTGAAAGCCAGCTTTAGGGTAAGCAGCCTTGATTAGATTTATCAATGTATGCTGCAACTCAAGAGGGCTTTCACTGCTCCTGGGGCTAAAATTAGAGGTGATACCTGTGCATTGATTGCATTGGCAGACCATGGTGCCCAGCTTCTCCCATAGTCACAGGAGACACTGCCTGCCAGCAGGATTTTGCAGGAATTTTGGGGAATTTGTAGGAATCTATTCAGGAATTTCCACCCAGTTGAATTTCTGTCCCTGTGTAGTACTGCAGAATTTCTGTGCAGGACCCAGCGTGAAGCCTATCAAAGCATGGGGGCATTTCACCTTCAGCTACCCGATGGTTTCAGCTAGTGTTCACAAAGGTGTATTTCCCATCATCTCAAGTGGCTTACAGATGTCAATTCCTTGTACTTCCTACCATGTGATCCCTTCCAAGTGACTTCAGCTGATGCTTTTTGCTTCCTTTAGGGAGGTCAAGATGATGCCTTGAGCTGCATGCAGGCTTTCAGCCTGAGGTGAGTGTTGTCATTTGATATCAAGATCAGAGCCGGTGGCTTTCATTAGATGTCTCTGAAGAGGAATCTCTGTGTACTTTCTGCTATCAGTGAATATCTGAAGGAGTTCAGCATAGAATAACCTCAGTGATGGAACAAGAAAATGCTCTGTAATTATAAAATTTGCAGCTTCACTCATCGGGCTATGATTCATGTAGTTCAAAAATTCAACAGAGGAAGATGTATCCTCTTTGGCTCTTAACAGCAAAGAGCAGAGTGCCGTGAGTAATTTGTAAAGGGAAATACCACAGCCAATAGTGTCAGGTAGAGAATGGCCACAAGTGGTCTTCACCATCATTATTTATGACCACTTTAGCAACAAACTGTGGCATCTGTCAGTGAGACACAGAACTCCATGGTCTTTATCTCACCAGTCCTCTAAAGATAACAACAACTTTCAGCATTGTTGTTGATAGACAGAGGACGTTCCCACCCCACAGGAAATCTCATGAGAGCATCTCAAGGTGGGGTGCGGTGCTAAACCTCAGAGTGTCACTAGTAGAGGAAACACCAGTAGATCTTCAGTATTTCAATTCCTATTAGCAAGAGCTAGCATTTTTGTGCTCCAATTTCCTGAATTTGAAAAAATATATACGTGTGTGTTTGCATCCAGTTGATATTTGGCATCAACTACCCCATCCCTACAGCTACCACTAAGTGCTGAGTCCTGCTGCCTCTTACAAGAGCTGTGCAAGGAACATAAACACAGAATGAGGAGCCCAGCTCTGGGCGAGAAGTTCTGAAACAGGAACACTTTGCAGGTAGCTGGCTGTGGGTGCTGAGGCTGTTGAAGTAAAAAATAACTTTAAATATGGCAGAAATAATAGAAACTGAGGAATTTTTGATCAGTGGAGCTCTGCATAATTCAAAATACTATCCTCCACCTCTCTAGCTACAAACTACTTATGTGTTGCAGGTTTTACCTCTCTAATTAGATTGTAATTACTCTGTTTACATCGTTGTTCATGGCAAATATACACGCATGCCTTGCCTGCACCTCTGGAGCCAATCAACCACTTGGATCTTTCTCGAATGAGAAAGGGGGTCCTTCAAGGCAGGGAAGAGGCCGAGCCTCCCTAGCTCCAGCAGGGGGGATGAAAGCATATGCAATTTGGCTTTGCAAGGGAGAACTAACCCTGCACTGCAACATTACCTCCCGTAGCCCTCCTCCACTTGCTCCCTGCACTCTCGGAAGGCAGAGGGCCTGCACACAAGGCACCCAGGAAGGATCTGCCCCTGGGTGCTGTCATGGCCTTGGACACCAGCAGCTCCATCTGAGCTTTCATGTAGAGTGATTGCTTTTGGAGCAGAGCTGACAGAGCAGACGTGAGGAAACCTCAGCAAGGTGAAGAGTTACATGGAGACTGAATGTGGTTTTACCCATGCCAGGATGGAAGTAGGGTGGTGGGGTTGGCAGGTCAGTGGGCTGGAGGTCTGGGGATGGCAGCCTTACAGAGACAGGGATGAACTCCAATTCATCCAGTTCACAACAGCACAGATGGGCACTGCTGAACATGCACAAACTCCCATGTGGTGGATGCAGTGAAGGGAGCATATTTGAAAAGCAATGTGTCCTGTGATGTTTTTAATTGGAAGTTCGATAATTTCTTCCCCAAGTAATTGCATTGCCTTGCTAAACATGGTATCTAAAATTAGCTTCCCCAGATAAAGACATTTTTGCCATATTTACTACATTCCTATACAGGCACTGAAAGCCAGCTGTTTGGGCTGGGTAATGGAGACAAATCCGTTTGTAACTGTAATGATGTGGCATTATTAGTGCTGGAATTAATAGGTTTTTTTATCTGTCTACATCCTATGCTCATTTTTTCCATACTGAGATAGTGCCAGAGGAAGCATTACAGTATATAATTAAAACCAGAAATGCCTTGCAGTAAATTTAACAGTAAACACTAATGGAATTTCTAGCAAAAAGTAGTGCCCTGGGGGCTAGTTGGAAATGACCTAAGAAGGACTTGGTGTTGTTGCTATTATGGATTTCAGCTGAATCTGTACAGTAGAAAGGATTCGCAACTGCTGTTTACTCATGCAAGCTAAAGTTCTCTGTAGGTGCAGTCCCTTACTACCAGATGAAGTCCATGAGGCTGGGGCACGCTTGCCAGCTCCTGGTTCCTGCTCCATCCATCAAAACCAAAATTCCCCTGAGCTGTGACAGGACTGGATAGCCCAAATGGGACAATGCTGTCTGCTAGCAGTGACCTAGCAAACATAGCGCTCCTAGCAGTGGCGCGTAGCTGTAGGCTTCAAGGGACTGGCCTGGCAACTCTTGGGGCATATGCAGGTTCGCTGTGGTCTTGGCCAGATGCAGTCTGTAGAGCCAGCTGGGTGGCTGGGGGTGAAGCGTTTTGCTGACAGTCAGGGGTGGCTGTGAGGCCTTGCGGAGCTCACCCAGGTTGGCTGCAACCCTGCTCCTCCATCCAGCCGGGCTGCTGGAGCTCCCAGGGGCCCTGGATCACTGGCTGCAGCTCAGTTTCTTCAGGATGGAGAAGTGAAAATAATCTGCAATTAGTGGCCACAAGTATTTGCCATCATTCTCTGCTCTGGAGGAATGGAGCTGCTGCCAAGTGAGAGTGGAAGCCAAAGGGTTTGGTACAATGCAGGGGCCAGAGCAGTTTCTTAAACATAGTCTTAGAGGCACACAGCACTAGTTTCCTTTTTGGCAGATATCAGTCCTGAAAAATGTGGCAAGGAGAGCAGGATATTCAGTCAGCCCTTTAATAACAAACAGCTGTAATAAAGTCCAGGCTTCCTGCAAGTCCCAGTAAATTTTGCCACCAAGCTAACTGGAGCCAGTGCTCCAGATCCTGTGGCTGGGAAATGTCACAGTGGAGAGAACCCAGTGCAGTGAATTTTCTACTCCCATTTGGCCTTTTCTCCTTCTTCCCTCACCTTTCTTTCTTCTCTCATCTCCACGAGGACACTGTGTGTCACTGCAGCTTTTCATAGCAGCTGGCACTTTACAGCAACAAAAGCAGTCCCAATAAAACACTTTGTACCTAGCTGTAAGGGGGGAATCTTCAAAGGCTGCCTTCTCTCTGGCTATTTGATTTCAGAGCATGTACCCAGGAGACAAACAGCCAGCTTGAGGGTCACCGGCACTCTTGCCACTTTTGGTAAGAAGGGAAGCTAAGGCTGAGGGCAGGCCTCTGTGCAAACCTCTGGTTGGTTACTGAAATTGTTGAACCATCCAAAATACACAGAATACTTCCCCTCCCCCCCCTTCCATCTTTTTTTTTTTTTTTTTTCATTCCTTCATTCTTTTTAGAGACAAGCATTAAAAGAAAATTGCAGTCTGCTATTTTCAGAGCAGCTACATGTTTTTTGATTCATTGGCATCCCAGTAAAACACTGACCTGCCAAGGGCATTTATCCCTGTATCTGTACTCTGAAATGAGGTCCAAGTTTCACAGCCATTAGGCAGCAGAGCCGATAAATGCTGTGATTTAGAGGTTCCCTAATGGAATCTTTTTCCCCAGAAGAAATTCGGAGTAAAATCTGGAGAAAAAGCAATAAGCTTTAAAAACAGTGTGCCAGGCTGAAGGTGAGCAGAGACATAGCTGCCAGGCTTTCAGCCAAGCCTGCCTTAGAGAGGGATAATGGGCAGCTGGCCAGGCCAGCAGCCTGCTGCCCTGTGAGTGGGTACCTGTACTGTGCTGGACACATGCACTTGTTCAGGCAGGAAAATCAGCTGCTGGTAAGAGGTGGGGGAACTGTGGCCTCTCTTTCCCCTGGAAACTTTGCCTTGAACAGCAGGAAGGAGGACGGGAAGGAGCAATGCCTCTGAGAAGAGGATCCTAGAAGGGAAAGGGCTGAAGGAGAGTGTTGAATTGTGAGATTTCCTTCCCTGCTCCACTAAGACAGAATATATCTGATCTCAGATCAGCAGCTCTTGAGAGACGGAGAACTGGACCAAGGCTGCAAGCATATCTTGGGATCATCTCTCACCGTGCACTCAATGACTCCAGAGAGTGCTGTCAGGGCCCCTCAGGTGGTGGAAGGTCAGAGAGAGATGCAGATCCTCACTGTGAACTACCTGGCTGCAGTGTGCGTTGAGGTGTAAATCACACGTGTGAAAAGGGACAGTAACAGATTTTCAACAGCAATAAGAAAAATGTCCTGTTGCAAAGAATCGGGCACACTGTGATTACGTGCTCTGTAAAGGCTTTCACTTGCATTATTAACTCATAAATGTTTGACAGCCAAATTATGGGCTTATCTCAGATAGCCAATAATTACTGCTCGATTCTGCCACGTCTGTACCTCACAGTAACAAGAACAAAAGTAGGTCATGGCAAACTTGGGCAGCAAATTCCAGCAGCCTGCCTGTGAATAACGCTTACAAAGTTGGGTTTCGTACCTCTCATGACTTGCAAGCTCTCGGGGAACGCTGAAGAGTGAACAGGACTCTGCCTGCTGATCGCCACAGTGGTGGCCACACAGCCAGTTTCTCATTCCCTCAGCAACCATGGCAGAAGCCACCAGTGACAAACTCGATCTACCACTCTGCTGCCCTTAGGCAGACAGCCAAAGCTTGTTTTCTACGCTGCCTGTATCCGGTTATGAGACCTGCTGACTCTAACTGCCCAGACAGCTCCCAGAAGCTGTGGATTTGCCTTTATTAGAATGGACTTTTAAAAGTTAAGATAAAGCTTAAACAAGACTGAAGAAAACAATGTGTAAGCCAGATCCTAATTATATTTGGAATACCACCCCTTAATTGGCTGTCGAGGCTTTCCAAACCAAATTCTTCTTCAAATGTCCTTTCAATTGTTGGTAGAAATTCAGCTCAAGGATCAAACAAATGTGAGCTGCTTTTCAAAATACATTTTTAGAAAAGAGCAGATGTGGGTATGCAGAAAAAGAAACATGCTTGTAGCAGTAAGTTTGATTCTCTTGTGCAGCAAGCTTTCAAGTGTTGGACAGAAAGCACAAAGCAAGACTATGCAGTGGCCTCTGCCAGCATCTTCTTGTGACTTGCTTTTAAAACCTGTAGGTAGCCATCCACAGCGAGCATAATTGTGTCAAACTTTGTCACTGCTAGTTCTGGTCATTTGCACTAAGCATAGCTCTCAGAATCCTCCTGCAATACTGCTCCTGATACCAATGTGTGCGTTACATTTCAAGTCCATTACAGTGAAGTCTTCACAGAAGCCTCAGGTCCTCTCCTGTCCCCACCTGTCAGACAAAGCAACAAAGCACGGAAACTTCCCCAAACAGCCTCACTCTCAGTTTGAAATCCAGCCACAGTGTGGAGAATTGATATTTTTTTTTCCCTCTGATCTGAAGAACTCCATTTCTAAATTCTAGACCAGACTGTTCTTCGCTGCCTTTCAGGCAAATTCAATATGAACAAAAAACTCAAATGGCACTGATGAAGCAAGGGCGTTAAGGGACAAAGCACAAACTAGTACAAAAGCCTTGAATGTTCTATTTAAAGTGAATTTATTAAAACATTGTTAATATAAAATGTGACCAAGTACATTTTTTTTTTGTAAGAATGCTTAATAAAAACATATGAAAGAAAGAAGGAGCATCAACTCTTGTCAAAGCACAGGAAAGAGCTACCAGGATAAGTATAAAGTTCTGCAGCATGTTCTACCAGCTGGTCCCAATGTGTATCAGGGTAGTGTTAGCCAATGGAGGAGACAGACGGCCCAGGTTTTGCTTTAAGAAGTTTCAATGCAGTTAGCAGAGATACGAAATAACACCCCTCAACAGTACGAGAGTTTGCTTTAAGATCTGCCCATTTCTAAGTAAGATTAGAATACACATCTTAACATTGGATTTGAAACTTTTCAGCAGCTAAATGCATAGAAAATTGGAGTCAATGAAAGGAGTAACACCCAGGGTTAGTGTTTGTCAGCTTTGAACAGGAGGTGTAAGTCAGCACTAATTACACACCTAAATGTTTTTTTGCTGAAGTTGTTCTAAGCTATATTAATGCTTGTAAGATTACTTGTAAGAAATCCTAAAAACAGACAGCTAAGAAAAAGCAAGCTGTAAAGCCTAGACCAACAGAAACAATTATAGTACTTTGCAAACTGCTGAATGCAGAGACAATATCTGTGAATTAGGGAATGTGTGCATCTCAGGAGGGATATTTAGAAGCCTCTGAATTCTATACATAAGGCTATGCAATGGCTTATACTCTGTGGCAATCTGCCCCTTTAGCTAAGAAACCTTTTAAGAAAACTCTAGAAAAGCTGGAGGTTTGGGGCTCTGTTTTTCAGAGGGCAGCTTACAGCATTTTCCTTGATCAGCAAGTAAGTTTTAATGCTCTATCAGCACACAATGCTTGTTCGGAGCAGGCAGTACAGCAATTAGAGGCAAGGACTCCTCCAGTACATTTCAAACGCTTCCTGTAACAGACTTGGAGTAGGCAGAAGAAAACCCTGCAGCAGCCAGTTCTGTGCATGTCACTGCCTCTGGCATTTAACCAAATGCTAATCCATGAGAAGCCCAGCACCATCAAGGTCTAGGAGATGGCGACCTTCTTACAGATTTGGCAGGGACCTACAAGAGCCATCAGCGTCCCATGCTTTGCCTTCTACCCCAAACAAACGCTACGGGACGACTGCTGAGGTAAAGGGAAGGTCAGACCTTTGGCATTGGAGCAGACCACCCACTGGTTGTGCGTTGGGGGAATTAAGGCTTCAAGGTGAGGTAAACACAGTGAGAGTCAGTGTGTAAATCATGCTGCATTTCGGAGACAACAGACTCAAATGACAGCTAACCTTGTTCTCTACACTTAAAACACCAAAGATCATTCGAACGCAGAACTGCTGAGGGCCACCTTGAGATGCTACTTTGCATCTTGGGAATAAATGTAACCCAGATGTTGAATGCTGAAGAGAGAAAATACCCACCAGGAGGAAAAAGCACCAAAGTTTGTAAGTCTTTGAGACTGTAAGTTGCTTATAAATACAAAGAAGCCTCATACTGCTAGGACCTCCCATAAACATAGTGGTTTCCTGACACAAAGGTAATTCACACTGCAGCAATTACCAGTGCTGTGCTTCCAGCACCACTGTTAAGAAGAGTTATGCTCTAACAAGGAGGCAGTGAATTGTTAGGCTTGTATTCCCTGAAGACTGTTTCTCCCATTCATAAGGTGTTGTCCTATTTCCCTTCCCCAATTCAAGTCTTTAATCCAAAGATCAGAAACATCAATTCTTTCCTCAGGACATTTCTCTAACACTCTTCTGGTTATTTTAGCAGATTTATAGGGTAGAAGAAGTGCTTCTTTGGATCCATCATTTTGGCAATACCTCTGCCCTCTTCAAAAGAAAAGTATTTTCAAATAAGTAATACAAAAGTTACTTCCAGACTACATGAGATACAGAAATCAACGCGCTCTGTATGCTTATTTTTCATACTGCTTTTGCTAGTTATCTGAAGTACAGAATCATTTGGTTTATTTTTTGGAACCACTGCATGTGCTATGCTATTACTTACAGGCCATGCTAGCAAGGTTTCAATTGAAAATAACAACCTGCTCCTGTAGGTTCCACTTCTCAGATGCACAGACACTCATTTGTTTTCCTTTAACATCTGTTTGGTAACTTCTCCCATCCTCTCAAAACAGTAGCTACTAAAATTTAACAGATTTTAAAAATAAGTCAAAATGAAACCACACATCTAACACTGTTTAAAAACCAAAAATGCATCTGGTATTACAAAAGTTTATACAAAGGCAACATTTAAGAATTTGAAAGTTACTTCTAGAAAAAGACACAAATACTAGTAAATTAACACATGAAGAGAAAGATGTCTCACTCCTTCCCCAAAATTGGTTCGGACTATTTTGATGCACCTTTTACCAGTTGTCTAGAAAATCAAAGCCAGTCTTCAAGATAACATTGCTTGTACTAGTCTGCAAGAGGAAAAAAGAAAAGATGTGACTATTAATTATGGAATTACAAGCCCAGTACTTGACTGCTTATCTACAAAAGAAACTTTAAACTGTTGTCTGCCAGTATTTCAAGTCCTTCATCTTGCTTAGGATGCCTAAGAATCTACACTAAATAATACCAGACACGAAGACAAACAAGAACAAAAATGCAACTCCAAGGAAGCAAATAATCCTACCGATCTGCAGGCAAAAGGTAATTTTGTGCCCATGGAAAAAAAACTCATAAAGATCAACTTTCAGAGTAGGGTGAGCACTGCAGAGAATGAAAAAAACCAAAAGCCAACAACACAGGCATTACTCATCCAAATGGATTGCCTGTTGCAGTGACAGCCAGTTGTTTTTAGAAAAGTATGTGCTTTAGACTCTGTTGACAAGCCATTTTACTTGGCTATCAAGAACATGCTGCTCCTGCAGTACTGCACTGTCAGCTGTGACATATGCAGTGATTTCAGTGTTCAGGAAGACTGTTCAGGAGACACGTGTGTCTCTAAAGTCTCTATTCCTACAGCGTGACTTTTCTTCATTTCCTCTTTCTGCAGTCTCTTCCCTGTTCTGGGGAAAGAATCCAAAAAGAGGGAGCGACGAAAATTCTTTCATGCAACCCTGTCTTCTCACTTTCTGATATGGCAGGTTTGCTTCTGCATGGATAGGAAAACCAAGCTTTTCAAACCACTCCAGTGAGCCAGAAAACATTCCAAGGAATTAATACTGAACAAACCATTATGATGTAGGAAATCATGACACCGTTTTTATCTAAAATTAAAGAACTACTGCAGTCACAATTTGTAGTAGAACAGCTCAAGAATAATGTTTTCACTTCGGGGAAAAAAAAACCTCTAAAACCTAAACTAAATGTGGCACTCCAAGCACTGATGTGGCTTAAGTAAAGTTCTCTCAAATACTGCCACTCTCTTCACTTTCAAGCATTTACCTCAGCCTGCATCTTTCTGACCTTACATCATCTTGTTTGGAATTTAAACAATCACCAGTGTGAAAACCAGTGGTAAGAGAAAGCTTTGTGACATGCTTAAGGTGTACAGTAATACATTAGGCTTGAGTGCAGTGCTGCATTTCAAACAGAACTGCATGGCTTTGTTTCAAGAACAGTTCTTCACAGCTTTTAGGCTTTGTGTCTCTTTCTTCTCTTTCCCTCACCACGTCATATCCTGTTGTTCCTTTCCTTTTCTTTTCTCACAGATCAGCATCTGCTTTTTAAATAGATCCATCGGGTTATTGAGCTGCCTAGGGTTCTTTTTTGTTGTTATTTGTTTTTCTTTAAGAAAAAAAAAAAAAAGCCACATTCAGAAGGCTATTCTGGGAGCTCATTCCATTTCCATTTTGGACTTTAAGAGAAAATACATTTAAAGCTGTCCAGCTGCCTGGGACAAAACACTGCGACACGGCTGCTGGGCTTAGAACAGCTGAGAAACAAGCTCACCATTCACTGTTATGCTGTGTATACCAAGAAAGAATCCTAGATTTTAATTTTCCTACTATTCAAGTTAAGCTTTTTATAAGAAGCATTCAGCTGTTTCAAGAAAAAAAAAGTTTTTTAATTTCATATAGTAAGCTCCCTACCCTAAATGTAGGTAGCTTGCTCTCAAGTCAGCCAATGGATGCCATGTCAGTGTTTTAGTTGTTATATTTAAATGACGGCCTTATCCAATGAACTTCACTACATTAAAAAATACTATATTGAAACAAACAGCAGCAGTTGACACATTGGTTAAATAGACTTCCCTAAATTTGCAGGATAAAAAGACAACAAGCTTATCTACGTTTTAATACTTCATTTCTAATCTTTCAGAAAGACTTTGTCATATTTTAATATGTTGTATGGTTTTTACATTCAAGGAAAATGGACACAGAAGTCTTTACCTGTCCAGGCTTTTGTGGATCTGTAAGTATAGTACCATCAGTATCTTCCTTGTTTGTCCTAGAAGATGCCAGGTCCTGTGGTGGGTCATGAAGAAAGAAATCATCTAGAGAACTAGAAGGGAGTTGAGTGGGTCGAGGTTTCTCCCATTCAAGAGATACAGAAGGTAGATTGGGGGTAACAGACTTCTCAGGTTTAGTTACGCTGGACTTGTCAGCTTTTGCCACCTCCTTTGGAGCAGACTCTTGTCTGTAAAAAGAGGGAAGGGGTTTCTCTCCTTTCTCCATGGACTTGATCTGGCTGGGGGTCAAGGACTGGAACTCAGACTTGTCTCCTTCAAACTTGGAGCGTTCTGCATTTATCTTCCAGAAAGAGGACTCCTCATCCTTTCTGGGTGCTATTAACCCATCAGAGCCAGGGGTCTTAGCCTGAGAAGATTTAGGGACTTGGACACCAGGTGCTGCTTTAAGTGGTTGCCTCTGTTCGTTTTGTGACTGGGCACCACTCTGTTCTTGTATGGACAGAGATGCAATGCTGAACTCCATCTGACTCTGTTTGGGAATAAAGGAAAGAAAAAAAAAGTATTTCAGAGCCCTTCACAAAGACACAGTAATGAAATTCTCAGCTTGATGCATATAGATAATATTTTTACCAATATCTAGGCAATTCTCATGCAGCAGATATCACAGAAAAGCCATTCATTTTTTCCATAAATGTCTAAAATAATTATTAACAAAAGTCTGCAATGCAGGCACATGTAAAAGTCCCAGACCTGCTGAAAAGGAGTCAGAAGGAAAACAGATTGATTATATGAATGTGGTTGAAAATATGATTTGAGTTACCATCCAAGTCCCATCCAAGATAGCTTATACAATCATAGAATCACCAAGGTTGGAGAAGACCTCTGAGATCATTCAGTCCAACCGTCCACCTATCACCAATATTTCCCACTAGACCACATCCCTCAGAACAGCACTAAAACATTAGAATAGATGTGGATGCTTTCTGAAAGCTATACGTGTTTTACACAAGAAGATTAAGCAAATGAAAGCACAACATGCTGAAAAGGCAGTCTTCCAGTATAGTCTTCGATACAGTTGGCAATGTTTTAATTCCATCTACTTCCAAGACAGAGTACTAGATGTAATGAGTATGTGTAAATCAGTAGTTTTGCAATTCTAATGCCACTCTGGAGTAAGAAACAACTCCAGCAGGGCCTGTTCAACACTCACCCCAGAGCTGTGTTTTGGTTTTACTTGCAATTAGGATAGCTGCACTCATTTGTGAGAAATCACACTGAGTCAATGAAGACCGTAGCTAAGGCATGAAACAGATCCTGCAAAAGCCACCCAAGGGTGAACAGTGCAACGAAACGTTCATTTTGCTTACCACCACTTCAGCACTCTTGGCTGCCAGCTTTATAGTCTTTAGGCCAGTAAAAGTTAAGCCTTAGTTCCTCCTAAGGAACATTCAGGTGTTACTGTATATGGAACATGATGGGAAAAAAAACAAACAAAAACCAGTGCATTTTCAGCTACTGCTACACTCTTGTTACAGACTTGACTAGTTTGCAAAAAGCGTACAGGACATTTCAAACAGTAGATTTTGCCATAAGTTGTTGATACATCTGAAGTCCATTACCAATTTGCTAAGTTTTTCCAATTCTACCTCATTTTGGGACCTTCCTGAACCAAATTGCAACAGCATCTGTAGAATTAATGTTAAAAAAAAGTCCAAATTGCATGCTGTTTTTAATAGCAGTCTTTGATGTCAAGTTCTGTGCTATTGTACACGTTCAGTTCAAAGGGACTCCAGATTTAGGATTTGCACACCTCATATTTCACATTCAGTATTTCTCATCAAAATGCAAATGTTAACACAGCCTCTGATTATTTAAAATCCAGATTTGTTTTGGCTTACGTGACCAATTTGTTTTGGACTGGCCAGCAGCTGGCTACACATAATTGATTCATGAATCAACATCTGTACTTTCTAAGGAATTATATAATATTAGGTATCTTTCTGAAATTATAGGCAGGGAAGCATTAGATTGCGTGTTTCCATTAAGAATATGCTGTGTCACCAGATAATGAAGGATATTAAACACACTGCTTTATTTTTATTTTAAACCCAATTTTCCACTTGATGAATTTTGTGTAAACACAACGGTGTTGAGGATTATTCAGTGACTGCTGTTCTCTGTATTAATTTATAGGATTTGTTCCCCTAAGCTCACTTGACAATACTACTGAATAGAGATTTACCATCCTGAAGTTAAGATGCTTTAAGACTTCAAAAATGACAAAATCCCACCTTAAAAAATCCTCAAGCCACAATATAAAGTGAACACGCATTTCCCTAATATCCAAAGGGAAAAAGATAATCTGGCTTTGTTTTTATTGCACCTTGGAAAACTTAATTCCTGCATGAGAAGGTACTTGAACCAGGGCTATTCCCTATCCTTCTGCAGTATCCTTTCTTCTCAGCCTGCTCCAGAGCTTACACTAGAGATGACACTGGTAAAAGGCCATTGCAGGAGCACTTTCAGTAAAATGATCCTTTCCTACCTCAGTTCAAGCGAGAAAGAGGGTCAGTGCCCAGAGCAGAGAGAGGCTATCCCAGCCCTGTTTCCTCTAGATAGATGCTGGAAACAAAATCTGGCCAAAACATTGACAGAAGAGAAGCTGGAGAAAATTAGAAAGAAGAAAGAAGATGACTTCGCGTTTCCGTAGCACCGAGACACACAAAATAATGTCAGGTTTCCTTAAAAATTCTTATGTTGTGGACCAAAAGCCACTTCCTGTGGTCACATTTCATTTTCTTTCAGAAAGGCCCAAATGTCAACCTAGAGCTCTGGTTTGGAAGGAGCAGGCTCATGCTGGTGCTGGGAAGAGCGTGACCTACAGAACTTCAGACGCTTTTAACCTTTCCAACCCAGAGAGGACATAGTCTTTGTCCTTTTACAATGGAGAACATGGGGCAGGGAAAGGAGTTGCACACATTTTTGTATTTTCATAAGGCTGTGAATGAAGCAGTCCTGATGCCCAAATGATCCTGGGGAATAACGTACCAAAACAAGACTACAATTTGAGTAGCTGAAGCGTTGAGATTAAAATCTAACAAAATAGAATCTTGATTTGAGAAGGAAAAACACCAGCTCCTCAGTTTGGATGCAACTCTTTAAAGTTTGCTCTCAATTCTTGGAGATTTTCACCTTTTAAGTGGTGAAGAAAGTTTCTGAATATTGATTAAATCAGCTCACTCTATAGATGCCCTGTCTAATTTAAGCTTAATCTAGTTTATCTAGCTTTGAAATACATAAGAGCTAAGCTCACCTTTCTTGGTCAGTCTCTAAAACTCCATTCAGTGCACTGCTGAGGGTGACCACACTTTACAAGGAAAACCCACCCAATGTTTAGGTTTGCATACGTGCATCAAGATATGCTCTGGAGATGAAGCAGATCATAACGTGATGCTTCATATGGAAAAATCTGATTGAAAACACTTCTTCAAGAGTTCTTCTTTGTCTTTACAACAAGAAGAGACCACACCAATACATTCTGAAAGCACGGAGCTTGGGCATTCTCTAAGAACAGCCCCAAATGGTCAGAAGTACAATTCTGCTTCCCAGGAATTTCTGTGGACAAGTTGCAAGCCTATTTTTCTTGAAGCACTTCTTCCTTCTATTTGACTTTAAAGGTTATTTAAGGTGTCTGAAGCTCTGAGAAATGTTGCTGAGGAAAGAAAGTGATTAATATGTGATATCTTCACATATTTTGATCTTCTATCAAAAGTCACAAAAGTGGAATATAACACTAAAAGAAACAAAAAAATAACAAACCAGAGCAGCAGATAAATTCATATGGAGACAGAGAAGGGCCATGTGAGAAGCCCTCAATGTAGAAAGCTAAAATGCAATTTCTATGTTATCAAATTCCTTTGCGAGGGTTAGAGCAAGGGATGCCTACATCTCAGATCACTTTTCTGCCCAACAGATAAAAGAGAAAAAATAGGCAAAACTGAAGTTTTTAGGAAGCTATGTCTCCCTCTTTTTTTAAAAAGGCCATATTAGGATATTTATCACTTTGATCCATTCAATTTATTTAGACCTTACAGGCAGAGATAACCTACCAAATCATACTCCTATCTGTAGGTGCTCATGGGAAACAATGTATTCTATAAGACAGGCACCACACACTTTAAGGGCCTAATGATTAATGGAATCGGGTTTGAAGTCGTAAATCTATCTTAAAAACAAATGACCACAAAAACTCAGGAACTATTTTTTTTAAGCATCTTATTCACTCATCAGGAATGTGTAGTATTTTACTCAACAGACACGCAAACACAGCCAAAACAAATTGTTTTGCTTGGCAGCCTGAAAAATCTAAATTGTTGAGACAAAGACTGCAGAAACACTGTCAAAAGCAACTTGTTTAAAGCAAAGCTTGATATATATGCAGAGATAAGAAAGCCAAGTTGAGAAGGATTTAGAAAATGACTCTGGTTTGCTGAACGGACAGAATCAGAATAAACATGGGCACAAACTTGTTGCCATTTTTTCCTTTGTTTCCTGTGGGCGTTTTCAGGATCTTTTCAGGACCCTTTCAGAAAGAAATCCTTAGGTCAGCAGAGACCAATCACAACGGTAAAAATAGAGCATACAAAAACAGTCTGTGTAATTTTAGCGCATACCAAAAGATAACATGAAAGAGGCACAGCGTGTAGCTTCAGAGGAAATTTCATTATCTACTCTTTGGTGATATGAACGGTAGTCTGGCTCTGGCCACAAGTTTGTCTCCTCTACTGCTGAGTCTGAGCAAACTCACTGTATCAGTGTTTGGCACGTGCCTGGTTTTACGCTCAAAAGCAGCTGTCCAAAGATTGATGCAGGTAACTGAATCCTTAGCCAACAACACCAGGCCATCACATTAAAACAAATCTTGAACACAGCTCCTGTTATCACAGTTTATTTCTTTTGCTCAAGAACTAATATTCAGCAGTAGTCTTACGGCACTGATTTTTAAATCTCTGTAATCTAGACTGAAAAGGGGAAGAAAAAAGCCAAAATCTCAGACATCCCTCTTCTTTCCTTCCAATAAACTATTGCCACTTATGCCAAATCAATAATTATAAGATGAAAAAACGGTTCTAATATCAGGCTATAATGGAAGGAGGGGAAAACAAATCCTTTCCTGATACTTTTTTTTTTTTTTTCCCTTTTAAAGAAAAAAAAAAACCCAGCACATAGGAGTTGCACAAATCAAGATATTGAAGACTGTCTTTTAGTTTTAGCCCTTCAATACAGGAAACAGTTTGCATATTATGTTTGTTTTGTTTTTTTTTTTTATAAGTAGCGTAAAAAGTAGCACAGATTAGAGCTGAAGGAGGCATAAGTGAACCCCTACAGAAAGGACTCTCTAAAGCTGCCTTCACAGCTATTCTAGCTGTAGCAAGACAAACAGATTTTTTTGATGTGCGAGTGTTTGTTTTAAATATCTGGAATTAAAGTTATTTTAGTTAGCAGTATGATTTAGAAATAGGTTCCAATTTGTCCCCGTGCTGCTCTGTGCATTCAATGAGTTAACCAAGGTGGCAGGCAAATTATATATTCTGCTCACTATTACATTCATTAGAAACAAAACAAAATTTTATTTCCAAAACCAGGCATGATTCCTGTTTTCCATTTATATCTTGAAATCCGTGCTGTTTCACTCAATTTTTACATCAAACAGACCAAGAAACCTCAAAGGCTAAACTCAGCCAAAATGTCAGCTTTCATCACACTTAAACCTTTAGCCATAAATAGAATGCCCTAAATTCACAAACCTGGCTTTGGCCCCACTTAAAAAAAGAGTAACCCACATTTCCTGCGTTATTCATAAGGGCTCCACCCATGAACCAAATCACTCCATCCAAGTCAGCCTCTCATTCTAAAATGTCAGTTTATTTGCAGTGCCATGAGAACGTGTTCCTTCTCCAGTTATTATCCTTCTGAGAAGTGCTATGGTTTTCCACTAAAAACATTAGATCATTCAAATGATGCCTAACTGCTAGCTCAAACATTTACATCGTGTTCCTGCTTTGTTTGCAGCTTCAATGGCGGAAACATCCATGGGAATATTTGACACGTTATGAGCAACTTAACCCTTATCTCATACTTGTGTTTAAAATGAGAACACAGAAAATTTACTTCTGACGGAAGGGAAGTTATCAAATCCTTCTACTACATTCTGTTCAAAATGAAAGCAATTTATTACAGTATTTTAATGGTAAGTGTAACAGCCATGAAATCAGGGGATTCATTCCATTAGCTACTATAAGAAAAATGTGTCCATGCCTAATCAGCTGGAAGCAATATTGTCACCACTGCAACACTTCCAACTTGCAGAAAACACAACCTTGCCATTTCTCTGCTGTTCCCTCCACCTCCTCAGTTGTCCAAAAACGGTGTCCTACAAACAACTACTGATTTTGCTATTTCGTACTTTTTCTTACAGTGTTAAAATACAAGAAAAAGCCTATTGGCTTTACTGATTTAAATCTCTACTTCCTCCTTCTCTGCAGAGGTCGGCTGTCACATTTTTCTTCTACAGGTATGCCAAAACATTGACAGAAGAGAAGCTGGAGAACAAAAATTTGTATGTATTCATACAAAGCTACAGAAGAATGAAGGTACTCTGTTGTAACAGCACTGATATGTAAAAAAAAAAAAAAAAAAAAAACAAAAAACAACACCAAAACAACACAAAAGGAAACAAAAAACTCTTCATGAACAGGAGGTAAGGAAAAAAAAAAGGTACAGAAAGAATAGCCCCCCGTGAGGGAGAGCTGATGAAACGGAAAGAGCCTGACAGCCTAAAATAAGAGTGGGAACAGATGTGGCACACAAGACACCAAACATGCTTTACAACATTGCAACCTTATTAAATGGCCCATTCAGGTTTCTTCACTGTTTCCCCAGGCTGGACTGATTGGGCAAGGGTATTTTCTATTCAGCCAGTTACTCATGGAGAAATTGCATTCCAACATTTTCTTGTTGAAGTACTGGTTAGGGAAGAGATCAAAGAGTAAGCATGAAGCAAGACATTGGCCTTTAGAACTAGACAACTCAGCAGCTGAAGGGCTGGGCTGGAAAGCTGACACAAAATGATGAGGCACTGGGAAGAAAACAAAAGGAAGAACCCACACAAAGCAACCAACCCGCATGCCATGAAGTGGGACAAAATGGATTCCCTAGAGTTTTGCTCGAGGAAAAACGTCATTCAGCTTCTCATCCTGCAGCTGAAGCACAGCTAGGAAGGAGGGGGAATCAGAAGCACAGTTTGATTAGCTGAGACAAATTCCTAATGCAACTTCCCCTGTTTCACTTTTCTTCAGCAGTCACAGGAGTGTTTCTATATCATCCTGCAATTCTCCACACGTTACAGAAAAGCATGAACCTGGACCACTGAAGACCTTTATTCTGAGACACCAGAGGGACAGCACAAAGTGTCTTAAGCAGCAAAGGAAAAGCCATAACTTCAGCTAAAAAAAAATACTTGATTAGCCATGCAAAAGCACTTAAAAGACAACTGCCCATTAAAGAGGAAACCCATCTGACTGCAGATCATCACGGATCACTGGTCAGCATATTATAGGCAGCACCATCTCCAGGAAGTTAAAATATTCAGAAGTTATAAAATTTTATTGAGACAGAGCTTCAAAATATGATGACAGCTGACATGGTCCTAAGACTGAGTTTTTGGGTTTGTATCAAAAAATAATGGGAGAGACAACATAAATGTCCCCAATATACAATTTATTTCACCTTACGGTCAATGAGTATCAGCTCCATCCAAGCGCACTCACACTACAAGCCTTTCTAGTATTATCCTAAAAGTCAGTGGCTTCTTTTTCCAAGGGCCCTGAAAGACAGGAGGGCATGACTGAGCTAGCTGGATCCTGCTGCCAAAAATCCTCCTGAACACCATAGCTTATAACAGAGTTTTAAGGTAAGAGAAGATCCACAACGCTTTCTGCTAAACTGCAGCACTGTATGCTGCAGGGATCCAGGAGCCACATCAAGTTATAGGTTAATCTACATCTGCTGAGCACAGATGGGCTGCTAGTTAGAGGCAGTGACCTTGAGCAAGGAAGGCTGACAACAACTATAGGGTTAGGTCAGCTGGATTAATTTAGTATCCACTGGCATTTCCAGATAATTACTCTGCATTAGGCTAAGATTATATCCATAAGCTCATGCATGATATCTACATAGTTCAAGGGCAAAAAAAAAAAAAAAAAAAAGTGGGTGAAAAGCAGCTTTCTCTGGCAGATAAATCCAGAAAACAAAAAGCCTGAAATATGATTAAATGAGCATGCTCGTCATACACCCACACTTGAAGTACGAGCGTTGGTTCACAAAGCACACTTGGTGTTTCTGTTGATGTAAACCAAAGTATACCAGTTCTGTTTCATTTGCAGTATGGTCACTGTACACAGCTCTCATAGAACAAAGGCAACACTGCCTATCAAGTGTCAAAATATAATAGAAAAGCAGAAGGAACAGCAGCATCAAATGACAAACCAACATTTTAAGTAAAAGTGACTCATATTTACCTTCGTTTCCCAGGAGAATGGAGCTGAGTGCTCATCTTGCCAAGTTATATCCTGAAATAAAATTCAAGAATGATTAAAAATCAGAAGGGCAACTTTACCTGCTTAGAGTATCATTCAGATAACATTATGTTGCACTGCTGGAAGTATAACCACTATCAAAAAAGTAGCTAAAAAGCAAGAGCTCTACTTCCACATATAACTGATTACATATTAAGACTGACTGAAAGCAAATTCTTTGAGGGAAGGATTACCAAATAGTATTCCTATTTAACCTATAAGGTATATAAAGATTTAACTTGGCCTAAACTTTTTGAAATTGCTCTGCAAATTGCTTTAAAATCTCCAGTTTTCTACTGCACACATTGCTTGGTAGCTGGTAGCAACACACAAGAATATAACCAGAGGAGCTGGGGCCTTAGGGAAATAAAGTTCCATTTCTTCTGCCCCACAGGCTGAAGAGCATGTGTGCAACCAGGCAGCAAAAAGGCTGCATATCCATCAGCACAAGCCACAGCTGGATCCAGCCCCAACAAGACTCAGCACTATGCACTTTGAGGATGATCAGCCTGAAACAAGTACTTGGTGCTGTTTATGCAAGACTAAAATCCCAATCTGAATCCAAGCAGTACCATTCTGGGAATGCGGTGTGTAGTAGGCGCTGCAACAGCGTTGCGAGGTTTCACAACTATCAGAGGCTCTGGTCATATGTCATGCAGAAAGAATGGTTCACAATATATCAACTGCTGCACACGGTCGTGTTCTGAGTGAACTCGCTCAGTTTTCAACTAGTTTTATATAGTTTCAAATAGTTTTCAACTATTACTACATTTCACCTTCATGACTAGCAGAAGGCCAGTATCAATAATGGAAAAAAAAAAAAAAAAATAATCCCAATGAGAAATTTAGGTAATCTCTTCATGCACAGCGTGGCCTCCAGAATACAATCCACACTGAGAAAGAAGGGGTGACAAATAAATAAATCAATTCTGTTGTTCATGTCTCTTCACAACCTGCAATAAAATCACTGCACTTCTAGTTCTTATTTTTACCTTGGATGCTCTTATTTTTACATTTTACCAACTCATGCTGGTAATGAGTTGCACCCTCTATACCAAGTATAATGTTGCTTTGCCACCACAGTAAGTCAGAGGAAGAACAGGAGTAGGAATGACTGGTGGATGGATGCATGGATGGATGGATGGATGGGTAAAGGCCCGGAGAAACTATGCATTGAGAAAGAGATGACCTGAAGTGCTTGCATCAGACTTTTGCTTCTAAAGTAATAACAGAACTGAAATATGATTTAAGCTAACTACTGCATAGGAATCCTCTGTCTTACATGACTGCCCTTTTTTCATATTTTTGATCTTTGTCTTTATGGAAATGCATTTCTCAAAGACATCTGACAGCATTCTCTTGCTCTGCCATCTCTAATTTCACTCTAGCGAAATTCTACTGACCAATGGCTATGAAAATCACAATTAGAAATATCTATCCAACTCCTTAACATGAAAACATGTCAGTCTCCAACTGGTTCTCACCTGTGAAATGTACGGTTTCTAAAAGTAAAGTGTTTGAGATATATGAAAGTTATCCCACATTCTCTATGGGGATATAAAAGCAAGATTCACCTGACTAATTCTTTACTGGCTAAGACCTAAGTATCTAAGGTGAGGATGGATGAAAATAATTTTGGATGGATGAAAATACTTTTGAAAATTAAACAACCTAAAGGTTTCCTTTACCTGAAAGGAAAAGCCTGGGCTCTACTGGAGCACATATTCTGGCCAAAGGTAGCTTAGCACGGGAAGTTATTGCTAAGAACACAAATGTAATACTAGAACCTCTTGTTCTGGGAAATGGATACTTCTATTTATTAACATTTAAGGGAAACAGAGTAAAAGTCTGTTATTACTATCTGTTTTGACTTCTATCAGTATTTGAACTGTGAGGTGCTGCTGACCACACTGGAATGCCATACAAGGCATGAGATGGGATGCCTTGAAGCTGGTGAGCTATCAGATTATTTCAAAAGCATTTTCAGACTGCACCTTTTCACTTGAAAATGACTGAGTTGGAACCCCATTTCTGAAGGAAGCACGACAGGTATCACAGTCCAGGAGGCAACAGAGGTTGGAAAGCGCCCTCTGTGAGCCCAGCCACTGCATTAAGTCACATAGTGTAGGCAGGACTAGAGTTCTGTCTGCACAGGGTCTGCACAAACTAGTACTGGATGTCAGCCATAGCACTAAAAGACAGAAGCGAAGTCCAGCAAACTCCCACGTGGTGTCAGAGAGCCTTAAAGCTCCAGGCATGTAAGCAGAGTTGTCAGTGCATTTTACCTCAGGAGTTTAAGGGAAGCTCTTGCTGATTTAAGTGACTTCTTGTCAGAAGGCTCCGGCTAACTTATTTGCTACAGCAGCTGAGACAGTCCCACATAGCTCACAAGGATTACTTGCTGGAGAACCGGGCATAAAAAACTTAACACAAGATCCCAACCATAAGACAGATTACAGGTCAGCCATCTGTACAAGTGATTTAAATAAACTATTAACTATCTGACATTTCCAGTGGAAAACAGCAAAAGAAAAACTTGCACTGGTAGCACACAGGGCACAGAAAGTTAAGCTATTCCTTGTAAAGGACTATCATACATTAACAGAACATGCAAAACAGCTATGAACCACTTTTGAAGTTGGCAGCAAGCCATAATCACATTCGTTCTGGATCCAAGAAAGTTCGTAACTCTCCTGTATCTGGGACTAGTATAGACAATGTCAGGAGGAAACACACCCTTCAGCCCAGCAAAGATACTGCTGCTGCTAGTAAGGCCTGCTGATAAAAGGCTGCCTGAGGAATGACAGGAAGATAGCACAGGGAAGACGGAGTGAAGGTCTAAGGTTGCCATACACAAAGGCAGATCATTCCCTACAGAATGGAGCGCATCAGGTTTCCATTTCATAGAATTTGTTGTTTTCAACTGCCATTGAACTTGCTGGCATACAATGTCAATCTCCAGCTTAGACAAAAAGCTCCCAAAACAAGTTAACAGCATTTTGATATTGGTTGTTAAAAAGTTCTTATTGGAGGAACGATCTAAGACTTCATTGGGTAATTGCAGAAGATGGAAGTAGTACACATTTGCTTGAATCATAGAATCTTTGGAGTTGAAAAGGACCTTTAAAGGCCATCTATTCCAACACCCCTGCAATGAACAGGGACATGCACAACTAGATCGTATTGCCCAGGGCCTGATCCAGCCTTGGAAAGTCTCCAGGGATAAGAGATCCACCACATCTCTGGGCAACCTGTTCCAGTGCCTCATCACCCTCACTGTAAAATACTTTTTCCTTATATTCAACTAATTCTACCATCTTTAAGCTTGAAGCTATTTCCTCTTGTTCTATCACAACAGATCCTGCTACAGAGTTTGTCCTCTTCTTTCCTGGAGGAGTTCCCTGAAAGAAAAGGAGGAGATTTTTCATCTTTTTTCTTTTTCTCCTCAGGCTGCTCATCCCCGCACACTTCAGAGCCAGTAAATCTGAAGAACTGTCCACATTCAAGAGCTCTTCCACTGGATCTAGCAATCTAACATATGATTCAAAGACAGAGAGTTTCAAGGAATTGACATCTGCAGTTAGTTGAAGAGTACCTGAAGGTAGGATAAAAAGTTACCAAGTTCTGTCCATTGTCACAGAAGGGAATTCTGTGGCTTTCACTTCTTGGTTCTCAGAGGACGTGGAGAGGACCAAGGGAGCAGCAGGAGAATAACACAGTTCAACTGTTTTCTGCCTGATGTGCTTGACTCATGTTTGTCACCAACAAAACCTGAGAAAAGAACTTTGTTTTCCCTAAAATATACAAGTTCTTGCACGTTTGAAGAAAACAGAAGGAAAACCATAAAAAATTTAAAGATTCACAAAAGTAAATGATGAGTGAAACTTAAAATAGAAAACAGCTTTGAGGCTATTTATTATCAACACAGATTAGAAGAGATCCATATCTGATAAGCTTTTGTTTTCACCACACAACAAAGCTTTCTTCCAGAAAGAAGTCAAATAAACTTTTGTTCAACAACCTATTTGTAAGAAAGTGAGTCTCATAAAACATATTACATGTTAAAAAAAAAAAAAAAAAAAAAGAGGTGTTGGAGAGAGCGACACAAAAATCCAGTCATACACTTCACTTCAAGAACCAGCTAGAGAATATATTAATCATAGAATCATAAAATCCTTAGATTCTATTAAAAAGAATCACAAACTATGCCTGCTACACGTAGGCAGCTTGTTGCCAAACAGCATCAGAATTTCAAAAAGGAAGCCACTGGGAGAAAGGTGCCAGCCTATCTGACAGAAGCATTGCTCAGAGCAGCTGACAGCGACTGTGCCATCGCAAAACTACCAACAAATGGGTTTCTGTGCAGGCAAATGCATTTCAGAAGCACTGTCAGAACAGGACTTGCTGGTTATTGTGGTTTAGCTGCGCTCCAAACTACACTGCTTTTCTTATTTTTTAAAAGCACAAATCTATAACAGGCCTGACATTAGAGCTATTGATATACTAAATATTTGCTGCTTCAAAGCATTTTTAAGTAGGAGACAAAAGAGTCGATTCTTTGGCTTGGCAACAAAGTTCTTAATGCAAAGCAAAATAAATACTGTATCCACCCTCAGGTAGCTTCCCTATCAAAAGATGATGGATGAAGGTAAAAAATTCCCTTATGTGTCTTTCCTCCACATAAACTGTTTAACATTTTCTAAATCACATTGTACTTCATTCAATGAAAATTCTCATTATTGTGATTGCCTGTCAAATACTCGATATCTCAAAAAAAAACCCCAATTCTCTCAGCCTTTTTTCACAGGAGAGGTGCTCCAGCCCTCTGAGCATTTTCAGGGCCTCTGGACTTCTCCAAAAGCTCTACATCTTTCCTATGCTGGGTGCCCCAAACCTGGACACAGAATTCCAGCTGGGGGCACACAAGGGCAGAGCAGAGTATTCCTGCTGGCCCCCTTTCTTGTAATGCAGCCCAGGATACTGTTGACCTTCCAGGCTGCAAGAGCACACTGCTGACTTATGTTTGGCTTTTTGTCCACTAGGACCAAGTCTTTCTCTGCAGGACTGCTCTGTGAGTTCTTCTCCCTGTCTGTACTCCTACCTGGAGCATTGTTAAGAAACACAAAACTCTTCTTGAAGGTTGCAGAGTCCAAAAGCCCTTGGCTAATGGCACTCAGGTGACTCGAGACATTTGCCAGGAGTCACACGTGGTGCTGCAACACTCTGGCACTATGATATGACCAGATCGTGGCTGCAGCATGCTGCGGTCCTATTACTGCACATCTATTTTCTGTCACAGTCTTCCCACGCAGGTAACATTCTGAAAAATGTTTTGAGAAGTGCTTATGCTTTGAGAACTTCCCAGTCCTGCACAAAAAGTTCAGCAAATCAGTTTGGCATTAGAAGATACATGGGAAAAAAGTGGGAGAAGAAAGAGAGAACCACCTGTCCAGAGATGAAAGACTACTAAATATAAGCTCTGTACCAGCTTATCAAAACAGCCACACACACTGAAGTGAAAGGAAGTGGTGAGGACTCTGGATGGGTGAACAAGTATGTTCAGCATTCACCCTTATTCTGCCTTCTCCCCGGTCCTCTACAGAATATGAAAAGACACGAACTTTCTGTGCTTAAGTAAGCACAGGTAGATGGCTACATATTTCAGTGTCAGCTAACATGGAAGCTGTGCTATGCTTCTCTAGCTGCAAATGTGATGCTTAAGTAGCAGGTATCAACAAGAACACTGTCAGGACAGCACGCTCACACTGTAAGGGCTGCAATACCAATTAGAGATTTGGGGGTATGAGGGCTTATGTAGGCTGTTCTCAGCATCCTTGCCAGGACCAATCTAATAATGCCAGGTGACTGCGCTAAGTGGAGCAGCTATATCTTACACAGGCAGCAGCGGTACAGCTCAATAAGCTGCCGGTTCTGAAGGTAGCACGGTAGCAAAGCTCTGTAGGTAAAGCATTTGCAAGCCTGGAAAGTTGAACCGAAATGGCAAGAGTGGCTGCAGTGGCTCTGTAATGGCAGGACAAGGAGGGAGAGATTAGTGAGCCAGGGCAGATGTCCAAGAATCAGGCTGAATGCCAGAGAGGGAGCAGAGGGAGAGGAAGCTATCAGATGAGGTGCCAGGAAAAGCTCCAAGGCTCAACAGTGCAGTTAGAAGAATTAAAATGGAAATGCAGAGTGCCAAAACAAGTGGAACCTCTTTTCTTCAAAAAGCATTTTACATTACTTCAGCTTGAAAGTCAAGGAGGAAGTCAGCTGAGGCATATGCTTCCAAAATTAAAGTTTGTATTTTGATGGACCATGCTTTTGTTGGTTAGTGGCTGCACAACAGCTAAGAACAACATTGTTTATATTACAGCTGCATTTTGGAGGAGAAGGAAAAAGACAACGGCGTGCAAAAGTTTCAGATGGATGCCCTAGCTGTAATTCGGATGAACAGAAAATATTGTTTCCATATGGTGCAGCACAACCACCTACGACATGCCTTCGTCCCTTCTGGATCCACATAATTCAAAGCAGAAAGCCCAGCAGAGCTGTCTGAGACCAGGAACGCTGAACACACTGTTTCCACAGTCATTCACCTAAATCCTTTCAAAAATAACTTCAAGTTTAGGTTTCAAGGACTGCTCATACAATAAGATTTCTGTCTGTGTCTTTAACACTCCTTTTTACCAGTAGTGACTGCCTATTACCAGAAAACACACAGAACTCCTGGTATCACTGACTACATAAAACCTTTCTGCCACAGGAAGCAAAGCAGTAGCCTTCTGCCACAAAGCCAAGCAGGTACAAATCCCACTGCAGGGATTCTGCCGAGCCAGCTTCAAGAAGCACTGCTCAATTTAAACTAGATTGATGGCTAGAAGCACAGAAGCAGACTGTTTTGTTCTGGTGGTAGTCACGTAAGTTAATTAACAACGGGTCGCTTTAAGAAATTAAATTAAGAGAATGAAAGATATTGGCTCTGAAATCATGCTTAAAAAAAAACAGCAACAAAAAACCACCACTCAAAACAAGCACACTAAGCAAAATGAAACAAAGGAAATCTCACACATGGAAAGAGGAAGTCAGGAGCACTGTCAGATCTCCTCACTCACAGGAGCTCTGGCAATGGGATGATTCCACGCAGGCACCCTCACACTTATGTTCTCCTGGAACGACTGCCGCCCTTCTCCACTAGACAAGGGACCCTCAGAAGCTCTGACATCTATATATTTTTTGTTATCTACCCCTTCCACGCCCTTGTTATTCTTGGCAGGTAACATGGGAAAGACAGCGCTTATTTATTTATTTACTTTAAGGCGTCAAAAATACCAACAGCTGGAATGTCTTCAATGTTTTATTTTTAGCAGAGCCTGAAATTAGGAGCAGAAAGGAAGAGGTTTCACTCGGGGTAAACATTCCGTGCCGCCGCCTTCAGCTCTGGAGAACTTCTGGGAGAGCTGACAGCGGCCTCTCACTGAGCCTCTGCTTTAGGAAACCCACACCGGGATCCCTCCTGCTTCTCCCAGGCACGCCTCAGTACGCTGCCTTTCCTGTTTCTACGGTTTCACCGAAGGCAGTGCAACATCCCGCCCTCCCGCAGACGCTCTCCATCCATCACCGGGGCAACCCCCGGTCGTCAGGAACCACAAGGTTCCTCCGCGCAACCGAGACACGCTACCGAGCCCCGTTTGCCGACCAGCAGGACCCACCGCCCGCTCGCCCCCGCCGCTCGCCCTCCCCTCCCGCAGGCCCCGGCCATGGCGGACCCCCTCAGGGAACCGACGTGCCGCGCCCACTCAGCGCGGTCGGACGCCGCGCGCGGGGTGCGGCTCCGCTCGGTACCTCGTCGCCGAAGCGCACCACCTTCTGGCCCGTGTTGAGGCGCAGGCTGGGGTAGGAGGCGGGCGCCGCGGGCGGGCGGGCGGTGCCGCGGTGTGCGGCGTAGCGGGCCTGGATGTGCGGTTCCACCAGGCACTTGTCGATGATCTCGTCCTGCTGGCGGGGCGGCAGCCGCTCCCACTCGGGCCCGTAGCGCTCGCGGATCCGCTCCTTCTCCGCCATGATCTTGCGCGCCATGGGGCTGAGCGAGGAGAAGTAGCTGAACCGCTTGCGCTCCCGCTCATCCAGCGGCCGGTTGCCGTTCATCACCGCCGTGCGGGAGGCGGCGATCGCCGCCGCCATCGAGGCCATGGCCGCCCCGCCGGCGCCAGCCCCGCGCGCACCGACCCGGCCGCGCTGTACGGCGGAGCGGGATCCGCCTCCTCCTCCTCCTCCCGTCCCTTCCCCGCTCCGCTGCTGCAGACACCGCCTCTCCTCGCTCCCTATAAGCGCGGCCGCCGCCCCCTCCCCGCCTCCCGCACGCCCAGCGCCCGCGGCAGCCCCTCCCGGCGCCCGGCGCCCTCCTCGCTGCCCCTCGCGGCCGCTCCCTGCCGGGCTTCTCCCGGCCGGCCGAGGGGCGACCTGCGGGCGCTCCTTCCCTGCGCTCGGAGCTGCACTCTTCCCCTCACAGCTGTACTCGTTACCCCGGGCAGCTCCTCGTGGAGGAGAGGAAGGAAGCCAGGAATTGTCACTTGCCATCCGAGTTCCCGCACCCCGCCGGCCTCTTCTTTAACATTAAGAGTGGTTTCTGACAACTACAGCTCCTGAGTTTATAAGTCAGAACAAGAGTGCAGTGCAAAACCGGCATCTTGAAAACGTTCATTACCCAACTGCCGCGATCTCCTGAAAGCTGTTGCCAGCACTACGATGAACTTGCAGCATGAGCGCGCTTCTCTGCAACCTTAGTTCTTTCCTCTGAATCTGTTTTTCCTAGTACTGTAATTACAGACAGATCTTGCGTTGCATTTGCCTGCGGCTAAATTGGTTTTATCTTTCATCCTTACCAGTTGCACCAAGCCCTTTCATGATTTTCACACTATATTCTGAAATCTCACAAATATTAGGAGATCAATAGGTTTTAATTACTTAGTCTATTTTTTCCCTTTGCACTTTCTCTAGTATGAATAGATAAATGGCTGGGCCTACAGCCTACACTTAAGAGCTCAAATGAAATGGCTGGACCAGTTGCCTGATGACACAGAAGGGGATGGAAAACGATAATTACATTTCTCCACATCTCTAGTTCTTAGGAGGTAATTACAGCTCTCCCAGTCACCACATACCAGTCCAGTTATATAATCCTGCTCTGTTTGTTAAACTTGTTTGAGAGCATTGTTTGACTCGAGCTCACTTTCTTAGTCACACATAGTGCCCAGAGAACCACCCCTTCAGAACACCTCTACACACACATGCAGGTGCAGCAGGCACCGTACCCACACCAGACAGCTCTCCTACAACGCTGTCACTCTGTTGGGACCAAACACCACCACCAACGGAAAAGAAAACCTCACGTACTGTTGTGTTTCTGACATTTACTACTGAGAAACTGACCGTGGACATGTCATTTCTTTGGTTTTATTTCCAAATTATCTTCTCATGATCGCTGCTCTTTTAAGCTGACATCTGTTCCTTCCTTGGATTACATTACATGAAGTGTCTGCGTATTTACCAATTACTCACACATGTATACCTTGAAGTTTTCCATTCAGAAGGCAGAGGCTTTGGAAAAAAGAATAAATGGAAGTTGCATCATTGGGACTTTCAATGCACTTTAATCTTTTCCTTTTTTTAAAGTAAAATCTTCACCTGCAGAATGTATAGAACATAACCGAGATGGGCATTTCTTATTGCTCTTCATTTTGGCCCCTGGACAGCTGTATTCCCTGTTAGGGTATGTCAGAATACAAGAAGCTAACTGTTTTTTTGTTTGTTTGTTTGTTTTTGAATTCTACTGGTCACAAAGATTTCTTTCTGTAGTGATATTTACTCAATTAAGTTCTCATACTCTATTTACCAGAAAAACCATAAGTAATAAACCCAATTTGAACATGTTTTCCCTTTTAAAATAAATTAAGAAGCAGTATACTTTGGCTTTTTATTTGTATAAATTACACCACAACAACAGGTTTTTTTAGACACTGAGAAGAGTCTGTATTTAGCACTTCAATCATCGTTCTCAGGGTTGGAAAGGTCTCTGATACTGATGGTAGGCTCTTGTAAGAAGGTGAAATACTGAAAGAGGAAAAAAAAAAAGACAATTATTCATTTATTCTAAATTAGGAATTATTTACCTGGAAGCTAACATATTGTTTTACATTTCTGCTTATCCACTTCAACAAATTTGGGATTTGAAGTTAAGAACCTGTTTCCAACCCTCTCAGCTGTACTGCTTAAATTATCAGTGATATCCCATAGCAAATCAGATCAGGAAACTGATCTGTTTTAAACTGTGGTTTTGGCAGGGTTATTTGTAACTGAGGCTGTTTCATAGCACAGGTTTTCCTCTCTCAACTGAGAGATGAGTGAGGAATGAGCCAGAGAGAAGAAAATGCTAAAAGCTGTCTTTGTTTGATGCTGAGAAAAATATCTGTAGAACCACAACTTAAAGAACATAAAGTAATAAGTGAAGGTAATTACCCTGAGTAGCTAATTTGTCTGTGGTATAGAAATAATAGTGCATAAGATAAGGAAGTCTTGAAGAATTCAAGCTATAAGAAAGGGGAAAGCTATTTCAAGCTATTTCCAAAGAGGAAAGTTTCCCTGATGAAGATATGTGAATGTGAGATTTAAAAAGAGGTTGAGTGTATAAAATAGGGAATTTACAGAAGAAGAAAAAAAAAGTGGGAACCATCAACATTTGGTATTTCTAAGACAACCAAGTCACAGTATTTGCACAGACTACTTTTAGCAAAAAACCCACAACTGTTAAAGAAACATCAACTGCAATTTGCTACACTAGTTTAAAAATATCACTTCTTAATGAAGGCTGAGCTTGACTGAATTTATATGTAGAATTTTAACTCCTGTCTGATAAAGTCAGACTTGAGTCTTCTTAACAGCATCCGTCCTTTACAAATACATTTTATAGCCTAGCGAAATTCAAACCGAGCGCCACAGATGGAGTTAAATAACATTGAGCAGCATGTGATATTTAGCACTAACACAGAGCTATGGAGTTCTGTGGGCTCTCAGGATCACACAGTAGCTCAGGAGGTTTGTGATCCAACATCCCGCTCAAAGCAAGGTCAACTGCAAAGACAGCGCAGGCTGCCTGGGGCTCCATCCTGTCAGGTCTGGAAAATCTCCAGGGATGGAGACTGCAGAGTCTCTCTGGGCAGCCTGCTCCACTACTTGATTACCTTCAGGGTGAAAAGATTATGCTCAATCTGAACCTTGTTTCAACTCATGTATGTTCCTTTTTATCCTCCTACCAAGCACTGCTCTTATACTTCTAACAAATATCAGAAAGCTGTTGTTAGGGCTAAGCCTTCTCTTCTCCAAGCTGAACAAGATCAAATTCCTGCTGTTGAGATATGTGCCTTGCCATCTTGATGGCCCTCTACAGAATTCACTCCAATTAATCATTGTCTTTACTGTACTAGCAGCCCCAAAGTTGGACACTGAGTCCTAGGTGTGATCTAAAGTGCTGAACAGAGAATGATTATAATCTCTCTCAATCTATGGGCTTCACTCCTGTTAACAAAGCGCAGGATGCTACTGGCTTTCCCTGCAGCCAGGATTTGCTGCCTACTCATGTTTTGTCTACTGTCTACAAAAGCATACAGGTCTCTTTCACCAAGTTGCTTGCCAGCCTGTACTGCTGCATGGGATTCTTCCTCTTCAGGGACAGGGCATTGCATTTGTCTTTGTTGACCTTTATAAGGTTCCTGCTGGCCTCTTCCTGCAGCTCATCTACATCCTCCAGATCCAGCCCTGTCCTCAAGTGTGTCAGCTGGACACCAAAGTGGGGAGACACCTCCTAACCCCACAAGCAAGAACTCCATTCATTCCATTGCCTCTTCCAGGTCTGTCTCAAGGTAGATTACTGCAGTGGTGCAGTTGTTACCTGGTTACAGGCAAAGCCCGACTCACTAACTACTCTTTAAATCTGATCATCCAAATTGCTTTCTATCCAACTAGTCCATTCATCCAGACGATTATCAGCTATTGCTGCTGTTTAACCCAGCAAGCGTCTAAGCAACATGCAGAAGTTTGTTCACTTCCTTCTCTTCCCAGTGGGATGGAGAAGAAACAAAAAAAAAAAAGTAGAACTTGTGACTTAAATCTATTTACTAAGATCAAGAAAAGGAAAATAGTTATGACTACATATATATATGAATGCATAACAAGCGATGCACAAGTAATTGCTCACCATCCCCTGACCAGTGCTCAGATAGGCCCCAAGCAGTAGGAAAGAGCGAGACAAACTCCTACTCTCTTGAAAAATCTTTCCACTTGACATCATATGGTACGGAACATCCCTTTGGCCAGGTTAAGCAAGCTGTCCTAATTCTGTTCTCTCCCAGCTCCTTAGGCCCTCTGCTGAGAATAACCTTGGCTTTGTACAACACTGCTTATCAGAAATTATAAACATTGGTGTGTTATCAACATTGTTTTTTCTCCTATAACCAAAACACAGCATCATACCAAACACTCTGAAGAAAACAGTTCAGTCCCAGCTGAAATCAAGCAGCTACCTTAGTACAATAATATTGTGGGAGGCAGTACCAAATACCTTACTGAAGTCAAAATAAACATCAGTTGCTCTCTTCCCATCCACAAACGTAGCAGTTCTACTGCAGAAAGCAACATGTTCATCACCCTATCTTAAGAAACAGCCAATATGGACTCTCACATAGCCTGAAATGCTTTGCTAGAGGAAAGACCTCATGACTGACTTAGCAACTAAAGCATGGCTAACGAGCCTCTAGTTTCCCTGAATGGTCCTTCAGACCTTTTGGAGACAGGCTTCCTTTCATTTGGTCACCACAAACATCCTGTGATCTGTACAAATTCTCAGAGATTACAGACAGCCTTCTAAGGACATTGGTCAGTTCTCTCAGCACCATTTAAGTGCTGTGACCCTGACCTCGAGGACACTAAAACTGTTTTGCTGTTGTTTTTGTTTGTTTGTTTTTTTTGATCTCTGACTCCATTTTTAAGATTTTGTTCAGGGAACAACTACTAAGAGACAAATCAAATGCAACGATCTTGCTGTACTGACAAGGAATTAAGATGTTCAATACTCAAAAATCTATTCATTAGAAAACCTAAATCTGTAGGCATTATGCTGAAGTCACAGTTATATTAATGCAATTCTTTAGAATCAAAACTTCCATTTACTTGGAGAATACCTTTTCTCCAAATTAAAATAGTACTAACGAGTAAGCACACCACTTCCAATGTATAATTTGAAGAGATCCATAATAATGCAAAGAGCAACCAAGTTGCATTTTTTCTCTTGTTTTATTCACTCAGTGACAAGATTTGTTAATAACAAAATCAGAAGAAAAGGAAATTAGACCACAGGACAAAACAAAGCAAATATTAAGTCAACAAATTTTCTCAGAGACTAACACATGATGACTCTCTCTAGAACGCTGCTCTGTTAAACTAGAAATATCTTTATAAATTAGGATTTGATAAGAGTAAAAAGAGTCATTTACTAAACTCATCATGTCTCAGTCAGTTCTTCTAGTACAAGCTTAAAGTTGACCTACAAAGTTCCTCATAGTTTACTTCTCCACCCTCATTCTCCTCATCTGAACAAAAAGATTTACCTTTTTAGATTCATCCAACTCCTTGCTATTTTGCTAAAAGCTTCAGATCCTGGTGCTGTCATTGCTTCAAAGTCAACAAGCTGAAAAAGCAAAACAATTTTAAAAAAATCTTAAAAATGGGAGAAGTTTCAAGTTTTCTAATTTCAGGAGGTTCATCCTTGAATATTTGTAATACATAAATTCAACTTTAAAATACATATCTCATTTTGTGACTAAATCTAGTTTACTTTTTTTATTATCTCTTAGCAAGATGTCTTTGCTATTGAGTCAGTGCCAAGAAAATACTGGTTTTATCCCCTCATTATAGCATCCAATTAACCATTAAAACCAGGATATTTCTCACTTCCACATACTCTATTCCATAAAATACTGTGTCATAGGAATGGCAAATTTATTCTGAACTTCCCAGATGTTCTGTATTATTTCTTTCTGTGAGTTTTCACACAAGTTTAACTATGCATAGCCCAGAACTATGGGAAACTTCATATTTACAGCTAGTAAGTTTTCAGTAAAACAGCGTTCAAAACACATTGGTTCATTAAAACTGAAATATTTAAGTTGAAACATTTGTGGTTCAGTAAACTTTGACTGAATTCAAGAGTTCTGAAAGAAAGTTACCTCTACTGCTGGTGGGACAGAAGCTTATTAACTTATCTGTGCACAGATCAGCTTCTTTCTCACCACTGAACAACTTGGAAGTAAGTTTGCACGCCAGGCACTAAAGCTGTCTGCAGGTTTGAGCATTCCACCACCACAAATAATATGTGGCTGTAGCTACTGACAGAACTTTCTGCCAGGAAATAACAGAACTCCTGATAACTGGGCATCTTTGTCATCAGAGCAGGCTGATAATGCATGAAAAGATAGATTTTTTTTTTTTTTTTTTTAAATATGCACTTGTAAGCTACTAGGAGCACAACATACATTCTCTTCGTGGCCTTGTTTGTTTCTTTTTGTATTTTTTGATCTTATCAGCCTTCTAAATTCATTGTACTGAAAGGACAGACTTCATTGTTTTCAGGACTTTCTAGAACAGAAGGTAAAGTCGCTCTCTTTTCAGTTATCCACACAGGATATTTTCTTCAGCATTGATTCTGACTGGAATTCTGATGATTTTTTGATAATACATTAAAGAGACAGATGTGCTCTCACTTCTTTCATGTTGAGGAGGTAATACAGCTAACAGACAAACCATTTAATAAATAAAGGGAAATTGAGCAAGATGGCATAGTATTTAAATGTAGTCACTTACAAGCAAGGTCATTTTGTATTAAGCAGAATACAGAGGTGAAGGAGGTTTTGCAAGAAGTTGCAAATCCATTTCTGCTTGCCTGAAGTGCTCACAGATACAATGCGTGCTTAAAATTTTTGCCATGCATCCAGAAAAGCCACCCAGTATACCAAAGTGTTCTCAGAGCTCAGTTCAAAGAAAGCTGGAAAAAGCAGTGCAGCACAGAAGAATTGCTTCTGTTAGAAACGTGTGATTATTATGGGACACAATCTGCTGCAATTTGACTAATCAGAAGCACTGGATATATTATTTTTAAGTCTTATTTGCTCTCTCAGGCTGGAAGACACAACTGTAAGCAGCTATCTCTTCTCCAGTACATAAATATGCAACTTCAGTTCATTCTCACGGCTCCTTCCTCAAATTCACATCCTTCCCCAAGGCCTTGATACTTACCTTTCCTTTAGGGATTTTTCCTGATACCTCCTTTCCACTTGCCATTAGAGCTCCCATGATCACTGAATAAGCTATCACACTAAAACAAACAAACAATACCCACAGTAAAAGCCTCTCCATGGCGTTACAGTAAATAACAGCATTTAAACAGCAGTGTTTTAGCCTACACATACAAAAAAAAAAGAATATAGTGTTGTTTCACAGATGGTTCATAAAATTACATGCTAGCTATTTTATATTAAAAAAATAAAGTGCAACACACAAAGTGAAATCACTGTTACTTTCAAACAGCATTAGTATGAAGCCATCATACTATGCAGTTTAACTACTGAAGAACACTGTTTCCACAGTAGTCAGAATTATAATTTCAGGTTTGGTAGTTCTTAAAACTCCATGTAGCTGAATACAAAGCAAACTCCTGTTTCCAAGAAGCTTAGCTATAGCCCAAATGAGTTTATGAACCAGGCTGGAGACACCACAGAACAGAAAGAAATCCCCTTATTTCACCTGTTCAATATATATAT